>NC_045432.1:45107033-45412830 GCF_902635505.1 Sarcophilus harrisii
TTCTGCTTTCTTGCATTTAATTTTGAGGTCTTTATGTCCTAATATATGGTCAATTTTTGAATAGGTTCCATGAACTGCTGAGAAAAAAGTAGATTCCTTTGAGTAGATTCCACTCAATTTTCTCCAAAGATCTAACATACCTAATTTTTCTAATATTCTATTTACCTCTTTAATTTCTTTCTTATTTGTTTTGTGGTTTGATTTGTCTAATTCTGAGAGTGCAAGGTTGAGATCTCCCACTATTCAGTTTTGTTGTCTTTTCTTCTTTAACTCTTTAACTTCTCCTTTAGGAATTGGATACCCTCCACTTGGTGCATACATTTTAATATTGATATTGTTTCGTTTTTTATGCTACCCTTTCGGATGTGTTTCCTTCCTTTCTCTTTTAATTGAAATTTTTTACTTTGTTGATCTGAGATAAGGATGGCCACCCCTCTTTTGACTTCACCTGAAACATAATAGATTGTGCTCCAGCCTTTTACCTTTACTCTATATGTATCACCCTGCTTTAAATGTTTTCTTCAAACAACATTTGAGGGTTCTGACTTCTATCCAATCTGCTATCTGCCTCCTCTTTTGGAGTTCATCCCATTCACATTTAAGTTAGAATTACTAAATCTGTATTTCCTGCCATCCTAATAACCCCAGTTATGCTTTACTTTCTTGCCTCCCCAACCCTCTTTCCCTTTTTTGAACTTATGTACCCCCACTTGTATCATGATGCTTACCCTCTTTAGAAATACCTCCCTCCCCCTTTGAATCTTTTCCCCTTCCTTCCCTTATTACTCTTTTCTTTCCCCTTTTCCTCCCCCCCTTTTAATGGGGCGAGAATTTTCTAAAACAAATTCAATTATTTTTCTTTGAGCCAATCTGATGAGAAGATTCACCAAATTTCCTCCCCCCAAATTCCCTCAGATATGATAAGTTTCCTTTGCCTCTTCTGGGATTGGTTTCCCTCTTTTTATCCCCCCTTCCCACCTTTTCTGCCATCATCCCTTTTCCTATCTACTTCCCTTTTTCATGTTATATCAGTACAATCAAATTTCTTATTCTTTTTGTATCCACAACGAAATACAATTCTCAAAATTATTTTTTTACCTTTTTCTGCATCTCTTGAGTTCTGTGGTTGGAGAATCAATTTTTTTAATTCTGGTTTTCTTTGAAACAAATAATTCATTTGTTTCTTAAATGTCCATCTTTTCCCTGGAAGAAAATGCTCAACACTGGGTAATTTATTTTGGCTGCATCCCAAGTTCTTTTGCCTTTCGGAATATCGATTCCAGGCCCTTCGATCCTTTAATGTGGGTAGCCAATCTTGGGTGATCCTTATTGTGGCACGTCGGTATTTAAATTGTTTTTTCTGTTGAAAATTTTTTCCTTAATCTGATAGTTCTAAATTTGGCCCAAATATTCCTTGGGGTTTTTAGGGTTTCTTTCAGAAGGGTTCGATGAATTCTTTCTCCTATTTCCTTCTGATTCTATTACATCTGGGCAGTTCTCTTTATGATTTCATGAAAAATAGTATCTAGGCTCTTTTATCTAATTTTCGGAAATCAAATAATTCAGATTTTCTCTCCTAGATCTATTTTCCAAGTCTTTGTTTTAAGTAGATAATTCATGGTTTTTCAGTTTTCATTTTTTTGGTTTCTTGACGTTCTTCTGTCTCAATGAATCATTTGTTTCTTTGTTCAGTTCTAATTTTTTAAAGTTATTTTTCTTCAGTAGCTTTTTTTTATTTCTTTCTGTATATGTCCAATTGGTTTTTAAGTGAATTGTTCTTATATAATTTTTTCCTTTCACTAATTTTTTTTGAATTTTTTCTTTTTCAATTCCGATCCTACTTTCTTTGAGTTCTTTGTCTTTTCAATTCCCAAAATCCTACTTTCTAGTAATTCTTTATTTTTTCAATTCACAATTCTTACTTTTGTGAGATTTTTTTACTTTTTCAATTCACAAATTTTGTTCCCTACTTTGGGAATTTTTATCTTTTCAATTCGTATTTGGAAGTTGTTGCTCTCTTTTAAAAACTTCTCTTTCCTTTCCCCATTTATCTTCTAACTCTCTTTTGAGACTTTTAATGGTCTCTTCTATGAGAGCATCATGTAAAAGAGGACAGTCTGGTGCATGTTTGCTATTTGCTGTCTCTTCAGGTTTGCTGACCTGCTCTTTTTCTGCATAGAAGCTGTCGATCGTTCTTTTCATCTTTTTATTCATGTGTTAAAGCCTTTAGGGTAGGTCTCCTAGGCAAGGGGGTTACCAGCTTCTTCTGCAGAACAGGAGAGATGTAAACCGATTTCCTGCTCCGAGGTATGGGAGTGCTCTGAGTGAGAGTTTTCCCTTCCCCCAACAGGAGGTGGATTCAGCACTGCCCGAGCTATCGAAGTGCCCAGTTGGGCTGTGTGGGTTAGCGATTGCCCTAGGCTAGAGACTAAGGGGTGAAAGTGTCACTGCCCCAGGCCAGAGCCTCTTGTGGGGCTGTGGGTATTAGCAGTTGACCACAAACCACCGATTCTACAGGAATTCTGCCTGGAACTCTGCCCCAACATCTCTGCCCGACAAATCGGCCCTGTGCAAGCTCTATGGCCCCAAGCCGAGCCCCCCCCCACTGTGCAGATTAGAGGCTAACACGGGCTGTACCCTCCTGCTGTGCAGGTTCGCAACTGCCCCAAGGAAAAGCCCGGTACTGCGGGTTGGGGCTGTGAGCTTGTGCTGAGAGCTGTGCTTTCACTTTTGGTTTGAGGCTCTCCATCAGAACCTAATTTCTCTCCCAGCCTACGCTGATCTCCCACCCAGCCCCGGATCCAACCTTTTTTGGCGAGACTGCAGATTTTCTTTGGCTAGTGAGTTGTTCTACTTCTTATCTTTACGAATTGTAGCAGTCAAGACTATTTTTGAGGCTCGATATAATATTGATAAAGAGGGTAAGAGAAGAGCTTAGAAAGTCGTGTGTGCCTTCTCCGCCATCTTGGCTCCACTCTGTATTTAACTTCTACTTTAACATATTTAACATGTACTGGTTAACCTGTCATCTGGGGGAAGGGCTGGGGGGAAGGAGGGAAAAAGTTGGAACAAAAGGATTTGCAACTGTCAATGCTGAAAAATTACCTATGCATATATCTTGTAAATAAAAAGCTATAATAATCAAAAAAATGACATAAAACTTGGAGGAAAAAACATTCGAGGAAATGAATGATCAGAAAAGAAAGTGATGAAAGTAAAGGATAACTAGCCCCACACACACACCAAAAAAAAAAAAAAAAAAGAAAAGACCTTGAATAAGGCCTTTAGGAAACTGGATAGAATGAGGATATATGGGAAAACAAAAACAAGAATTATATGGGACAAGAAAAGATGGATGATTTGCTATGGAAGGAGGAGTTACTACATCACTGTGATTGCACAGGAGTACCTTCTAGTCCCAAGAACATCATAGGACCACATATTTAGATCTGAAAGGGTAGACAACCTTAGAGGTCATGCTATTTAAACCTCTCATTTTACAGAGGAGGAAATTTAGGCCCTCTATAGAGATGTGAAATGATTTGCTCAAAACCACACAATTTATTGGAAAAGCTGAGAAAAAATCCAAGCTAGGCTTTCTGTTTTCTTTCCACAACATTACACTGCCTTTCAACACTACTGAATTATATTGTTTTTTTGTTACTTTGAAAGATCCTTGATTTCACTGGTGTTCTTCCTCCTACCACCAATGCAGATTCTAGTCCATTTCTCCATGCCTTTTTAAAAATGTGTAATGCTTTTTCAGTCTTTCCCATAAATAATTCATAGATAATTTACTAGCACACTGGAACCTTCTGATTCTTTTAATAATAAGAGATACTAATTTATCACTTGAAGTGGCTCTTCCAAACCCTCCTTGAATCTTACATGGCTCTCCTTCCCCCATCTCTCAGATGAAAACCTCCATTTTTGCTGAAAAAATTGTGGCCATTTACCAAGAGCTGCCTCTTCTCCCCTTCTCATCTCACATGTGGACTTCTGCCAATCACTTATCCTTCACTTATATCTCACATGAAAAGGTGGCCTTCTCCTTGCCAAGGTAAATCATTCTATAGGCACAAGTGATTCCATCCCATCCCATCTTCCCCAACAGATTATCTCCTCTATCATCCACAGTCTCATTTATACTTAATCTCTCTATGGGCTACTTCCCTACACCCTATAAACATGCTTGTGCCTTCCCCATCCTAAAAAAACCCTTATTGGATCATCCATCCCCTCTTACTATTCCATATGAATCTTGCATTTTGTGGCTCAACTCCTATGGCTATCAACAATAGGTGCCTCTACTTCCTTTCCTCTCATGCTCTTCCTTACTCTCTACAGTGACTCCTAACCTCATCATTTCATTGAAACTGAAGCCATCTGCATCCAGAAAAAGGCTATGGAGACCAAATGTGGATCACAACATAGTATTTTCACCTTTTTTTGTTGTTGTTGTTGTTGTTTACTTGCCTTTTGTTTTCTTTCTTTTTTATCTGATTTTTCTTATGCAGCATAATTGTAGAAATGTGTATAGAGGAACTGCATATGTTTAACATAGATTAGATTATTTACTGTCTAGGGACAAGGGGTGAGGGAAGGGAAGGAGAAACAATTTGGAACACAAGGTTTTGCAAGGGTAAATGTTGAAAAATATTTTTACATGTATTTTGAAAATAAAAAGCTATTATTTAAAAAAAGAAACTGCTTTCTCCAAAGCTGCTAACAATCTACTGTCAAATGTATACAGACACACACATACACACACACACACATATATACACATATATTTGTTTGTGATAATATAATATCATATATATCATTTTCTCAATCCTCATCCTTCTTGAACTGTCTTGCAACCATTAACACTGTGGATCACTCTGTTTTACATGATGTTCTCTTCTTTCTAGGCTTGAATAACAATCAATTTTTTGGTTCTCCTCTTCCCTGACAACTCTTTCCCAATCTTCTTTGCTGCAATTTCATCCTGCTAATTATGGGCATCCCATGGGACTCTGGTTTGGGCCTTCTTCTCTTTTCCCTTTATGCCATTTTACTGTTAATCTCATAGAATCAGTGTCACAGGTAGAAGGGATCTTAGTAGACATCTAGTCCAACTCATAGCAGATGGCAATCTCTACCTTGAAATAAAGATAGAAAGTTCAATATAAGCCATCATTTTAACACAGCAATAAAAAAGCTAATGGCATGCTAGGTTGCACTAAGAGTAACATAGCATCTAAAATAAGGTAAGTGATTGTTTTGTTGTCCTCTGATCTGGTTAGACTACATCTACCTAATTGTGTTCAATTCTAGACACTGAATTCTAAGAAGGAAACTGGTAAACTGGATGCTAAAGGGCCTGGAAGCAGAGTCATTATAGGATTTTTTTTGTTTTTGTTCAGCTGTATCTAACTCTTCTTGACCCCATTTGGGATTTTCTTGGCAGAGATGCTGGAGTGGTTTTCCATTTCCTTCTCCAGCTCATTTCATAGAAAAGAAAACCGAGGCAAACAGAGTAAAGTGACTTGCACAGGGTCACACAGCTAGGAAGTGTCTGAGAACTTATTTGAACTCAGGAAGATGAGTCTGCTGTACTCCAAAGCCCAGCACTATATCCACTGCAGCACCAACTATCTACTTCCATAAAAAGGATTACTTGAAGGAAATGGAAATGTTCAGCCTGAAAAAGAAAAGTCTTAGGAGACTGTTTTCAGATGTGATCTGGAAAGAGCTCCAGACTTGGAGCCATCATTTTGACTTTCCCATTTGTTTATGCTACCCGTGTAAACTTGGACAAGTCATTTCCTTAACATGAATCCATTTTCCCCTCATTTATACTCACTATCCTCAATTATCCTTGGGAGAGAATCAGGTTCCTTTCCTCATAGAGTGATGTATACTCATCCAGTTATCTAGATAATATCCAAAATCTTCATTGTGCTCATGTAGATATGGACAGGGTTTGAGAAACATATTCTGTTCCCATATTAAGAGGCGCAAAAAGAGACCATTTTTCTCAAATAGCACAGGGGAGATGCAGCATAAAACAACAGCTCTATTTAAATCCAGTTAAACTCATATAAAACATATGCTGGATTGGAACCTCTGAATGAATTAAAAATATTCCACATGTTATCAGCTATTTGTTGATATTCTCAAAGTTCTGCAGAGCAGATGATGAGGTGAGAAGAATTTGTCTTCCTAGCATCAAGCACAGTGCTTTGCACCGAGATGATGCATAATAAATAACTTAGGTAAATTAAAATGAATTGAGTCTGATTTACCAAGTCCAGCTGGAATGGCACTATTCTAGACCAATGCACAAGGGCATTATTTTTAAATCCTAAAAGAAAGGAAATTCTCAAACCTTCATTAACACATTCAAGCACTAATCTAGTCGCCTAGGCACAGAATTCTCTCTTGGATCTAGTGTAACCCTTTGAGGATTTTTGCCTTTTCCTTCTTTTAATCTCATGTGCTTAAAAAAATCAATGTGGAATGAATTCTGATGACAACATAGGTATTCAACCAACCTTAAAAATCTCGTGTGTGCATATGTGTCTTGGCAGCAAACTCTGTATTTTCTTTGAATTCTTCATACGTGACTATTAAAAAATGGAGGAATAATTCCTTTTTCTGTACTGTATAGTAAGTTACAAATCATTCAAATAGTAACTGTTTATACAGCACCCCCTAGTGGCTATCCTTACAGCATGCCAATCAAGTGAATGGACCCCTCACCTCCACTTGGGAGCATGAACAAATATCCGCATTCTGCCCCAAGGGAACCACATAGAAACTTCAGCATGCAAAAATATCCTCTGCTTTCTTCCTGATAAGCAGGACTCATCTCTAGATCGAGTTTCTCTAACAGGATGCTGCTCAGAAAAGCTGATAATACAAGTGCCACACTGAGTAGAAAAAGCAGCAGCTTTGAATTAGAGACCCTCTGGGCAGCAAGATGTGACTTCAAGCTGGGCTGGAGGAGGCCCTTCTATATAACAGAATAACGGTGGTGGAGGCCATTGATTCTTAGGTGAATAGGGGGTTCAATTAGCTGGATTCGAACCAGGTCCCCATGCTGCCCCACCCTTTGGGTATGTTTCTTACAAAATATCTTGAGCTCATGGACATCCAAAGATCTTTTAAGTGCTAGCAAGAAGCAGCAGGCACTACTTAAGTGTTTGGGGAGTGCAGTGGTAGTGAGAGCAGACAGGTAGCAAAGGAAGAGTCACCAGAGAGAAAATGAAAGCACGGGAGAGAAGATCACACTTGGTGTTTGAGCTTAGCAGAAAGGAAATATAAAACAGCTAATGAATGTCCTAAAAGAGAAACTGTGTCCCAAGGAGACTTGACTTTTACCCTCCCAACCGAGTTTACTAGGTAGGAGTCATAAGTTACTGGATTCTGTTCTAATAATTCTGTTGTTTCTTTATAGATTTCTTTTTTCTTTTTTCTGTGTGAAAACAAACTTCTCACACCAAGCCTGATTCTTGGTTATAGATTGGCTACTTTAAAAAAAAAAAAGGAAAAAAAATAGACTGGCTACTTTAATTTTTTTTTTTACTTCTCTCTCCTTACTGGGGAAAACCCTAGACTCTGAGCCCATAATCACTTCTAAAACTAGGAACTTAAAAGTAGCAACTTTCCTAGGGACAAAATGAAATACTGGGGAGTCTATGTTTCCTGCTGAGAAATCAGCCCCAGAATAATAAAGAGGGAAAACCTCAGTGCCTGGTAAAGGAAAGAATTGCCACAGGTCACCAGCCCCTGTGGCAACAGTGTGAGATTTACATATTATTAGATTTGTTATCATGGGTAAGAAACACAAATTGCTTCTTCAATATTCATCAACCACAGCAAACTTATATTATAGAAAATGAATTAAAAGAACAAAGAAATAGAACAAAGGGGCAGCTACGTGGCATAGTGGATAGAGCACCAGCCTTGAGGTCAGGAAAACCTGAGTTTAAATCTGATCTCAGAAACTTAACACTTCCTAGCTGTGTGACCCTGGGCAAGTCACTTAACCTCAATTGTCTCAGCAAAAAAAAAAAAAAATAGATCAACATGGAAGATTAGGTGAAAAGATAAGCTAATAAACATCTGATTACCAAAATAAAAAAAATAGTACTCTATTTACTAATGGACCATTAATTACAAATAGATAAATTAGTCACATGAATAAAGTGAAATTCTAAATGGTCTTGTTGGAATTATTTTACATAAAAAAATCAAAGAATTTGCAAGGCGGCTTTATTTATCCAACAATCCAGTGATTGGATCAGTGTGATTGCTATAGACTACTAAATGATTTGTTGAAAGAAATTATATCCTGTTGGTCATAGTGTAAGTTAGATTGTCTGCTTAGACTGTCTTTTTGAAGCTTCAGATGCCTGGCTGAAACCTATAACCTACTGAAAATGAAGTTAATCTAAATGAACAGGGTGCCATTCATTAGCATGTCTAACATGATGCCATTAAATTATCGTGGTGATAATTGAGACACTAAAAAGAGACAGATGCTAGGCCTGTAGTGCCTAAGATCTTATAACCCATTAGCAATTAAATTTCAATGAGCTACCATAACTTCACTCTAACAAAAATTAACAACTAGGAGTATTCTTTTTGAGGCAGCCTTTTTCCAATTATATTTGGATGTAATTTTTAGAATATTACCCAGCCCTATTATAAGACCGGTGTCAGAGGACAGTGAAACAGTGACATTATGGTCTTTGCATTCTGGTATGAGAAATATTTATTATTACTGTTGATATGGTTTGGAGTAAACTAGGAATGAACAACAATATAAATAGGTGAGCAAGCACTAAATACGGGGAGATAACTGGTGGTTAAATCACTTGAGGCCATCCCAAAGCCCAAAGAGTAAAAACACATTCTGCTGATCTGTGATTTTGGAACACTCCAATGATTTTGATTTGAGCTTGAAATGTATTAGTTGGGATGATGATGATGATGGAGGAGGAAATCAAATTACTAATACCTGTCTCTAGTACATTTTGACCCAAAACAATCATTAAGTGTAAGCTTCTGTAGATTAAATGAGTTGGATCAAAGAACATCAAATTTCAGTTTGATTTGTTTCTTACTACCTTCATTTCCTGAATGAGCAGTCTATTATCTAAGGCCTATCTCAAATGCCATCTCCTCCAGGAAGCCTTCTCTTATCCCCACTATGAAACAACCACATTCTTTAGGTTTCCAACTACTAATAAATGGATTGAGAAATATTTTGTACTAAGACTATACTGCTATCTTATCTGCTTACTACAATGAGTTTCTTGAGGACATGGGCCATGTTTCATTTAAACTTTTTTTTTTTCTAAATTACATGGCTTACCATAGTGCTTTGCACATAGTGGATAGCAAACTCTGTCGGCATCTGTGGGAGCCCCCAAAATAATATAATTTTAGGCTACACATTAAGAAAGACATAGTAAGATGACGAAATTAAAGCCATCTATAGTGATATGAAAAAATGCTCTAATCATAATTGTCTAGATAATTGCAAATTAAAACAACTCTGTACCACCTCACACCTCTCCATTTGGCTAAGAGGAAAAGATAATGATAAAATATTCAAGGGGATGTGAAAAAACTAGGGCACTAACACATTGTTGGTGGAGCTGTGAAATGATCCAACCATTCTGGAGAATAATCTAGAACTATGCCCAAAGGGCTATAAAACTGTTCATACCTTTTGAATCAGCAGTGCCATTACTGGATCTGTATCCCAAGGAAATCACAAAGGAGGGAAAGGGACCCACATGTGCAAAAATATTTGTAGCACCTCTTTTTGTGGTAAGAAAGAATTGAAAAATAAGTGGATGCCCATCCATTGAGGAACGGCCAAATAAGCTGTGGCATATGGAGATAATGGAATATTATTTGTTCTATAAAAATGATGAACAAGCTGATTATAGAACATGAACCAGTGCTGAGAGAAACAAGCAAAACCAGGAATATATTGTACACAATAACAGCAAGAATGTGCGATGATCAACTATAAAAGACTTGGTTCAGTGAGCCAAGGCAGTCTCAACAGACTTTGGACAGAAAATGCCACCTGTATCAAGAAAGAAAAGTATGAACCTACTAAGTTTATTTCTTTTGTTCTGTTTTTCTCTCTTTCTCTCATGGTTTTTCCTTTTTGTTCTGATTTTTCTCTCCCAACATGATTCATAAAGCAATGTGTATGAAAATAAATTAATTTTAAAAAGAAAGGCATAGCACTTAAAACAAAATCTCTTAATAGTACAAATGCCAATATTTTTGATACAAATTCTACCAGTGTTATTGTATGTTTATGAAACATGATAGACTACAATCTCTGAAGAATTAAAAATTACTATCACTCAGAGAGTGATGGAAAAAGCATATGGCTAATATGAGCACATTTCAACACATTACAGATAAAGAACTATGAAGAAGAACTGGAGTAAATGTCTCTATAAATGAAATGTATTCATGAATGAATAAGCATTTATTAAGTTTTTACTATGTGCTGCATACTATGCTAAGTGCCAGGGATAAAAATACAAATGCGGTGACCAGGTCTGCGTAACCTAGTTCCTGAGGTTATCAAAGTCCTAAAATAAATGGTGGGGGAATATAGATTAAAACCAGTCAAGATCTCAGGAGAAAGAAAACTCCATTTCCTTTGTCTTACAATATTTAGAGAAGTGTGAAGTCTTTTATATGTCTTCTCCTTTGATTTTTAGTATTTTTCCTGTTGTTTCATCTACTTGTGCTCTTGATTTTTAACTGAGGATAGAAAAGTCTGAATCCATGATGGCACATCTCTCTAAAGATATGAAAGAGAGAACTTATTGAAAAAACAAATATAGAGAATTAAAGGAGAATATGGAATAAAAGAGCAAATAAAAGACAAATTCAGTGACCTCTTTCTACTCCCCTCATCCATACATATCAAAATCCTCTTATGCCATGCCCTATTCTTTCTTCATTTACTTCATTCTTTGATAAAGAAGTGATCCTTCTCACTGAGGTCATCCTTTCCACTTTTACCCTTGATTCCTTTACTTCTTGTTGTTTTTCTCCCTTAGATTTCTGCCACAATTATACCTAGCTTTTCATCTACTTTTAAATATCTTCTTCTCTACTTGCTCCCCATAAAAAGCTCAGTTTTCCTTCATCTTTAGGTATATTCTCTGTTGCCTCTCTCATCAGTGTCTCTATCATTCAGTAACTCTCCTTTTGTTAGGCAAACTCATAGACAAAGCTTTTTAGATGTGGTGCTTCTACCTTCTCTTCTTGCACTCACTTCTCAACCCCTAGTAATATGATTTTAGATTTTATTATTCAACCAAAACCAAATTTTTCTACTGATTCCTTAATTACCAAATTAAGGACCTTTTCATTCCTGATTTGTATGTAGCATGAAACTGCTGACCACCCTTTTCTTCTTAAATACTCTTTCCTCTGAGTTTTCTGCTCTTTTGATTCTCTCCTACCTACCTGACCACTTCTTCTCAGCTTCCCATCACCTTTCATTTGCCTTTCCAGGTATATCAAAGAGCATGCTTTTTGATACATTCTATGTTCCAGCCACGTTGACCTAATTGCTGGTCTTCATACTGAGCATCTCCCATTTCTCTTCCTGGCATATACTCCCTCCTCACCTTTACCTCTTGGAAGCCTTAGTTTATTTCCTGGTTGTGCCCACATGCTACCTGCTACTTCAAAGCCCTTTCTGATTGTTCCAGCTGCCATTGCCTCTTTGTCCTCAAAATTACCTAGTAATTCCTTTGTATATATTGATATTCACTTGCATGTGCACATTGTTCTGTCCAGTAAAATGTAAATTCCTTGAGGGAAGTAGTTTGTATCTCTGGAGTAAAGCACAGTACCTGCTATTTAGAAGTAACACAACAAATGCTTAATTGATAGACTGACTGATTGATACCCACATCAATGAGATCACAGATTTTTTTGAAGTTTTGACTTTCCAGAATCCTGGAGGCATGTTAGCATCTCCCTAATAATCCAACTACCCATACCCTTATATCAGAAGCAGTGAACAAGACCTCAGTACATGAAATCTGTTAAGTAAGGGTATTAATTTCACCTGAGTATATATCTCTTTCTGTGGTGGCCACCAGAGTGCTCTGGAAACTGAACACAACAAAATAAACACACAATTTACTAGATAAAAAAGTGGCATTTAATGGATACCACTAAAGCACATGGATTGATTATCAAGGGAAATTCCTTGTTCGATTCAAACATACAAATTATTGAAAATAACTCCTGCATAGTGAAGAAAGAATTCTTACCAGTAACCCTCCCAAAACAAAACATACAAGTATTTCTGAAAGGCTGATGGCAATAGATTACCAGTTAATACCTGTCTCCAATCTAATGCTGACTTTCATTAAGCCACAAGAAAGGAGGAAAAAAAAGCCAAGTGGAAGTCTTCCATTTTATCCATTGGAAACAGAAAAGACTTTCAAATGGAATTAAGGCAGGGGATGGAGAGCATCACCTAATAGGACCATGCTATTCAGTTCACATGCTCTTCTCCCCTAAGGGTTAGAAACATCTGCATTCCAAACACTGGCAGATATGAAGGTCTCTGTTCCCTTTTAAGGGATAAATTCAACTTTCAATCAAAGGCATCCTGACTTATTTACAACAAAATAACATTAATCTGACTCACTGGTGACCACCATCCTAGCTGGAGTCAAGTAGGCCCATGACTGTTAAAGTTCCCATCCTCAGACCCCATTGAAAAAAGCTGGAAGATAACTGGGTGTCAGTTGGTAAATTGTGATACTGACAAAGTTGGGCAGGTAGGCTCCTAAAACTTATTTGGTGCTAGAATCCCCTTCACAAAATCCCTGAATTGCCCTCATATAGCCTGTGCTTAATGGCCTACACTTAAGCTTATTTTGGGCTCTACATAAGGAAAAACTTCCTAATGATGAAAGCTTTCCAAATGTGCAATCAGCTACCTTGGGAAGTCATCAATTCCCTCACCGGAGATCTCCAAATAGTCTGATGATCTTCTTATCAAGCCTGTTATAGAGAGGCTTCTTGCATTCTTCCCATTTGAGGCTCAGTTAAAGGAAGTGGGATGTTTAGTGGGAGGAGCAGGGAGAAGAAATGACATAGCAATTTTTGTGTATTTATTTGAAGGGCTCTCATATGAAATAGGGATTAGCATTCTTTTCCTTGGCCCCCAAAAGCACAACTAAGAACAACAGTTGGAAATTAAGAGATTCAGGTATAATCTCCATCAGCCAAAGAAAAACTGCAATAATTGGAGCTGTCCAAAAGCAGAATGGGCTGCTTTAGGAACTAGTAAACTCCTACTCACTGGAGACTTCAAAGTGAAGACTGCATGGGAGAGGATTCTTGCAGAGTTAAATGCCCTCTGAAGTTTCTTCCAACTGTGATTCTACAATATCCACATTGATATTCTGGGAGCCACAGGATGGGAAAAAGCAAGAGGGCCCAGAACTTGTATTCTCACTAGGGGAGAAAAGTCTGGCATACCGAGAACTAGAAACACAAGTGTCATATGAGGCCAAGAGGCTAGTTCATACAGAGGAAGGTTCCCAAAGAGCCCAAGTTTCAGTGAGAAGGCAGTGTTCAGGCTCAGTTCAGTCAGTAGGACAACAAAGAACAGGCAAGAGGTAGGTGTCCAAGAAGAAAGTGTTGGCCAGTTACCCAGGACACCAGCCTTAAGGAGAAAGGTGCAGCTGAGTAGCCAAGATCAAGGTAGGGAGCTTGAGTTAAGAGAGGAAGAAGATGGAAAATAGGTGAGGGACTTTGGCCCGGTGGTAATAAGAAGCGAGGATAAGTTCCTAGATAGAGCAGGTACAGCACCCAGCAGCAAGAATGACTTTGCTATTACTCCTCATAAGCTTCTTGCTCAGGGTCAGAACTAGCATCAGAGCGTGGGTAGAACTGAGGCTATTGAGAATTAGGCATGCCTGACTGGAGGAAAGGGAGGAGGAAGAAAGCAAGGCAGGCAGTCTGTCACCACTAGGGATGCGAGAGACAGAATGTGACCTCTAGTAGACCAATAGAGCAATGTGTCATCAGTGACTTTGTGCTGTACTTCAAAGGATGGCAAAACACTGAAGACATTGCAATAATAGCTCTGAATATGGAATTCCTCAAAAGGATGAATGAGGTGCAAAGACAGCTTCCTAAAGGATGTCTATTTTTGAAATGTTCCTATTCTGCCCTCCAAGTAAATTAAGCATTCACAAATATGCACCTGTGTTTGTACAGTTGCATAAAAATAAATAACAGCAAGGTGAAATTGGAAAATAACAATTGCATCTCCAATAATCCCCCAAATGCTAAAGTTAATTTGTTTGTGATTTGTGGAAAGGAAAACTGGCTATGCAGTGTCCACTAGAACTCAAGAAAGGTACAATGTGTAGAATGGAATAGAATGGAAAGCCCCCTTGTGGTTAGTTGCTGCTATGTATGAGACAGCTGTGGTTGGGGATCAAGGTTGTTGATCTAGAACCAAAACAATTCCAAAAGCTTAGGAGTTTGCTGCCAAAGGCCGATACCTTCTCCGCTGATCTCCACAAGGCCTTCCAGAAAGCAACAAAGAAGCTCGCTTTTCCCAAGAGGACTAAAAGTCTCATTTTTCCAAAATACTCAAGTTCACCGAGACTTTGGGGACTTCCTTCTAGTCTAACTCTTACATTTTACAGATAACAACTGAGGCCCAGAGGGATAACTTGCCAAGGTCACACGGTAACACACATAGGAATGGGACCCTGATCCTCTGACTCCAAACCCAATACTCTTTCTACCACACCAATGTTTCTCTCTGGAGAATTGGTTTAAACTACAACACACCAGGAGAACATGGCTGCATCTAACTGTCAATGTGCTTCAGGCTCACCTTAGTCAGTCACATGGCACAACACAACAAGCTCTGGACTTCTACTCAGCAAACCAGGATTTTACTCTCCCCCTGGCAACTAAGAACTATGTGAACCTAGTTGAGTCATTATACCATTCTGTGACTCAGTTTTCTCATTTGTAAAATACACATAATATTAACTGTTTTATCCATTTCTCAGAGCTGTTGTGAGGACTAAAAGAGATCATATATATGTAAAACAATTTGCAAACCTTAAAACAGTTTTTCTAGAAAGGTCAGTTATAATTATTCTTTTCATATGAGAACTAGCATACAGATGGCCTATACCAGAGTTTCATAACTAAGGGTCCACGAACTTGGATGGGAAAAATCACAATTCAACATAATTGATTTCTTTTGTAACCCTACATACTCTATTTTGTGCATTTAGAAGCATGATTCTGAGAAGGAGTTCATGGGCTTCAGCAGACCATCAGAGGGTCCATGACACAAAAATGGTCAAGAACCCCTGATCTAAATTAATGCTCAGTAAAGTGACTAGAATATGAGCAAGGAAGGCAAATTCTATGCCTAGACAGTAACATAACACAGCTATTAAAACCAAGGGTATATAGGATTATAATTTTAGAACTGGAGGAGGTCTCAGGATTACCTAGGTCAACTTCTTTAGTTTTATAGTGGAAAGTGAGGCCCAGAAACAGAAAACTGACTTGCAGAAGGTCACATAACCAGTGAGAGGTAGGGCTAAGATCCAACTCCTTGGACTCCAAATGCAGTGCGTGTACCACTGTGCTTTAGTTACTGGGTCTTAGGTTTCACAAATTTGATACATTTCATTTTAACTATTGTCTCTGTGAAAAACCTAGCATTCAATGAACCAAAAACCTGTAACATCCTTCACGTGGGGAAAATGCAATTTTGTGGTCAGTTTTTGGGACCCATTTAGGGCAAGTGAGAGAGAGCCAGCACTTCGAGCCTTTGTTGTGTTTATCGAGTTAATAATATAGTATATATATATATATATATATATATATATATATAGCCCATTCCTCATAGCAGCCATGCGAGACACAGTACATATGTATGTAATAAGACTCTTTGTTTTTACAGATTAGGCAACTAGGATTCAGACAGAATGATTAGCTCCCCTATAGTCACAGGCCAAACAAGTGACTGAACCAAAATTCTGAGTCAGGTCTTCTGATGCTGAATGCAGTGTGGCCTCTTTCTGTTGCATGTTACTTCCTGGTCTTTGATAGACAAATCTCAAGTGTCCTTAGGTTCCCAAATTTATCCATACCAGACTAAAAGACAAGCCGTTTTAAGCTGACCTGCTCTTAGAGCTTGGTCACACATCAAAGACGTCAAAGTCATCCATTGCATCCCAGGTCAATGCCAACAGTTTTGATTTTTGTCTTGCTGTTGGCCTTTGATGACTCTGGCAAAGAGCCTGACAACTTTGCTCAATTCTGCCTCATTTAAAGCCAATCTACTGTTGAGTCAAGACATCATCCCGTGATATGATTGGTCCTCTTTGAAAAATAAAGGACAAACAATACTAACAATACCTTTCTTAATTCAGTTTCACTCATAGTGTGCTCAAAAACACTGAAGGTCAGGTGCCCTTCTCCTAACACTAAAAAAAGGCCAAGATGAATTTTGGAACTGTGTCCATACAGGCTAGTTTACCTACTCAAAATCAATTGAACTAGAATCCACTTACTTACATCACTCACTCTAAATTCTTGCCTCCCTTCACCAACTTGCTATTTCACTATCTGCAGTTTCATAGCCCTCACCTCAAGAAATATTTAGGGGGTTCTGAAAAAACCTTTCTCAACCATCCCTCAAACCCTCTGAGGATTCTTTAAATGGGCCATTTAGCTCATAGGACTACCAACAGATGTCAAGTGTTGCCTTCCTATTTCAACTTGATGGTCAAAGATTTGATGAATTTCAATTGCACTGTGGCACATCGGATACCCATATGATACAGACCGGTGCACATGGAGGAGCCCCAATCTTTTTGCTGCCTGATTTTCTACATGTGTGTCCGTACCTGTGGCTAAAAAATGGGGCTCAATTAGAAACTCCACTTAATTGCTAGAGAGTATATGTTGTTAAATATATTTTCTCTCCAAACTACAGAGTATCATGCTGAAAATGGTGTCATTTTCTTCCTTGTTCCAATTCAATTCTCTTTGCTCTGAATTCCCCTTTGTTTCAATTTTTCAAACTATGAAATCATGGCATGCTGCTTGATAATGGATTTGCCATTTGTTATTTTCAGGCACAGTTGTAGCTTAACTAAATCATTCACAGTCAGTAAGCCTAAAAGATATCCTTTAGCAGCATTGCCATGGGGTGTTGGGATACTATTCATTTAGAAAGCATATAGTCTTACACCTGACCTCAAATGCCTCTCACTTCTAGTAAGAATGATCTTTTGATACAGAATAGAAAATAATGTAATCTTCCGAAAAAAAAAAGTAGATTTGAAGGAAGCGCCACTCTCAGAGTAGATGAGCAAGAAAATCCCAAGCGGCAGGCAGTTATCAGCAGTCATGTGCAAAGAAATACACAAAATCAACAAAAGTTTCCAATTGCATCAAGGATCTCTTTGGTGGCTTGGAATACCAGCAGAGTTGCTGAAACCTGACACAAGAAAGAGAAAAACCAGTCTCAGCGGCTCGAAAACCATTTCTACTCTGATATTTCAGAGAGGCAGCATGATGGAGCGTTGGGCCCTGCCTTTGTATCCACCTGTTCGTTCCTGGGCAAGTCCTTCCACCTCTCTAAACCTGAGTTTCCTTATTCACAGAAGAGAAAATAATGCTGGAATTGTCTAACAATTAATTCTATTAAATTACATATAATACTAACTTAGAGCAGTGGTGAGCCTTAAATGGGATAAGGCATATAAAAGACTTTGCAGACTTCCAAGTCCTCTAGAGATATGAAAGTTACTTACAAGAGATGAGGCTTCAGCAGCTTAGGGACTCCATCCATACATATCCAAACCTTTCTATCACCTTTAAGAGTTGCAGTGAGTAAAGGCTTCATTCCCCTGAGGATAGTGAGGGAATGCAGACCTTGCTGGGTTTTCAGTTGAAAAATGCCAAAGCCTCAAAGAGTCTTTGAGAACTTCAGATCATCTCCCCACACCTGGATTGGCATCACAGGGCCAGTGGAAAAATTCATTTGTGATCGCTTGAAATAATACATGACCGATTGAGGGGTGCAGGGATATAAAGACTTTTACATAAAAGCTTACAACTTGCTTCCAAGACACACTAGATGGATGCTAAAAAAACTCACCATTTGAAAGTACAGAATAACACCAACTCTAGAGCCAAATTATAGAATAAAAAAGGGTCAGAGGCTTGTTAGAGGAAATGAGCCTTAGGCTGAGTTCAGGAGAATAGTATGAATCAGCCGAGACCATAGAGGTTGGGGGCAAGAGAGGAGAGGAAGACCCTCAGAGTAAAGCAATGAGTTATGAACAAGCAGCACATGTGGCAGTTAGGAGAAGACCTGCTTGCCTAGAACAGGGCTTCTTAAGTTTTTCCCATTTGAGACCTCTTTTCACCAGAGAAATTTTTACATGACCCTGGCTATGGAGATAGATAAAATAGGTATACAATTCAAACATTTATTGGTATAAAATCATAATTCTGCAATCCCCACATTCAGTTGTGAGACTCCATATGGGGTCACATCCCACAGTTTAAGAAGCTTAGGTAGAGTCCAGGTAGCATTTTAGAGAGGGAAATAGCCAATCATGTTTCAAATGGTGATGCTGTTTACATCAGTAAAATATACAGAGGATCTCAACCTCAGTTCTTTTAGGATTACAAGTTTACAGCTGGCCATCAAGTCTAAACCCCTCATTTTTACAGAGGAAGAAATCAAGGCACTGAGAGAAGTTCCTTGCCCAAGGTCACATAGGTTGTAAGTAAGCAGAGCCAGGACTTCAAAGCAGCTTCTTCACTCCAAATCCAGAGGTCTTTCCTATGTGACACACAGCTTTCCCTAACCATTAAGCCCATTAGTGAATTCAAGGTAATATAGCATACTTAAGCTTTACAAAACAGTTTTCAACAATCATCTCATTTAAGCCTCCTAACACCTCTGGGGAGAGTACTGCAGCAGTTATTTCGATTTTACAGATGAGGAAATCAAGGCTCCAAGAGTATAAGTGGTTAACCCCAGGGTTAATCACAGTCACAGGCAGGATGTTCTCTGGAGGCTCCAAGTCCAGCATTCTTTCCAGCACATCACACTTCCTTGCAATGGTCACAGAGAACATGAGAATTCAAATTCAGGACTTTTCTGATACCGGTGCTCTTTCCAGACACCATGCAGCTTCTCAGGCAGGGCCCATCCTCAGAATTAGGGTGATGATACATTTCCTCCATCTCCCCATGGAACTTTTAAATTAGTCAGATGCTCTCAGAAATCTCTGAAACCATAAAATGATGGGTACATGGGATGCTGTGTAATATATGTGAAAACCATTTCCCGCTGTGAAAAGCTTCCCCGGGGGAGCAGCCTTGTTTGGAAGTTGGTTGCTAAGGCGGGCGGAGCTTCAGGTCAGAGCCAGTGTGTAATGCTGCCCCTGCTGCTACAGATGTGTGTGTCAGCAAGTGGAGGATCTTGCAGCACCAGATTCCATGAGTAAGTGAAGCAGAGTTCTGGGACTAGGCTAGATGGGAGGCTCCAGTTGGGTACTGTGCCTCTTCTTTTAGTTCCCATTTCCTGACTTATAAAATGAGTCCAAAGACACTGTCATTTGCTAAACTGGGGTGATAAAGAGATAATAGGGGAATCCCTTCATTTAACTGAGTGGTCACTTCCAATGTGCTGAATTCACTCACTTTAGCAAAGATGGAAAAGGAAACTCTGGGATGTGGGAGAGTGTGGAAAAGTCCCATGTCATCTGCTTTCATTTGCTAGAGCCACAGACTACTTATGTAACTGTGGAAAACCTATCAGAGGCAGAAATTCTTCTTGGCAGTGCTGGAACACAAGGAAGCAAAGTGATTCAAAATAGCCCAGATGAAAGGCAGGACAAAGAGAGAGCTGACTTGCCACAAGTCAAGTAGGCCTGCGAGAAAGTGATGGACAGAAGACTCCAGGAGGAATTTCAGAGGATGAGCTCTCCCAGCTGGCACTAGGTAAGCATAACCACCTCCTTGCTCTGCTGTTTATTTTTCAGGACATAATAGGGAAGTTTTTGTTGGGCTCCTATGACGCCAAAGATGCTTTTGTCAAAACACCTCTATTTCTGATGTACTTCTATTGCTACAAATCCTTGACAAATCTGACAGACATTGGGAAAATGTCAAAAGCTGGCACCAGTCAGCCTGTCAGCTTCTAGGGCAGAAAAGCTGAAGCAAGCAAACTTGTCATGGGGGCATTTTTACTCTATTAGTTTGCTCTGGATGGTGTCAAAACCACACCGATGTGGGCCGCAGTTGCAATCAAGTCCTCTGAGCATTTCTTTTCACCAGTGTTTCATAAGTATTTTTTACCTGGTTTCTCAAGCATTTTTTTTGGTAGTGTGAGATTCTTTATTTTCAGGTAGATAGGCAATATGGCACAATTGCTCTTGAAGTCTGGAGAAGTTGAGTTCAAATGCCTTTGATAATCATTAGCTGCACCACCATAGGCAAGTCACATCATCTCTCTGAGAATAAGGCAACATTCTATCTATAATTAATGTACTAAATTCTGAATGTGTTGTGATCTGCCCCATCCAGCTTGGTAGAGGAAGTCCTCATGCTTACTCATCACGGAGCCTTGATATATTTGGATCATAGAGGGAGTTCCTGCAACCGTTTATAGCTCCTTGTAAGGCTGATCTTGAAATGAAACCTGATATCCAATCCAGTCCAACAAATATTTATCAAGTATCTACTATCTGCAAGGCTCTGTGCTAGGTTTCAACGATATAAAGATGAAATAAAACAGACAACGACATCCATAATAGTCCCTTCCCTAAAGAAGCCTCCTCAAGTAGGAAGTGGCACCTGAACAGAGCCTTAAAGGAAATTAGGGATTCTAAGAGATAGAGATGAAGAGGGGATGCATTCCACTGGAAGGCACATAGTTGCAAGATGGAATCATGAGTTTAGTAAACAGTAGGTTAGGACATTTGCTTGGAACCTTAAATACGCGAAGACAAGCGACTCTATCTTTGAGGATAGAGATGGACCAAGGCCTTTTTTCAGGTCTTATCCACCTTAAATTCATTGCAACATAAGCTACTATTGACCTTGTAATGTCCTTTTGAAGTCAGACGACCAGTACTCCATTCTCATCATAAGTACACACACAGGTGCATGCGAGGGGGGACTGATCTCTCATATCTTATCTCCTCAAGCTTCCTACCATACCCCTTTCCCACTCTTTAGATTGAGAACTTCATCTGTTGCTTCATGAAAAAATAAACCCCCAAACCAAAAACAAAAGCCTAAGGTCTTTCGGGAGAACTCCCTTTCCTCTTCTCAATTCATATCATTCAAATGTTTCACTATCTCTTTTGCTCTTATTTCTGATGAAGAGGTGGCTCTTTGGCAAGGAAAATCTCTATTAATTCTAAATCCCTTCCTCTCTCTTTTCCTTCAAAATGCTCCAGCCATCATCCTCACTCTCTCACTAATCTTTAATTTTTTCCTTATCTACTGCTTCTTTCCTGCTTCATACAAACAAGTTGGTTATCTCACCCCTTCCTTAAATCACCCTCACTTGATCTGACCGGAGCAGCTTAACCATTGTCGGCTATCTCATCTATCCTTTTGTGCTAAACTCCTTAAGAAAGCTGCCTACAGCAAGTGCATCCACTTTCCCTCCTCTCATTCTCTTCTAAACCCTCTGCAATCTGGCTCCCAACCTCATTATTCAAATGAACCTGAACTTTCTGAAGTTACCACTCACTGATCTCTTAATTGCCAAATCTAATGGCCTTATCTCAGTCTGCATCCTGGATCTTTCTGAAGCCTTTAACTCTGTCAATCATCATTTTCTCCTGGGTACTCTAGCCTTTCTAAGTTTTCAAGATCATATTCTTTCTTCATTCTTCTATCTAACCATTTCATTTCAGTCGTTTTTTTGCCGGATCATACTCCAGGTAATCATTGTCTGTGAGTGTCCCTCAGGTTTTCTCCTGGGCCCTCTTCTCTTCTCCTTCTATACTATTTCATTTGATTATCTCATTAGGCCCTGTGGATTCAATTATCATTTATATGCTGATGATTCTCAAATCTCCTATACCACCAACTGCCTCTTAGACATTTTGAAATGGATATCCTATAGGCTATGGCTTCTCAAACTTTTCCCACTTGTAACCCCTTTTCTCCTGAGAAATGTTTATGTGATCTCAGTTATATGGGTTCATAATGTAGGTATACATATCAAATATTTACTGATAATAAATCATAATTTCACCAACCCCACAATCACTTTCAAGATTGTATGTGGGTCTCAACCCACAGTTTAAGAAGCTGGACTATGGGCAACTCAAACTCTGAAACAGAATTCATCTTTTCCCCCAGAATCTCCCATTTTCCCAAACTACCTATTATTGTCATGGGCCCCACCATCCTCCCAGTCCCCTATCTTATAGGATTGCTATCATCGTTTATTCTTTATACAAACTCACTGCACATATCCATGACATGTTTGGATCACAGACAGAGGTCTCTCTGCTGTCCTGTCTTGTTTCCAATTTCACCCCATTTCTCTTGGATATCCACTCCCACAGCTACCACCCTCATAAAGGTCTTCTTCACTTCTTGTTCTGACTAATTGCAAGAGTTTTCTTTTTGGCTTTCCTACCTCATATGTCACACTACAATATGCATCATCTGTTCAGCTGCGAAAGAGATTGTTCCTAAAACACAAACATGTCACCTCCCTACTTAAACTCCAATGGTTGACTATAACTGCTAGGATCAAAAGTAAAATCCTCTGCTTGGAATTTAAATTTTGCTGCTACCTGGATTCTTCTTACCATTCCATTCCTCTTACTCTTTATCCCCCTTGATGTACTCTACAATTTAGTCAGTGAAAAAGCACACTCCATCTTCTTGTTCTGTGTTCTTTTTTTTACCTCTGCCTTTCAATGTCCTTGAAGACAGCTCAAATCCTGCTTTCAGCAAGAGGCCTCTTCCAGTCCCTACAGCTGTTATAAGTGCATTCTCTCAGAGACACCTACCCTGTATATATCAAGTATGTACCCAGTTATTTACATGTTGTCTTCCCCCATTCCTCCTTGCGGTCAGAGTTAGTGAATGTTTTTGCCATTCTTTGTATCTGAAGTACCAAGAACAGTGCTTAGCATATAGCAAACACTTAATAGTTACTAATTGAATTAAAAGAGGATCTGAAAACAATGTTGTTTTTCCTAACATAGTGAAAAATCATGTTTCAGTCAGCTGTACATGGCACTCCTCAGAGTCATTTGGAGTTTCTGAAGTCTGGGTACCCAGAAATAACCAGCACAATGTGGCAACTCTGTAGCGAGAACCTGGTAAAAATGACAATGGAAAGGAGGCTTCTTTGTAATCCTTAGCTAGGTTTTTTTTAAAAGGAAAAAAGACAAGAAAAGAAAAATTTCCCAAATCATGAGAAGCAGTGTGTCTTTTATCATGGTTTACATTTCCCTTTCTGTGCTCTTTTCCCTCCTCTCAGGGAGGAGCTCAAGGCCCTGTTGTTCTCTAACTGCTGACTCTGCTGTCCAAATAGGAAAGAAGGTAGTAGTGGTCACTTTATACTTGTTAGGAATTAATCTAAGCCAATATGTCATCCCAATGAGGTTTTATTATTTTAACTCTATTTTCTGTCTAGAGAATTAAAAGCTTGATCCTCTAGTAAATGAGTTTCGAGAATCAATTGGAAAGTGAGGAGATGATGTTTGCGGGGAAAAAGGGGAAGCTCTGAAATTTCAATATGTTTACTACAAATGCTAACTCTGACAAATACTTTAGGGTTCTTTGGAGGACAGGGACTATCTGAGTTGTCTTCCCTTGAAATAGCTCCCTGATTCCTGATGCTAGAAATGATCCCTCCTTTCAAACTCTCATACCCCTACAGTTGATCTCTCTAACTCATGTAATCACATTCTAACATGTTTAATAGTTGTCTGTACTTCAAAAGCAGGGTAGTGCCATGGAAAGATCACAGATATTAAAGTCTGGAGAGTCCTGGGTTTGAATCCTGCTTCTACATGCACTGTATGAAAGATCCTGGGGAAGTGATTTAATTTCATTGAGCTTGGGTTTTCTCATTTGTAAAATGATAATAATATTGGCCTTACCTATCTCTTTGGGCCATCATGTTGAAAGCGTTTTGTAAAACTTGAAGTATTATTGAAACATGAACTATTATGAATTCTAAGTTTCTTTAGGGCAGAAGGTTGTTTTTTTTTAAGTTTCATCTTTTGGAATCCATGGGGTTTAGCAACAGAAAGATGCTGAGTTTGGGGTCAAAGGATTTGAGTTTAAAACCCAACTCTAATACTTACTATGTATATGACCCCATGCAAGACATTTAAGTTCTCTAAGTCTCAGTTTCATCATCTATATGATGACCCTTCTTTGGATTGCATGATCCTGAAGTTCCTTCCCAACTTGGAAACTCTGTAAGCTCTGATTTTATAACCTCTAGTCTCAAAATCTTTCCTTTACTTTCATCAATGGCTTCATCCTCACTTCTAAAAGAAAGGGATACTTCAGTCCAATGTAATGAATTGAAGTCGGGAGAATGAGCTGAGAACTGGCCAGGAAAGGATATGAGTGTTGGAAGCTTCTCTGTTGTCTTCTAGGAACTGAATGGTGCCTTGCTCTAGCACAAGCTCCCTCCCTTGGCTTGCCTACCTGAACACAGTCAACATGAACTCTCCCTTTTTCTGTCCAAGCCTTCCAGGTATCTTTTTGGGGTATTTTCTAGTATTGGTGCTTAGTACTTGGTACTGAGGATCTTTCTGGAAACCCCTGCTTCCCAACTTTGTTGATATCTGTGCATTCATCCCTATGGCCCCTTTTGTTATCTGTATCACTGACAAAAGTTTCTGGCAATCAAGTAAGTTGTTGGAATGAACCTTCTCACCACACTGAAAGCAAGAGACACACAAAAGGAACTAGATGATGACAATCTTTTTTTTTTTTTTTTAAAGAACTCCAGAGTACTGTCTTGATTAATTATGAACTGGAATTGAGGGAGCAGAAACCTCTATGTAATTGGTCATTACACTATAGTCAAGATGGTAGAAATTATAAATCTTTCGAATTATAAAGATTAGTCAAATCCTAGTTGAGGGAAAGGGGGAGGGAGCATGTTAGAGTGATTGGAAGGCTGGCCTTGGAGGCAGAAAGATCCTATCTAACACGCAGTGGCTTTTCATTCCATGAGCAATCCCACTTAATCTTGCTATCTAAGAATATAAATTGCATGAGAGTTGCCAATTGTATTTGTAGAGGGATTTTTCACACTAGGAGCTCCTCATGTAGATATGATGATTAATGACAATAACAACAAAGACAATGACAATCATAATAATCCTAGATTGGGACTAGAAAAATTACACATTTTCCCAAGATCCAATTAGAACATAGGCTGTCAAAGAAAAATTATCCATTACTCAGGAGAAGCATACTATGAGAATGGATTAAATCATGTACAGCCTCATCTGAAACACCAAAGGGGTTTAGATGAATTCCTTACAGATTTCAGTTCCTTTCAGTCAATTTCTTCTGGTCTGGAGACAGAGCTGGATGTCATAGGAAAGGCTATAGAAACTCAACAGTTTTACAGCTCTATTTCCTGATAAGGACTTGACTGGTGCCGGAATCTTTATAAAAACGAAAGAGAACTCATAGAGTCAAAATGCAATGAAACCTAAATCAAGCGGGTTTTCCCATATAGCCAAAATAAGATTTTCAAGCTGTTCTACTGAGGAAAAAATAACTGTCTTGGGCACACACAGAGAAATGCCTCGGTCCTATTAATACGCTTCCTTCAAGGATTTGTGATTTTATTGGTATAAATACTTCCTCTATTAATACAGATAACAGTCACTCTACTACTTGGTCTTCCAGAGTTAGTGGAGTTGAAAATTCCAATTGCCTGTGGCCAACCTAGTGATTAAGTGTTCTGATTTATCTAAGCCTGATGGATATCAGGCTTGCCAATAAGCCCACACCCAAAGCCTTTTCATGTTTGTAGGATATATCTGCCGCATCTTGTTCTCATCTGATATTCATAACAGTTTTGTGTGGTGAGCGCTATCATAATAGGGTTGATGTTTTAGACAGAATTTGAACTCAGGTCTTTCCGATTCCTGGTCCACCACTCAATCCATTATGCCACCAAGTGATCTATGATTTAAAAATCTATGTAAAAAATTTCACCCAGAAGATGATACAAACTTCATATTTGGCTCACATCTGGCCTTATTAGTAGTATGTTCTGGTTAATCTTAAGATACAGTTATAGAGTCAGGTGATAATGATCTAACAATATTCTCTATACATCAATATTTTTCTTTCATTTATCTATGTACCTAAAAGCCACTACTATAATCTGGTTTGTTAAAAGCTTATTTTGAAGACACCTACCATTCTACAACCAACATGTCTATTTCGTGTTTAATACTACGTCTCTTGTCATCAATACTTTTGTGTGATTACTTTGAAAGGGAATCTGGGACACTAGGAAAATTTACCCAAGTGACTGAAATCCTTTATTTTCCAAGGAGATAAATGTACACACGGCAAATATGTTCCAGGTAAGACTCAAAGGCCCCTAGAATACTATGAGAAATACATTGAGGAAGATGTAAGAAGCAGTATTGTATAATATAGAAAGCACTGTTTGGGTAACCAGAAATCCAATTTCCAGTCCTAACTCTGACACTGTAGGTCTGAAGAACCTTGAACAAATTACTCCATCCTTCTGGGCCTCAACTTTGTCAATTATAATATGATGGGGTTGATCTAGATTTCCCCTCTCCCCCATGGTCCCTCCCACCACTATAGCCTATGAATATTACAAACTTATCTCATTTCTTCTATTAACTGTGTGACCCTTGGTGAGTCACTTCCCCTCCAATGGACCTCAGTTTCCTTATCTATAAACAAATTGTTATTTGTTTATAGTCTATTATTATATATATAATAGTATATAGTTTATAATATATATAGTATATTATATATATAATATATAGTTTATAATATATAATATATATATATATAATAAAATAAAATATATAATATATATAGTTTATAGTCTATTATTATATTCAGTCTATTATTATAGACTGGATGATTCTTAAATCCCTTCTACCTCTGAAAGGCTATGTTCAATTAAGTTTTTTCATGACTTGGGTTTATTCACACAAATACATTTTCATTCTTCACTAAATAAAACAGGTAACAATGGATACATTTCTCCAAATTATTCCATTCACTTAATCATTCTGTAGATCACAGTTAAACAAATCTAGTAAACTAAGGTAGAAACTAGAACTTCACATCATACAATGATATAGTGATACCAGTGGTATTTGACTATCAAGTGCCTGAAATAATGCATTTTCTTTGAGGTTTCTTGGTTCCCCTTTCATAAACTAATATTTTTATGGTCTTATGAGGATCAAAATTTCTACCTGAATTTCTCTTTTTCCAAATAACTCTTTAAATACATGTTTAAATGTAATAGCTTTTGCTTTGAAGTAACATGTTCTCTGATTGGTAAAACAAATACATCTCTGGGGTTTCAAGAGCTATTATACTTTTGCAGGGCTACTGACCTAATATTAATGTGAAATGAACCTGGGGTGGCATTTAGGGGGCCCATGTTTGAGGGATAACAATGTTACTTATAGAGTCTCCTTGTGCAATTTACGATCTTACTTTTTGTTTTTGGCCAGGACCCAGATTATCCTTGACCTCATTTCCTTCCCATCTCTCACCTTCAGTGCTTTCCTATGTTTCCGAGTTATTTTTGTCTATTTCCCTCAGCATAACAAGGCACAGAACACGCTGAATAGTTCAACCTCTAAGGTTGACCCTTCCCACCTTCTCCAACCCACTAGGTACATCTGTGTTTATCACAGCTATCATTACCACTGTGATGGGTTGCCACATCCAAAGAGCAAGAGAAATGCCCAGGGTTATGGTATAGGACAAAGGTTGTTTTGTGACAAGGGAAAAATGGAAATTGAGACAACTAACCACCAATTCTATGATAACAGAATCATCAGACTATGACTTCTTACCTTTAAAAGGCTGCTCTCATTTATATGAAGGAACTGCATCCATTTGGCATTCTTAATACTTCTTTAAAAGATAGTGATACTTTCTTCAGGTTGAATCCTTTTCTTTTAGAAAAAAGGGAAAAAACAATTAATTTGACACAAGAAGTAACAACTTTAGAACTTAAAGGGATTTTGGTGGTCATTTAGTCCATCCTCACTTATTCTATAGATAAGAAAAAAGAGTTTGAGGGAGATTAGGACCCTTTTTCTAGGGCAAATAACATTCAAGATTTGAACCCAGGACTTCTAACTTCAAATCTAGAAATATTTTCACTGCACCACAGTCTCCACATTACATGTCTTATAAATTTTTTAATATAACAATTAAAATGGACAGGTAGAATTATTTCACTCATATATTTTAGTTTAGTTTGTACAATTATAAATATTTAATCTCATTCTTATCTACTAGTACATCATGAAGCCTATTATTAGTTACCCTTATTCTTTTTACATTAATTTTTATATTTCATTTATTTCTTATGTTACTATTACTGTTGTCTCTATTGCAAGAAGCTTTATATCACAAAACTCAGAATAACTTCAACTGACATTTTTTACTCTTATAATGGATATTCATGACAATATTCTTGTCTCATTTCTGAAAAGGATTCATACCCTAGTGTCCATAAGAGGACCCAAGATTCTCTGGGAGTGAGACAAACAAGCTACTCATGGCTAATAATAGGGTGATTTTAGGCCAGGATATTTAGGATAATTCAGGCATTCAAACATTTTTTAGAGGTGGTGGAAGAAGTCCTGGTCAGCAGCCCTTTTAGTGCAAAGACTTGACTTGGTGCTGGGAGTGTATGCTGGGTCCTCAATAGCCTAAGTGAAGTGGAGATAACTATCTAGACCACTATTTCATTTTTTAGTGATCTATCATTCCTGGTTGCTAAGTGATGTTATACCCTTTGGATTGGGAGAAATGAAAAAACCCACAAAAGTATGGCTAGTACCAATGACTCAGGATATACTGACCCCTGTTGAGGAAGAAGTAGAATAAGAAATAGAGAAATTGGGAAACCAAGGCAAGATATTAGGAAACCTCTGTAATCAAGAAGAGCCCTGGGAAGATTCCTAAATGAAATGAAGCCTAGCTGGGAAAAGAAACTTGATTCATCCCAGGGGACCTAGTGCCATCTAATGACAAAATAGGAATTGGACAACTGCTATTCTAACTCCAAACTTGCCCTAGCTTAAACACAAGAGGTGAAAGAGCATTAAGTACTAGACTTGGAGTTGGGAAAAACTTAGAATCTCCTTCTGAACCATAAGACAATTTAACTTGTCTGGTCCTCATTTTCCTCATGGGATTAATGGATATAAATGACTCTGCAACATGGAAAGAGATATATACATGTCAGCTATTCTTATCCTTTCCACAGTGTCATAAATGATACCTAAGATAACAGTAGGGTGATAATGTAAAGAGCAGTATGTTTAAGGAAAGAATATTTGGTATGTAAAGGAAGTGGAAGACTGAGGAATTTCTGAAAAAGGACCCGTGGTTGAAAGAAGAGACAAACGGGAGCACTTATTCTGATAGAAAAGAGAGCCTGGAGTTGGAAGCCAACAAAAGGAAAAGAGCAGAAGGAAGGACTCTATTTGTTTGAAAGGTCTCTTGATTTTATTTAATGTTCAGCTAGTATTCATCTGGGTACACCCCAATGTGTGCCCAAAATAAGCTGTAGTTATTCAGCCCTGTCTTAGATCTATACAAAATATGCCTTGATCTCTTCTATTTTGGATTTAGTCACTAATCATTTATTATTCCATCAAAGCAATAAGCCAGGTCAGGACTAATTTAGAAGAGTTAGCACAATGGAAATAGAGGAAATGTTGAAAGCAAAGCAGTCAGGTAGGAAAGAACTCAGAATCCTATTTCTCCCTTTATATTAATAATATTCTTTGAGCCAATTTCAGCACTGGTTAGGTAACAGAAGGAAAGAATTCCCAGCATCGGAGCTTTCTTCCCCCTGTGGACAGATACACATAAGCAAGGTAGGAATACCCAAGAGAGTGAAAGGCAATGTTGCCTACACTTAGATCTGTTCCTTCTTAGACGCATCCCAGTTCAGAAAGAATGTGGAGTGAAGTAAGCATTTTAGCTCAGCTTCCTCCCCATTCTTCTCATAGGCTTTCCTTAATTGAGCTTTCTGGGATGGATCTGTGAGGGACTCTTAAATGAAAAGTACAAGGATCAGAGAACTGGAACATTACTCGGCCCATCTAGTCCAATTCTCTCCTTTAACATGTGAGGAACTAAGACCTAAGCAAGTTAAGTGACATGGCCAAAGTCATACAGGTAGCCCCATTTAGGGATTTGAACCCAGAGTTTCTTACTCCAGAAACAGTTGTAGTATAGTACCTCCTAACTATGTCAGACAGTTGTCTGGGACAACAGATTGCGATTCAGTACCAGACATGGTAATTAAAACAATGGACTCTTAGTCTGGGAATGCTCTGTCTAGCTGATGTCAGGGTTAGGGACAGGCAATTACTGTTAGATTAGGTGTGCTAGTTCATAATTTTAGGTATGATCCAAAAGCTAACAGGATGTACTAATCAGGCTAGGGTTTTCTCATCATCATGTCTTGGCACAGAGAAACTAAGATGGCCAGCACTGGACCCTGAATATATGAACTCCAGAAGCTAGACAGGTTCAGTGCATTAGGGAAGCAATAGCATTGGCATACCTTTCAAGGAGTAGGTCTAGCAGAGTAACATGATTACAATACCCGGATTCATTGGTGGCCCTACAGCACCAGGGCCTCAATGTGTATATTGGCCACACATACACTCCTTTGACTTGTACTGGCTACACATAGTATCTATGTGTATGTCCCTTCACATGATTCCTATGAATATCCACTCTCTCCTCTGATGATGTATTTTTGTGGGTAAATGTTGCCCCAAGTTGATGGAGGGGGCGGTGTTCTACTGCTACTACTTTTGATTAATTCTGTTATTTCATTAAAAGTCTTTGCTTTGAACTGTATCCTCTATCTGATCAGTAAAAGTAATTAGCGGAGGCTCATGAGCAGTGACTGTGAGAGAATGAAGCTATGCACAGTTCCTTGAAGCTGGGACAGGTTTTTTGGGGCCCACATGTATGATGGGGTACCCCTGGGTGGTACAGAAGCAAGGGTAAAGCAAAGAAGAAAGAAAATCATAATAAGTCTAGAATATCAACTCCTTTATATGCTTACTATTCTTTGAAACTTTGTTAAACAGCCAGGTATAGTGTTTATAGAAAGCCAGCCTCAGAAAGAGGAGTAGCCGGGCTCAAGTTTAGCCTCTGATACATCTTGGTTGTGTGACCATGGTTCTGTGCAACTACCTAAGACTCTTATTTGCAGAGGTGGTGCTGACCTGCATTGGAGAGGTTTCTTCCTCTAGGAGTTCCCTATACCAATGAAATCACTGGTCTAGTCTCTATCTCTTTGTAATTTGGTTTGGTAGTGGGTACACATACATACACACACACACACACAATACATATGCACACACATGCTGTGTAAATTTGAGGTTTGGTTATGCATGAGGTCCCAAGTACGTAGGTAAATAGTAATTGGGTATACTTATTAATATACATATTGGATAAAGAATTCCTCCCCACTCTCCGTGAAGTCCGTGTGTTGTAGGAAATGACGATTTTGGTGGGTAGAGGCAGAGAGAGGAAAACAAGAAGAAAGCTGGGAGAGATGGGGCCTGGGTTCTGTTCTCTAGCTTGTCGTGTGGCTGTGGGTCTGAAAGCTTCTTGCCGCTGCACACATTTATCTGATTCTCTTCCACCTCCAAATCCTTCCACTGAGAATAAAGACTGACATTTTCCCCTAACCTAATTCCTGACTCCTCTGATTTTTCATGGTCTTCACATTTGGCCCCAAAGTGGGAACAAGGAACTAAAAGTTCCAGTGACCAGGAACTTGGGTAGTATTTTAAAAAAAACAGGGAACTTATTTTCTTAAAAACTAAACCAGTAATTTTTTTTGGCTAAATGGACAAATGTAGCTAAAACTCTCCATCCCCCCCAACCCCTTTAACCCCCCAACCCTTCAACCCCCCCCAAAACCCACTAGTGGTGCTATAAACATGTTAACTGATGAAGGACAAGGACACTTATAACTTGGGAACAGGTAGAACTTCTGGGTACATTCCCTCTCCCCTTGGTTCGTGAGGACAGATCTCTAAGATCTTCCCTGTTGACAAAGAGTCTGCAAACAAAAAACGGTCCTCATTCAATTTCCATTGAGGTATTTTATTTATACAATATAATTCAGTTAGCATTAAGAAACCCTATCCCTAGAAGAAGGAAAAAACCCATTGCTCCCCTCTCAGAGTAGCCAAAGAGGGAGGTCTGATATTAAGGAGGAAGGCAATGAAGAGATTAATGACCATATCCCCACAGGGCATGGAGACTTAAGTGAGCAAGGGTGTGGTGACTTTACACCTCAGAAGGCAGCTTCAGCCCCACCTCAGGAGCAAGTGATTGAATATCCTCCATCAACTCCACCCTCCAGGATGGAGGGAGGAGGGGCAGTGGGGGGGGGCAGTGACAGCACCAGCACCTCCCCCCAGCATCCCCAGTATCCAATTATGAGTAGATTATAAGAGGGCTTAATGAAGGCCAAAGAAAAGGGCGTGGACGTCAGGGAGCTCCAGCCACATATCTTTCCTGTAATTTCCCAGTTTAATGCCTCTGGTCAACAAAGTAGAAGATATGCCCCTTTTAACATAGAAATCATCAAAGACCTGAAAAAGGCTTGCACTATTTATGGGGCTACATCAGCTTATGTTAAGATGCTATTACAGAATTTGGCTTTTGACATCTTGATTCCTAATGACTGGAAACCTATAGCAAGGGTATGCCTAGAACCTGGACAAAATTACTTGTGGCTTTCTGAAAATAGTGAGCTCTGTAGGATACAAGCCTAACAAAATAGTCAAAATGCTGTTCATGCTGCGATCACCTATGACATACTAACAGGTAGAGGTCCATATGCAGACGTCACAGCACAGATTAATTATCCAGTAGCAGCATATGAGCAAATTGCTGCTAATGCTATCAAAGCATGGACTTCGATTCACAATAAAATGACAAAGGTGAGGCCTTCACAAAAATAACACAAGGGCCAGATGAACCCTTGCTTGACTTTGTGGACGTTTGCAGACTGCTATCACAAGAACTAATGGGGAAAATTCATCAACAGATGTTTTAATAAGGCAACTTGCTAAGGAAAATGCTAATGAGGTGTGCAGAAGGATTATACTAGGACTGCGCAAGGATGCTCCTTTAGAGGAGTTCATAAGACGCTGTGCCACAGTGGGCACAAATGCCTTTATAGCCAGACTATGATGCAGACTTCCCAAGATCCCAACATGGGTAGACAGGGTCCCTTCTGGCAAGGGACTTCTAGAGAGACACGTCAATGCTTTCAGTGTGGTAAAGTAGGGCATCTGAAAGCTCAATGTTGGTATAGAGGCAGAGTGAGAAAGCAGGGTGGGAGAACAAGACCCAGTACCCCATGTCAAAATGCAACAGAGGCTTCCATTGGGCCTCAGAATGTAGACAGGTTCAGGGAAACAGGATGAGGGGCCCAGCCCCAGGCCCCAGGCAAAAAACACTTGGGGCATGATGGCAGCCAATGGTGTACCCAGAGAGTGCCTAGAAGTCCAATACCCAGACATGACCAATCATCCAGGAAGCCATATGATGGGAGGAAGGGATTACACAATCAATCAGCCAGGAAGCAACCTGATGGGAGAAAGGGATTACAATTAGAGAGAATAGAGTTGTATGCAGCTGAGACAACTGAGATACCCCCTGAAGAGGTGAAATCTGTTCCTCTCCAGCCTATGGATCCCTTGCCTCCAGGCACAGTAGGCTTGACCATTTCACCTCCTGAGAGTACGTACAAAACAGTGTCCATCCACACACTGATGTGGGAAACTGGGGAATGTGTAGATAATATCCCAGTCACCAATACAGGCAGACAATGTGTGACTTATCACCCAGGAGAAATAGTAGCATCAGGTTTACTCATACAGAATCCTAATAAGCAGCTTGGTGATAGTCACCCAGATTCCGATTTCAGATCACAAAATCCAGCAATATATTGGACAGCAGCTGTAACAGCTGACCGACCTATGATCACGATCTATATAAATGGCCTTCCATTGGAAGGATTGGTAGACACTGGTGCAGATCGGACGGTCATTAGAGGTACCAATTGGCCCAGTCACTGGCCAAAGATTAAAGCAGACACCTACATGTCTGGCGTAGGAGGATCAATAGCAGCTGAAGTTAGTGCTGCCCCTATGAGATGGACTTTTGAAGGCAAAACAGGAGTTTTTACTCCTTTTATAGTTGAAAAATCCCCATCAATCTGTGGGGAAGAGACGTTTTACAGCAATTAGGGTTAAAAATGAGTACTTTGGTTTTTTAAGCAGGGGTGTGCCACAAGCAATAAAAACAGACAATGGTCCTGCTTATACTTCGAAACATTTTGCACACTTTTGTGCACAGTATAAGATTTTACACACCACGGGCATACCTTTTAATCCTCAAGGACAGGCAATAGTGGAGAGAAGAAACAGAGACATTAAGACACTCCTCCAAAAACAAAAGAAAGGGGGAGCCACAGGTAACCCTAGAGAACTTCTAAATCTAGCCCTTTATACTATTAACTTCTTGATTTTTGACAAAGATGCACTGGCTCCGGCAGACAGGTTTTATAACCCACCAGAAGGGCAGTGTCCAGTGCGGGCAGCTCCACTATCTTTAGATAATCGCCAGGTGATGTGGAGAGACCCAGAAAGTGGTGAATGGAAAGGACCAGATAGGCTAACAGCTTTGGGGAGAGGGTTTGCTTGTATCTCTACAGGTGGAGAAGGAATCAGATGGGTGCCAACAAGCCATATTGGCCTTGTCCATTGCAGAGACGGAGCAGACCCTTGAAACAAAGGAGAAAACTCAAGAAATATTGGGTGGTTCTGTTGCTGGTTGTGCTCCCCATTGAAAGAGCGTGGCAGTTATGGCGTTTGACTCATGGACATCAAAGATTGTTGGACTTCAAAACCCTCAAGAATCATTGGATTCTCTGAGACATGATAAGATTGTTGTAGGACTTGAAAACCCTCAGGAATCATTAGATTCCCTGAGACATAGGACTTGAAAACCCTCAGGAATCATTGGATTCTCTGAGACATAGGACTTGAAAACTCTCAAGAATCATTGGATTCTCTGAGAAATGATAAGACTGTTACAGGACTTCAAAATCTGCTGGAATCATTGGATTCCCTAACACATAAAAAAAAAAAAAAACTTTTGCAGGACTTCAAAAACTCAGGGGGATCATTGGATTCCTTGACATGCGAAGCAATGGACAATAGATTGGTTTTGGATTATCTCTTGGCTGCTGAAGAAGGTGTATGTGTGACTGTTGTTTACATATCCTCCTTCTAGGACTTCTGGTGATCTTTTCCAACACCATGTTGATTTATATTGTTTGCTATTCCTCTACTTGCGTGTACAATTCATGTTTGTTACACCACATCGAGCCTGCACTGACTGTGGGGAGAGTCATCCCTAATAGCTTCTGCGTTATTGCTATGTGCTTGTGTAATACCTCCTATGCTGATGGGTTTGTGCATAATAAGACCCTTCAGCCCAGAAACCTGCTAGCAACCCCCACTTCCCTTTGGTGCTTTTCATCTCCCTGAGAAGCCAGGGAGGCTGTGATCACCTCCTTTTCGGTGCTTTCACCTCCCTCCCTGAGAAGTTAGGGAGGCTGTGATCACCTCCCCTTGGGGGCTCTGACCTCCCTGAGGAGTCAGGGATGGCATGACCACCTGTGTTCTAAAATAAAAGAAAGCGGAGATGTAATGGGCTGAGGTTTGAGTTGATGCACTGAGGTCCCAAGTATGTGAGGCTAAATAGTAATTGGGCTATACTCTATTAATATACATGATTGGATAAAGAATGGTCCTGCCACTCTCTGTGCAAGTCCTAATGTGTTGTACAGGAAATGACAATTTTGGTGGGTGGAGGCAGAGAGAGGAACAGGAAGAGAAGCTGGGAGAGATGGGGCCTGGGTTCCGTTCTCCTAGCTGCTGGTCGTGTGGCTGTGGGTCTAGCTAGCTTCTTGACTCAGCTGCACACATTGCTATCGCCGATTCTCTTCCACCTCCGATCCTTCTTCACTGAGAATAAAGACTGACGATTTTCCCCTAACCTGAACTCCGGACTCCTGCTGATTATAAAAATACACGGTCTTCACACATGCATGCACACACACCCTCAAAGGAGAGCCAGCACATAATAAAACTGTAATTCCCTTACTAAATTTCTAAGGCTTAGCCTACAAACATTTTCAGTGTATAAAAAGATGCTAAATTTGAACTGGGTTTCACTTGCAGAATATCAGAACTGAGGGTGATTTAAAAGTGTATTGCTTTTCACCTTACTTCATGAACAAAGAAGTTATAGTGGGAGACATTTACACACACATTTAACCTGTCCACGTGGCTGTCTTGTTTGCACATAATATGTGTACTCAGCCAGAGAGGACATCCACTGTTGTTGTTTTCAGCAACATCCTTTGTGACCCCAGTGTGGGTTTTCTTGGCAAATATGTTGGAGTGGTTTGTCATTTCCTTCTCCAGTTCATTTTACAGATGAGGAAATTGAGACAAACAGGGTGAAGTGATTTACTCGGGGTCACATAGCTCAATATCTGAGGCTGGATTTGAACTTGATGAGTCTTTCTGACTTCAGGCCCAGGGCTCCATCCATTTCACCACACTTAGCTCCTTTGGATATCATCAGAGACTGAAATTAATTGCATAACCAAATAGTCACTTTTTTTGGGTCAAGAGTCAAGAACTCCACATACCTAACAACGTATGATACCTAAGCAAATGATGGCCAGAATGACTTCTCAGAGCCAAAATAGTGACAATATTTTTAACTATATATTTTTGATACCAAAGTTAATTTTAGATAAAAGGATAAAATTGGACATCTTACATAATATGAAATCAAAAGTGCTAACTACATTCAAATAATTAGAAAAACAGGTGAACCAAATGTAAATATATCCAATTTGAGCTTACTTCTGGTACTCATGATAGACAGTGTGTGTTATACTGTCAAATCTTTTTAAAGGTATTACATAATCTAGCAAAATTTCAGACATGATTCCAAACTAAACAGAAAATTAAAAAAAAAACCTCTTCAAAAATTAAATAAAATCATAGCATCACAGAATCTCAGTGCTGAAACAGAATTCAGAGACCATATGGTCCAACCCATGCCTGGACAAGGTTCTTCTCTATAATGCCTAACAATTGGTCTTCTGTTTCTATTCAGTGAGCAACAATGACAGCCACTACTTCCTAAAGCAGCCCATGCTACTTTAGGATATCTTGAATTTTTAGAAAACAATATGATAAGTAAAAAGTGATCAATTGAAATGAGAGCATCACTCATGAACATGGAAGGAACCTCAGAGGCCATTTAGTTCAATCTCCTTATTGTACACATGAGGAAACTGGAACTCAAGGAGTTTGTACCTTGTGCAAAGGCATACAGGTAGTATGTTACTGTAGAGGGCTGAAACTCTTGAGTCATTGCACTGAGGTCGGGTCAAGCACTTAGGGCTAATTACTGATTGGACAATACTCTATGGGCATATGCTTGGAAAATGGTCCTTCCCACTATCCTGTGCTGACTCAATGATCAGTGTATACAGAGGATTGTAGGAGGGACTAGAGGGTAGAGTAAGACTAGCCAGAGTGACTTTGGCCATAGACGAGGGAGAAGGCGGTCGTGGAGATTCTGCTTCCATCCTGTTCAATCCTGTGTCTAAAGACCAAGAATAAAGACTAAGGACTTTTGCTTATCCTGACTTGGGCTGATTCTGGGGTATCTGGGGTGCTAGTGCGGTCGTCACATGTTACAGAAGGTATCCTGGAACCCTGGTCCTCTAATTGACAGCTAGTGTCCTTTCCACCATATCATAAATGATTCCTCCAACTATTGGCTTCTGTAAGTAATGTGGAAAATTGCCATTTGCAAATTATTGTAAAGCATCTTTAAAGGCAGACCATCACATTCAGTATATTTCATAATTCAAATACTCGTGCCAACTGTGCCTTCATTCAAGTAATGGTTAAAGAGCACAAGGCCAAGGACACATCCCAGGAATATGTCACTAGAGACCCCCATTGAATCTGACATGGAACCATTAGTCACTACATACTTGGAGTCTAATCATTCAGTTTCAAATTCACCTAGGAGTACTCTTGCCTAGCCGACATTTCTCCATCCTGTCAACATGAATAGATTTTTTTAATGTTCTCACAAAAATCTAGGTAATTTAGAGGTACGGTATTCATGTGATCTACCAATCTAGTAACTAAAAAGGATATAAGATTATTCTGAGAGATCCTATTTTTGTTGAAGTCATGCCTGGCTCTGTGCGATACTTCTTCCTTTCTTAAATATTCACTGCCCTTCCCTAATTGCTTCTGGCCTACAGTTTGCAGATTCTACTCCTTCCTTTTGCTGAAATCAGGACATTTTCCCTTTTCTAATCCTATGGTACCTTTCTCATTGTGTGCATTTAATGATTACATGGCAAACGCATTTCTGACTGAGCTTAGGCTCTGTCTAAATGGTCCTTAAACAACAGCTTATCTAGAATCAGACAGCTAGAAAAGCCAGATGTTTGAATGCATGTTTACTTGTCAATGGAAAATATTGGTATATGTTCAAAGAGATAGAATTTAGAGTCCTGATTTGTTTTTCCTCTGCAGATGTACCTACCCCAAGGAGTTTTCAGGAAGAACACACTTTGTATATCTTAAAGATTACTGGAAACAAGAATTGCCATCGTTAGTATTGCATATTTATAACCGAAATATACTTTTTGCTACTTGGGTTGAGCCAGTTAACACCATCGAATCAGGTATGTATTCGCACACAGCTGAAATGAATTGCTTCTTGGGGAGATACCCTAAGCTTTTCAGAACAATAAGGTACTATAGAATACAAGTCATTCCAAAACCAAATATCCAGCTGAATACTGAAAAATTCAGTTAGACACATTTAATGTTTCTTAATATTTAAATATTTGGCAATGTATATAATATCTGCTATTTGACTGTATCTCCTCGGTTTCATTTAAGTGTATTTATACATATCCTTAGTTTGGTCTCACCCCCCTACTTCCCCTTTCTTAATATAAACCCCATTATTATTTTCCCTTTTTGGGAGGAGGCAATCAGGGTTGAGTGATTTGCCTGGGGTCACACAATTAGTAAGTGTCGGAGGGCAGATTTGAATTCACATCCTCCTGACTCCAGGATCAGCACTCTATCCACCGAGCCACCTTTATTATCATTTTAGTAAAGGACAAAAATCATCCTAAGAGCAAAAATTGTTTTGGTCAAAAATAATCAAGAAGAACCACCAGGAAGCTGGGAAGCTTGATGCTATGGTCCATACTGACCTCTGATGTTAAACTCCCAGAGATATTTCTCATCTCCAAGCTAGGTCTCCAAGTTTCTCTTTGTCCCACTATGAGAATCAAAGATTTCCCTGGCACAATCCATTCTTCCATTTAACTTCCTCTCGGGATTTTATTAAGTGTTTAAAAAAAAATTACCATAGGAAAGGCAAGATGACATCGACATTCCTGGGGCCCAGGAAGAATAAGGAATTTTTGAAGAGGTACACAATATGTGGCAGAGAGGATTTCAGTCCAGATCTTCTGACTTCAAAACCAATGCTCTTTCCACTAGCTCCTTTCACAAGCTGTAAAAACAAATAAAAATTTGAATTTAGAGTTTTACCAAGCAACCTTTGTTTTCTTTAAATTAATAACAGTCTAGAATCATTTTGCATTTACAGCTGAAACTTTGGGTACTCAAAATGAATTTCTCAATTTTCAGCTTCTTATCCATAACAAGAATAGTTCCACCCTTGGGCTCCATCCACATTGTGTTTTATTGAAAGGGACCTCATGAATTTGCCGCCAGATCTAGTTTCATGGATTATCTTTCCCACCATTTCATTTGGGAAGACCAGTCTTCAAATACCACATCATGTGCAGGAGGCTAGTCATGGCTCCTGTGACGCAGGAAGAATTTTCCTTTCAACTATAAAGACAAACAACTCCAATAGACTGGGGATGGACAATGCCATACATATCCAGAGAGAGAACCATAGAGACCGAATGTGGATCAAAGCAGAAGATTTTCCCCTTTGCTGGTGGTGTGTTTGCTTTTTTGTTCTTTCTCATGTTTTTTCCTTTCTAATCTGATTTTTCTTGAACAGAATGATGAATATGGAAATATGTTTAGAATAATTGTGCATGTTTAACCTATAGTAGTTTGCTTGCTGTCTAGGGGAGGGCTAGAAAGGGAGAGAGGGAGAAACATTTGGAACATGAGGCTTTGCAAAGGTGAATGCTGAAAACTATCTTGGTGTGTATTTGGAAAAATAAAAAGCTATAAAAATAAAGAATAGACAGAACACAGAGAAGGGAAGATGGGAATCAAAATTTCACAAAAAGAACTAAAAAGACCACCTGCTTGTGGTTGATTTTTCCCCCTCCATCTCCTACCCCAGCCATTCTTGGACCTATAAACAATATTGGCTAAGGAAGCAGACAAGAGAAGGGGAAGGGTATCAGTATTAGATAGATATGCAAATACATACACACATATAGCACCTCTAGATAGATATGCAAATACATAGATACACACATATAGCACCTCTTATGTGCCAGAAACTGTACCAAGCACAAATATGATCTTATTAGAGTTATATGGGATACCCTTTCTCATTCGTTTTCACACATCTAGAGGGGAGAAAGCGCACTCCTAGAGAACCCCTGGCCAGAGAACATGCCTGGAAGACATAGTTCAAAGGGGGCAGGGTCATTGGGGATGTCTCTGCTACAGTTCTCTGCTGATCCTTTCAAGGCCTGTACTGTTTTCTGAGCAAAGGCCCCCCACTTGCACCCTCCAAAAAGAGTTTACCACCATCAACTTCAATTTCTTTAGCTGTTAAAATCGTCAGTTGAGGAAATGCCAGTCTCTGCCTCCCCAAGCTTCTCACCACCATTGGTCTGCACTGTCTGGATGCTGGACTTGAACAGAGCAGGCCTGCATTGCAACTCTCTAGAGCTGCAAGATTTTTTTGTTGATGGGAATTGGAAAAGACAGAAAGCAGGGGAGGCAGGAGGTGACGGAGAGATGGACAAAAGACAGAGAGCGAGACAGAGATAGAGGGTGAGACAGAGATAGACAGAGAGCAAGAGATGACAGAGAGACAGCGAGAGACACAGAGAACAGAGAATGCATGAGAAAGACAAAGAGTGAGACAGAGATAGAGAACAAGACAGAGATCGCACGAGAGACAACAGAGAGACAGACAAGATAGAGAAAGAGACAGAGTGCAAGATGGAGACAGGCAGAGCTTGAGAGAAAGAGAGCCAGAGGGGGGAGAGAGAGAGAGAGAGAGAGAGAGAGAGAGAGAGAGAGAGAGAGAGAGAGAGAGAGAAGGAGGAAGGCAGGGAGGGAGGGAAAAGGAGAGGGAGAGAAAAGAGGAGACACAGGAGAAAGAGAAAGGAAGGAGAGAGGGGGGAGGAGAGAGAGAGGGAGATGTGAGAAAGAGGAGAGAGAGGAGAGAAAAAAGAGGATAGAAAGAAAAAAGAGAGAGGAGGGGGGAGAGACAGAAAGAGAAGAGAGAGGGAGGGGAGAGAGGAGAGAGAGAGAGAGAGAGAGAGAGAGAGAGAGAGAGAGAGAGAGAGAGAGAAGAGAAGAGAAAAAGAGAGAGGGAGGATAGAAAGAGAAAAAGAGAAAGAGAGATACTTTTTTGGAGATAGTGGGTTCCAGAATTCAGGGAGGGTCCACCTACCTAAGAGTAGGGAGAAGCCCAGTGATAAGCCACTTAGCACAGCTTAGGGACGTGAAGCAAAGGGGAGGGGAGGAGAACTGAGCCCACAAATCTGTGAGGTAACTGTTTTTCAAGGAAAGAAGTTTCCAGCAACTACCGCCCTCCCCCAACCTCCGAAAGTGCGTCATCCGGTTTTTGCCCGGGCTCCGTTTGCCCGCGAAACCCGCTGCATTACTGCCACGTGGGGCGAATGTCGACTTTTGATTGGCTGCCTGTGCCGTTACACCTGATCAGCCTCTCTTTCGCTCCCTCTGCTCGTCTCCTCGCGCTGCTTTCCCTACCCCAGTGTGGCACGATAACTGGGACCTGGGGTGTTTGTGTCTACCTTGTGTTGTTTATCCCAATTTCAAGAGGCGGAGGCGAGCCTCAAGGCGCAGGGGTCCTCAACCTTTTGAAATAGGGGGCCAGTTCACTGTCCCTCACACTGTGGGAGATCCGGACTCTAGTTAAAACAAAAACTTTGTTTTGTGGGCCTTTAAATAAAGAAATTTCCCAGCCCTGGGGGAGGGGGATAATCGTCCTTATGGCCCACGGGCCGTACTTTGAGGACCACTGCAAGGGAATTGGAAGCAACCGTGACTTTGGACTTCGTTTTGCCGATGGGGGTGGGGGTGGGGGAGTGACAGCCGAACATAGGAGCCCCGAGAAACCAGGGTGCCTGGGACCCAAGCCCCGTGGTCGACTGTGAACTTGGAACCGAGACTGGCCCCTCCAGCTCCTCAGGAACCCAGCTAAACTATGCACCTAATTCATCTCTCTTCCCCAATGACACCCCCCCCCCTTTTGCCAAAGGGGCCAGAAGGATTAGGTCTTCCAGTGTTGAGGTGAGTAAATTTAAGTATTGGGATTCTACCTTCTGAAGTAAATGTTTCCTTTATAAAAGCTCCAGGGTTCCAGACGCAAATAAATCACTTTGCAAACTTTGGAAGCACTATATAAACGGCCCATTTTTACACAGAGGTCCATGAGGAACCAGATGCAGATTTCCAACTTCTCTGTCCTACTGCCTGGGACTCTTCTAGACATTTTCTAAATGCTGCCCTTGGGACACTCCGATTTATGTGGTCACTAGAAAAGTGACCTTCATTTCAAAGCAATTGGGGGGGGGGAGTGTCAACACTTACTCAAAGTGGAGATTAGGAGCCCCCACTGATTTTCCAGCCAACCAGAGGGCATGCTTATTCAAAATCAGAGCAAATAAAGTGAGTGAAGACCCACTTAGGGGGTATGCTTTCTCATCCGTTCCCACACCACAAGCGAGGAGAGGGCTCGCTTCCAGAGAGCCCTTGCCCAGTGTGTTTATAGTCGGTGTTGCTCCCTAGGGGACACATCTGGAAGGCACTTGGGTGGTTCAAAGGGGCAGATGTTCACCGATGATGTCATTGTTGCTATTCTTTGTTTTGCTCTGCTGCCCTTTGCGGGTCCTCTGCTGTCCCTCCAATGACCTCAAGATGGTTTTGGTTCTCTTGAAGAAGATTGTGACGGCGTTAAATACCCCTCTTTTCTTTACCTACTTCAGTCTGACAAAAATTGTTCAAATAGTCCCCACCATAAAAAAGAACAAAGGAGACCTATAAAATGGAATACTTGAAATAACTACAGAATATATCATGATTTCATCCATGTGACCTCTCTTAGTTAGTAGAAGGACTTTGGTCTCAAGATGCTGTAACAAACAAAAACACCTTATTTTGCAGTCATCTTGGGAATTCCCAGATATGTACATTTGCCTTCTTTCCAGTTTTGCGGATTCCATCTTGAGCTTGGGTCTCACTAGCATATCTAGAACATTCTAGAGAGAATCCAAGGTGAAACCCCTACCATGAGGTAACCTTGAATGCAGGAGGAAGAAGGAGGAAATAAAATCTTAGGATTTAACACTAGATGAGATCTTGGAATATTGCTCATTCTGTGAAGGAGAAGGCTGACACACATAGTGGTAAAATACTTTCCCATGGTCATAGAGGCACTGAGTATAAAAGCTGGGTCTCAGAACCAGGTCTTCTCATTCCAAATGTAGGACTCTCTCCATTATACCCCACTGCACAGTGATAGCTATCTGCAAATAATCTACCAATTGTCTTGTGGGAAAGTAATGGCTTTTGTTTGGAGCCAGGAACGAAAGCTACAGAAGTCGAAATTTCATCTCATTTTGTGATGGGGTGGATCCTGGACTGGTAATTTAATTGGTACAAGAAACCCCAGTTAAGGGGCCTTCTAGCAGTCTAGGGGGATACATTCTCTGCTATTTAGGGCCTCTGAGCTGTAGTTGTGAAACTTTTTTTGGTGTTGGAATGCCCTCCCCTTCTTAAAAATATTGGAGATTCTGCAAAGAGCTTCTATTTTTGTGTTATATCTAACACTGTGAACTATTAGTAATTAAAACATCTTAGTATTATTTGAACATAGTTTTGAACTTGTGGAGGCCTTTCCCTTGCAGTTGGGGTCCCCAGACCATACTTTGAGAGCCACTGTTTTGAGGAAATGCCTAAAATACTGAAAAGTGCAGTAGATTGCTTATTACCACTATTATGTGTCTTATGCACTATACCAGGACTTCTTCTTTTTTTTTTTTTTTTTGATCATTCTTGACTGTTGGGAAACTCATTTGAGATGTGTATATAAATAATTTTACCCACTTAAAACCCTATGGAAATATCAATTGTTATTATTATTATCTTTGGTCTTCCATGAGTATTGACTACACTGTCAAGCTAATGACAAAATTGACATTTTTCGGGGAATGGTAGAGGTGGGGAGAAAGGGAGACACATAACCTTGTTTCTTGGTATGGCACTGAAATAATACTTCCTTGGAGTCAGAAGAATTATAAGTTCAGATCTCAACTTAAATACTTACCATCTGTGCTGTCCTGGGCAAGGCATTTAGCCTCTCTGAGCCTGAGTTTATTCATCTGTAACATGGGGATAATACTTTTATAAAACATCTCACAGAGTTGTTGTGAAGAAAGTAGTTGATAAATTGTTAATACTTGATCTCCTGCTTAATCTGAATAGCCCATTCAGATTTTATATCATCATAGTTAATACTTACGTATCCTTTTTAACAAGATTAGCAAAGTGCTTTGTGTGGTTTCCTATTTGTTCCTTACAATAATTCTATGAGGAAGGTGCTCTTAGAATCCTCATTTTGCAGATGAAAAAGCTGCTTAAGTTCAGCAAAACCCTGGCGTTCACATCTGAATGATGATCAAGAAATGCAATTAGAAACTATACCGAGTGACTTCTACTCCAGGACTGCAAAAAAAGTCAGAATGCCACCAGCAATTGAAAAGCCACCAGAAAAGACAGTGAATGTCACCTCAGCCAAGGAAAGGGCATATAAAGCCTGTGAAGCTCTGTGTTCCAGGCTCCACTTTTCTTCAGCCCTTGCAGAGGGTTAGATTACCAGGAGAAAGCCTTAGGAAGATCAAAAAGCTGCAGGTGAGGATCTTGGAAGCCCAAGGAAACTGTAGCAGGCAGTAGTAACTAGTGTACAGTGTAGCACCAGTCAGTTTCTTACCGCCATGCTATATATAGACTCAAGAGTTCTGAAGTCCCTAACACTGTTCTGAGATGGCAGAAAGGGTCCCGAAGATCCAGTACTGGAAACCTCAACTATCCTGGAGGCCCTAGCACCAGGAAGTTGAGCTCATCCCAGGAACTTAGGGCTGACTACCCTATCCAGAGGCACATGAAGAAACAAAGCTTGGTCCTGACCCAAAGCTTCAATTGTGGTGCTAAAGCTGGAGAAATAAATAAAACATTGATTGGTATGAATACGTACAAACACATATATAGATAGGTGTGTATATGTATGTGTGTAAGTATGGGCATATATGTATGCATACATATATACACATATAGATATCACACACACACACACACACACACACACATACACATAAAGAGAGAGAAGAGAAGAGAAATTCCAACAAGGAACCAGGGACTAACCATTGCAAACAGAAATTCAAAGGGAAAAAAATCGATTTTCCAGAAACACAACCTGAATACCTAAAAGAAATGAAGAAAGAGACAAAATATGAAATAAAGCTCTGGAGAAAAGAATTGGAAGAAGAATAAGTAGCTTTAAATGAGAAGGTGGTGAACCTTATGCAAGAAATGAATTCTCTGAAAACTGGAATAAACCAAGTAAAAATCAGTCTCCTTTTTATCTTCTATTGTACATGAGAAGTGTTCTTTTTGGGGGAGTTTGAATTCAGAATTAAAAAAAAAAAGTTTAAAAAAAGGTTCAATACTCTGGTAAATCTCTAGGTTCATTAGTGTGGGCATTCCCTTGAATGAAGCAGATCACGATCCATTCGTGCCCACCTGTCCTGGGCATTTCTTAAGTATGCCAGTGTCTTCCTTCTTTTCTAGCTACATTCCTGACTTTTCCCCTTCCATTCTACCCGCCCCCCCCCCAGAACTTTTCAGCTTTCTTTTTTTTTTTTTTTTTTGTATTGTCTTCCTCCATTAAAAGGTAAGCTCCTTGCAGCCAGGAACTGTCTTTCTTTCTACTTCTATTTGTATTTCTGTCATATAGCACAATACACAATATTTGGGAATTAGTAAGCACTTAAGAAATGCTTGTTGACTTCAAGAAGTATGATATTCCAAGAAGTTTAAACTACTATTAGAATAACTGTTAGAAACTTGGTCATGATTCTGCTTGTCTGGACATACCATTTTATTATAAATTTTACTTTTCATAGCTGACTTAAACGAGAATCTTACAAGAATAAAGTGTTGCTTACATAGGTCTTTATTTTAGTATCCATGCTGGAGTATTATCTGGATAGAATATGTGCTACACTTTGAGCTAATGTAGAATAATGGTTTTATATGTATTCTCCTTTATTCTAATACTCCCTTTATACAACTCTATGAAACCCTAACTTAACATCAAAGAAGACCATTCCTTAAGCTTCATGCCTTACATATACCATTCCTTGTAGTATGTTCTTTAAAAACTTGAACCTCTTAGTTCAATAGGGAACCTAAGGTGAAGTCCAGAAAATATTTTTTTCAAATGTAAAATGATTTTTTTCCTCAAGTTGATCCTTCTCAATGATGGAACCTTTCAGTCTCCAGTCTCAACTGCTAATCTCTGAGGTATATGGTATGGAGGGAGAAAAGAGGGTGATTGATAGTTCTGTAAAGCCAATCACCTGTGCTAACATAGCAGATCTCAAATCCTGGAATCCTTCCAGTCTTCTCTGACACAGCCTCCAGCTCCAAATAGCCTGGGCCATCAGCCACTTCAGTTGGCATCTGGTGTTGGAGACCTCTTTTGTGTCCAGTTTAATTTAGAGTTTCTACTTTAATCAATTTTCAAGTACTGTCACTACTACCTTTGTAACATTTCTCAAATACCCCTCTTTCTTTCCTCTGATGCTGCTTCAGGCCCTCAGTACTTCATTCCTGGACTATTGTAATAACCTATTGGTTAACCTCCCTACCTCATCTCTCTCCCTATTCCAGACCATCCTCCATTCAGATGTTAAATGGATCTTTCCAAAATGCAGTTGTGATTATATTTCACATTCACACACGCACATGCACACACACACACACACGCACACACGTGTGCGCGCACCACTCAGTAAATTCCAGTGGTTCTTTATTGTGTTGTTTAGTCATTGTAGTCATGTCCAATTCTTTGTGACCCTATTTGTGGTTTTCTAGGCAGAGCTTCTTGCGTGGTTTGCTACTTCCTTCCCCAGATACAGATGAGAAAACTAAGGCAAGGACAGTTAAGTGACTTGTCTAGGGTCATACAGTTATTAAGTATCCAAGACCACATTTCAATTCATGAAGAAGAGTCTTTATGATTTTTGAGTCTGGTGCTCTATCTACTGCAGTGCCACCTAGCTGCTCTTTATCATATCCACAATGAAATACAAAATCCTTTGACTTTTAAAGCCTTTGGGAACCTGGACTCTTCCTACCTTTACATTCCTCTTAATTTGCTTTGACTTCCCTCACATAGTCTGAGATCCCGTGATTCAGGTCTCCTCCCTGTTCTGGAGTACCAGATTTTACATTTCCCAGTTCCATGAATTTTTGCAGACTGTCCATCATGTACCTCTCTCCTTATCTCCAACTCCTTGATTTCCTCGTGTCTTTCAGATTTCAACTAAAGCTTCACCATCTACAGGAAGCATTTTTACCAGTTCTCTTAAATCTTAATGTTTTACCTCTGGGATTACCCCCAATTTATCTTGGTTTTGCCTGTATAGATTTGTTTGCATATCGTCTCCTCCATTAACTTGTGAGCTCCTTGAGAACAGGGGCTGTTTTGCCTTTCTTTGTATCCCCCTGTGTGCCTGCTGATAATAAGTGATTAATAAATGCTGGTTGATTGGCTGACTATCATTCTCCATCTAGAGAGGGGCTATCAATTCAGTGGGGTTTTTCATGCTTTGATAACTATATTTCAAAATAATTAGTTTTTAAAGTAATGATATATATTTTATCCTTTTAAAATATTTTACTATTACTCTATTATTATTTTAAAATATTTTAAGAAAGGGTCCATGAACCTTGGTTTAAAAAAAAAATACTTCAACTGGTTTCCTCTGGAATCTTATTTTATGCATTTAAAAACATTATTCAGAGAAGAGTGCCTCAGGCTTCTCCAGACATCCAAAGGGGCCCATAAACAAAAAATTAAGAACCCCTCATCTAGAGGTCATCTGGTAAAGTCCTCTAATGACATTGCCACCCAGAAGGCTCCCCAGTCTTCTTTTGGATCAATTATCTTTGGAATTTCCTCAGTGGCCTCTGCAGTTGCCAGGGAAACAAACATTCTCTTGTCATTCTCCTAGCTCCCCATGAGTTCACCATTGCCTTTCCCTGATATGGATATGAACAGTGTCCCCTATTTTCCTAATCGGGATTCCCTTCAGGAGTTCACTCCCTCGTACTTGGACCCTATGAATCTACCCAGAAAGTGTGCTCTGAATTTTCATCTTAAGAGAAGGGAAAGAACTTTTATATTGCACCTTCTGCATTCCAATAACTGGGCTAAGTGCTTTTGTAAAAAAGCAAACAAATAAATATTATCTCATTGAATATGCATAGCAACCCTGTGAGGTAAGTATTATCATCACCATCGCTTTATATTGAAGGCACTGTTACAAAGAGGGATAAATGATTTCTCTGGGATCAAACTACTAGTAAGTGTCAGAGGCTGATTTTGACTTGTATGCCAGCACTCTATCCACTGAACTATCAGCTGTCTAATCTTAAAGTTACTGCATATGAATTTTCACTGGGTGTACACATGCCAGAGTTGGCTATGAAATCCAATTGAAAATTTCACCCAAGGTGGCACTGAAGTTTAAATTTGGCCTGACTCTTACTGGGTGACCTTAGACAAGTCACTTAACTCCAATTGCCTCCAAAAAAAGAAAAGAAAATTTTACCCAAAGGAATTCAGTCGAGCACCACCTTCTTTCCCTCCCTCATAACCACTTCATCCCAAAAGGGTAAGCTATCCATTTCTGGGGAAAAGTTCTTTTCAACTCCTTACCACTCTTCCTGCCCCCTCCTCTTCTTTCTCCAATGTATCCCACATTGAAATGGCCAAATAATCTATTCAATGCCTCTATCATATCCAGTCTTCCTTAGTATATACTCTATATACTGGAAAACACATTGTCTTGGGTTCAAATTCTGAAAAGACCATAACTAAATCACTTAATGTCCATGTGCCTCAGTCAACTCCTTAAGGATTAACCACTTCTTAAGTGACACAAGGATTGATCTTTGTGTCTGTTGGAGTTCCCTACTATTAGGGCCTTCCTAGTTCCGTATGCTGACAGAATCACAGCTCCTTTGTTTCTTTACTTACTATTATTGTTACTGAATCAGGTCTAGAATCTCGGGTCTGATATTCAAGGCCCTCCAAAGTCTGGCTTTAGCTTGCCCTTCTAGATTTATCTCCTACTACTCCCTTTCATGTCTCCTTTGCTTTGGATAAACCAGTTTGCTCACTTTTCTCTCAGTGTATCCAGTACTTTATCACCTCTGTGCCTTTAATTCTGCGACTCACTGTGTGCCTCACATCTTTTTTACTTACAGACATTTCAGAAACTGATTAGCTGTGTAAATTTGGGGCAAGCCACTAAAGCGACAGCACCTATTGCATAAGGATGCTTGCAAGGATCAAAAATGGTAAGGTAAGTAGTGTTTGGCCAACTTAAACCACTACAGAAACTGAACCTCTTATTATTGCTGTCCTGTCTCACTTGTGAGATCCAGACCCTTGCAGGCAAAATGGGTTCTTCCTTTGGAGTCTCTTGGTACTTTTCTGCTCTACCTTCTATCATCTGTGTCTTGATTTCCTTTTTTAAACTGTAAGCTTCTTGAGGGTGAAGGTAGCTAGATAGATGGCTCTGGGCCTGGAGGCAGGAAGATGTGTTCAAATCTAGCTGCACTAATCAAAAACCTCTGTTTGCCTCAGTTTCCTTATCTGCAAAATGTGGAAAATAATTGAACGTACTTCCCTGGCTTGTTGGGAGGATCTAATTGTACTTCTTAAGTACTTATGATACTTATTAACTACCCTATAAATGTTAACTATAATAATTAGTAGTAATACTAATACTGTTCTCCCTTTGTGGGCTATGGGCTTCTTGAGGGGGAAGGCAGCTATATAGCCCAAGGAAGAGAACACTGAACCTGGAATGAGGAAAATCTGAGTTCAAATCCAGTCTTAGACATTAGCTATCTGTGTGAACTTGGGCAAGTCACTTAACCTCTGGGCCTCAGTTTTCTCATCTGTAAAATGGGGATAATAATAACCACTTACCTTCCAGAGTTGTGAGGCACAAATAAAATGTTATTTCAAACCTTAAAACGCTATGTAAATACTAGCTATTATTATTATTATTTTATTTAATAGCCTTTTATTTACAGGATATATGCATGGGTAACTTTACAGCATTAACAATTGCCAAACCTCTTGTTCAAATTTTTCACCTCTTACCCCCCACCCCCTCCCCCAGTTGGCAGGATGACCGGTAGATGTTAAATACATTAAAATATAAATTAGATACCTAATAAGTATACATGACCAAACCGTTATTTTGCTGTACAAAAAGAATCAGACTCTGAAATATTGTACAATTAGCTTGTGAAGGAAATCAAAAATGCATAGCTATTGTTATTAAAAAAGAACCTTAGGGGTCACTTAATTTATCCCCTTCCTTTCATTTTACAAATGAGGAAACTGTTTACCAGAAAGTTGGTCCTTTGACTCCAAATCCTTCTACACTGTCAGTCTGCCTCTGTCAGACATTGTACTATTTTTCCTCCCCACCCCATCCCTCCACCCCCGCCCATTGTGTCTCCCAAAACACTTAGCACTGTGTCTTGGACCTAATCTGTACTCACTAAATGTTTGTTGAGTTGAATTTAATTGAATTATTCAGCTAAGGGCAAAGATGTCTGTGCCCATTCGCCTTCCTATCTCCTACCATCTACAGTTTTTAAAAATGAACATGCCTCAGTGCCCTGTGAACTTGGCGATATGGCAGAAAAGCTTTATCACAGAAACATGCTCTTGAAATGAAAGAAAATATTGTTATCTTTGCTTTGGTGAGAGTCAAGACAGAAATGGAAATAGCCAAAGCACAGTGTAATAAACAAGACTCAAAATGGTTTTTGACTCTTGGGTGACACTCACACTGGGCAGTTTCCATGCTCTTTCTGGCCATTGTGTGTTGCTCAAGGGCAAATGCTGCTTCTGAATAGGCTAAATACATGCATGAGTCTTCAAGGAAGAAAACACAGCAACAAAAAAGTGGGCTGGTCAAATTAGCTGGGAAATTGGGGCTGAAAGCCTTGAGGAGCATTTGAGGAACGACTCTCAAGGAAACCTAGTATCATGTAATGAGTTCAGTTAGCTCTCCTAGACAATTATCATACATACACACTTAAAATAACTAGATGCTAAGGCCAAATACCTTAAGCAAGTATGAATATATCTCAGTAATCATTCAGTGGGTGTGAACAAAAGCCTGGACAGCTCCTTGAATCTTTTGATCATTATGATCTACAAGCTCCACAGGCACTCTCCTTTCTCAAGGAATTCAATACCTGGCTCACAGGGGAAGGGAAGGAAATAAGCATTTATACTGCACCTACCTTGTTCCAGGCATTAGGGTAAGATAAGATAATATGTTATTATCTCTTTTGGTCCATACAAAGTATACAGCTTTTCTTCAATTCCTTGCTTACAACCCTCATTCTTGGGGAATACCATCTACATTCTGATGGCCCCTCAGACACTCTGGCCTCCTAGTTCATTAGTCTTCTCAACTGTTATGATGTTATAGTTTCTTTAGCCACCCACATAGATACCTTCGATCTTACCATTAACTATGGCTACGCCCCCTCCTTAATTTTGAACTTGGAAATTCCCTTTTCTGACCATGATCCTTCCATCTCTTGTTCTGCCTTTTCACTTCTAAACTCATTCGATGGCCAATGTATTCATTGGTTATGAGTGATGGTTTGATATAGGAAAATTATTGGGAAGTACAAGTGGTAAAAAAACAAAAAGACATCAGTAAATCTACTTTTAAGTTAGGGGGCACAGTCCAATGGAGGAGGGAGTAGCAGGGGCACAGGACACATTACTCTATATATGCAGCAATATTGGCATGGAGGGCCCATCGATCATAGAATTTGGCCCCTGTCCCTTCAGGAGTTGGTGGGAGTAAGGTAGAGGAAGCAGATTCTGAGAGAGGGAGATCATAGCAGTCACTGGTGTATGGACACTGCAGTAAAGAAGCACATCCTTTTTCTAGTGCTCAAGGCCAAAGGCTTGTTTGTTAAATGCTAGTTATAATTCTGGCTTAGAGGAATATTTCTCATGAACATCAAATCAGGGCTGAACTTCCATCAGGACAGATATACTTGTCTGTGTGGTATGAAATAAGGGGAGATAATAGCAAAAACTTGCATTTACAAGTTCCTGATAATAGTCCAGTTAAGTACTAAAAGGGTTGTTTAAGGTCCAGTCAAGCCAACAAGTATTCATTGTGTCCTTACATGTCAGACACAGGAGTCTAAGGATCTGAGTTCAAATTCTGCCTCTGTTATTATTACCTTGTGAGCTTGAAAGAAATCAGTTCACCATCCCACTCCCCATTCATTTCTCTCATCATGTCTCTAAGTCAACTAGAAACAGGGGCTGTTCAATCATCTGTGAGTATCCCTGTGGGCACATACTGCCTTAAGAAACCATATATTTATATTAACTTTGCATTGATATCAATTTTGCTGTATTTTCATTTATTTTAATATTTCCCTATTAGGGGGTCAGTATTTGGGCCACATGTCTGAAGTCCCTTGCTGTGAATCTCTGATCCAAATTCATTGTCTTGCTTACTATACCATGCTGCCTCTCAAGTTCTCAGTGGCCCCATGGCTCTACCCACTTGCCATACAATTCCCCCTGTTTGGCTCATTAACAGACAGGAGATGCACCTCCTTGGAGAAGATGACCTAGAGTTGTATGGTTCCACCTCTGCTGCCACCCCCAACTAACTCTCTCAACTAAAGCTAATGTACCCTAGGGGAGGATCTGGGACTTGGTGCCACATAAAACAGGTTGGAGTACTTCTTTATATAGCCTGACTCTTTTCCGGGCAGTCCAGCACAGGAATTCTCTTGGGGAAGAATTGTAGTTCTGGGATTTGGATTTGTGGTCTGCCACAAAGATGGTCATGGAGCCACAACCTTCTGTCCTTCAGCAGAAACTGAGGCCCAGAGAAAATGAAAGCATTTTGTCAGGGATCATTCAGAGATGAGATTTGCCTCTAGATTCAAACCCAGATCTCTTCAAATTACAACCCAAGGTAGGTTTGAAAATTAGAGAAAGAACTAAGCATTTATTAAGTGCCTACCTATGAGCCAGGAACTGTACTAAATGCTTTACAAATATCATTCTATCCTTCTTGAAATAGCACTTTCTCTAGTTAGAAAATAAAAACAAAAACAAAAGAAGCTTGGTTCCACAGAAGAGATATGTGAAAATACTTACCTCTACTCCGGTACAATGGTACAGGGGATGGGGGTTGACCCATGGATGGGGATTGATGCTTTGATGTGGGTTGATGCATGTTCGTTTGAGGCTCATCAGATATTTTCCAATGTATTAACTGGTTTAGTGGAATCCCCGCCCCCCCCTTTCCTTCTTTTTCTTTCTTCTTTTTAAAAGAATTCTTTGTTGTACAGAATGACTCTTTGGGAGGAAGTGGGAGAGGGATATGGAGGAATTTAGGTGATGTAAAAACAATAGACATCGATAAAAATCCATTAATTTAAAAAATAGTCCTTTCTCCACTTGGCTCCAAAGACTAGATTTGGATGCTGTCCCTTCTTTGCAGGATTATGAAATATGGAACACCCCCTCGAATGTCATATTTGTATTAGCTTTGTTGAGCTGGTGATCTCTTTATTTTTTCTATTTCTGCTTTCTCCTCTTTTTTATTCTAATAATTCTCTGGCAAGGGGGAGGAGGACAACTTATTGGGAAAGAAAAATGATGTAACAACAAAAGATATCAATTAAGACATTAAAAAAAAAGTCCTTTCTCAAAAATTCCAAACAGAGTCTATGTCTAAACAAAGCCAATCAAAGACTGGGGCTACACAGGCAAAGCCTATACTATCCAGACTCCCGTGTGGCCACAGAGGTCTATATATCATGTACATGGTCTCAGACTGGGAGGACACGGACTTGGGAATCTGGACTCTTGGGTCCAAGCTGTGCCACATAGCAGTTACATAACTCCGTAACAATGAAGTCCTAATACTTGTCCTGCAACTTTTGCAGTCAGTCGTTCCTCAGTATAGAAGCAATTGAATTTAGCACCTAGTTAGCAAGAACACCTGTGTAAAATTGGAAGCTTCCAAATAGCCATGGTCACCTGCCAGGTAAGCTGTTCTCTGGGCCGCTGTGCTGGCTTCCTCAGAAGTGCTGAGCACTCACAAGGCAACCTCCCATGCAGGGCTGGGGGAGCACACATATGCAAAATTTGCTAGCTATGTTTTGTGTTCCAAAGGCACATTCTTTTCTCTTTATAACTAGAGAAAGTTCTCTGGGGCCATAGAGAGAAGATGTCTTTTCCAGGGTCACACAGCTACCAGACTTGAAACCACAAAGTCCTATCTCTGAGGCTAGCCCTTTGTCCAGTATGTACATGCTTGCTTGTGTTGAGGTCTATACAAAAAACATAACAACAGAAAAAAAATCTGCCTCACCTGGTAGTGGGGAAGATTGACAGAGGATAATGTCTTTAAAGCACTTGGTCATCCGAAAGCTCCATATGATAAAATGCAAGCTATTATTAGAAATGAACTTGCCCTTTCTCTTATTTGTGGAGAAGTGGTTCCATTGTTCAACCCTTTGCCAGTTTCAGAGCAGATTATTACAGGCACTGTTACTTTCCAAAGTCACTCCCTTTCTCTTCCTCCCTACACCTTTACTGCCTTTACAGGCTCCCTTCAGCTTGATATTCACTGCAAATACTCCAAATTCACTCCAAATGACCTGTTCGAAGGGCGTTTGTATGATGTTGCCAAACACTGTGGAGCTTCTGAATTAAGAGGTTTTAGAATCCTATTCTAAACAGCAGCCTTTCTGGGAAGTTTTCAAATTTAGTATGTTTGTACCAGGAAATTTGGATCAAATATTTCCTTTCCTATAATAACTTTTATTTTTCCCTTTCTTTCTTTCCTTAAACCTACAAAGGGTAATATAGAGTTGAATACACCAGTATTTCACTACTTCATCCAGTGAAATGTGTTCATGTTTCTTTTTTTTACATTTTCTTAGCTGCAATGGAAAGAGCACTGGGTTTAGAGTGACAGGCTTTGAGTCCCATGAACTGTGTGATCTTGGACCTCTGAGCTTCAGTTTATTTATCTGTGAAATGATAGATTTGGACAAATGATTTCTAGGATTCTTTCCGGTTTGAAATCCATCATCCATGTATTCCTCCCTCCCCTTTAGGAGGCCAGTTACCTGAAAGCACAACCTGTTTGGCTTTTGTTTCTGTAGCCCCAGGGCCTAGTATATTGTTGGGGATAACGCTTGTTGAATAAAAGTCAATTTAATTTCAAAACCCAGCTCCATTTCCACATACTTGTATTGGAATTCCTCTAAGTGCCCTAGCTCTGAAACAAAGTTCCTTTACCATTTGCTTACTGATCTACCCATTTAGCCTGAAAAGTAGTTATTTAGCATTTATCCATATTTTTATATCTTTGTCCTTTTTACCCGATTCAGTCTTCAGCTGCTAGAAGGCAGGAAACATAGGACCTTGTACATAATAAAAATATTAATAAATGTTGATTGTTATTCAGGCTTAGTGCCAATAAATAAATAAAGGAATACTGGAAAATTAAGTAGATTTTGTGCATATCTTCCTCTGATACCCTACTAGTATATGCAGGTGATCCTGGTTCTCAAAGGCCACGCCGATGTTGGCGTTCAGAAGGGACCCCAAAAGGTTGAGGGTCGCAGACCAGTATGGCGAGGTGTCTCAAAAGAATTTGCAGGCTTGAACCCATCTCCAAATCAAGAGGCGAAGTTTACTGTACTCATAACTCCAGTTGAAGTAGACTTAAGTTCCAAAAGGTTTTAGCAAAGAACCAGGAGCACAAGACAAATTTATCCAATTCTTCATTTCATTGATATGCTAATTTTATGGCCCAGAGGTAGAACCGAGGAGTGATCTATTCACTGTTGTGTCAGGAATTCGGTTATCACTGACCAGCAGATTATCTATTTGACTGTCAGTTATGTTTGTAGGACCATCCTAAGGCCAGAGGATTTTAGAATCAGACAGATTGTTAGAACAAAAACACCCTGAGTTCAGGGGATCCCATCACTGCTATGTTTTCCCTAGGAGCTATACCCCATCAGCAACATTGGCAACCAAGTCAAAGATCAAAAATTCAAAGCAAAGATAATTTCTGTCTAGAAATCGAGACTCTTCATCCGTATCTCATCAGTGCACTGCCACAGGACTAATGGGATGGAGAAATGGCTAAGAGTTTGGGCCATCTTTTTAGACACAAAATGTAACAGTACACCTAATGGTCCCTAGGTTTTAATAATCTGTAAATTATGATCCCTGTGCTAAATTTGGGGTTTGGGTAGACAAGATCCTTTGTGCCTTTGAACTGAGTAAGCCCAGCATCTGAAACAACAGGCAGTGCAGAGGGGCTGGGCAGCATTGAGAGTTGTTCATCAGCAGCCTAATTACAGAAATTGACTTTTCAATTTTCTCTTCCCTATAATTATCCAACTTTTGTCCACTCATTCATTGGAGTTATTTTCCTGTATGAAAAATGACCCTCTTCTTATCATTACCAGAAGGAGACAGGTGCATGAGATGCCAAGCACAACAACAGCTCTGATGATGATGATGGTGATGATGATGATGATGATGATGATGATAAATGGCTCACAGGTGCATAGCACATTTAGGTTTACAATGTACTTTACACACTTATTTGAGTTTCTCAGTAATCCTAAAGTAGGCACTACTAAAATCTTTGTTTTCCAGATGAGGAAACTGAGGCTGAAGTTAAATTAGATTTAATTTTAATTAAAATTTAATTAAGAAATTAAATAACTCACCCAGGGTCACACAATCAATGCCCAAAGTCAAATCATTTTGACTCCAAGGTCATCTGGGATTCTTGGTTGCCAGGGATTGTGACAGGGTACAAAATCTATTTCTGCATCCTACAATCTCTATCTAAAATTTCAGATATTTATATGCTTTGGGGGGAAGTGGAATAGGAAGGGGACAAGGAAGAATTTTGCATAAAGCAATCACTGACTATTTGTGGATTCATTAAATGAATGACTTATGGAAAAGATTTTAAATAGAGATTATTTCTACATAATGCCCCAAACCAGATGATTTAATCATTTTAGGGAAATAGTTATAGAATATTAAGAAGTGAAAGGGGCCAAAGAGATACAGCTATGGTAGCAAATGATTAAAAAAATATGTGAAATGGCTTCAGCCATTGTATTTCTCTGTGTTTAGAGAATAACTAGCAGATATAACCAGGCCTTAAACAAATAGCCCAGAATGGATCTATAAGTCAGTTTTGTAATTTATGATATGCAAGAAATTAAAGAAGTTTATTAAAAGCAAATTCACTTAAATGGTAAGAGGTATTGGTTACTCCAGTGGCTTCCTTGTTGTTGGTGTCTGCAAGTTAGGTTTTTTTCACCCTGTACAATTCAGAAATCTGAGGCAAAGCCCCTTGGAACTACATTTGTGATGCTTCTCTTGGCATTGTTTTCTTGTTGAACTAGGTAAGTGAAGCAGTGTGGCTGATGGAATTCATAGACTAGAAGGTAGATTTGATTGCAGCCTAGATGATTTCCGAGTTCATGTGGGATTTTTCCTTCTGATACAGTGTCACCACTTCAGTAAAGAGTAAAAAGGGAATAGCACAAATATTTGCCGAATGGTGCTAAATCTTTAAAGCTGTACACTCGATTGACCCGTAAATGCTCCAGTTGGATTGCTCCATTGATTTGACTTCACCTGTTTGAAGCAGCCCATCAGAGTGGAAAGGAGGCATCTGAAATGTTCAGAAACCTGAAATAAAAAGGAAAGCTGCAATTTCAATGATTTCTGGGTTCAATACTCAATTCATTATATATCCAGCTCTTCAATCAGGGGCTTAAAGGCTGGAGTCTGAAACAGAAAGTCTAGAGGAGAGTAGGCAATTACATGGTGGAATGAAATTGTACAGACAACCAGTTTGGAAAAAATCCCACCCACCTACTTCCATGCATACTAGCTGGATGGTTCAGATCAAGGCAGGGGTTTTTGGTTTTGATGGTCTGAAGTCTGTTGTTTTCTGCAGTAGTTTAAGGAAACTGTATGCTGTGCCAAAGCTTCTTAAACTGTGGGTTATGACCTCTTATGTGGGGGTCACAAAATTGATTATTATCAGTAAATGTTTGGTTTGTATTCCTATTTTATATACCTATATACTGGTTGCTTAAAAATTTCTCAGGTGAAAAGGGATCATGAGTGGAAGAAGTTTAAGAAGCCCTGTGCTATACTATCCCCCCACTAAACAGAATCGTGGGATTCAAAATTGGAAGAGACCTCAGATATTATCAATAACATTTCCACTTAGCCTTTGACTTCATTGATCTCTCTAGATAATACTACTTTGAAATAGTCTTAATTATTAGGAAGTTTTTCTGAACATCAGACCTAAATCTGCCTCTCTGCAACTCACACTCATTATTCCAAGTGATGTTCCTCTTCAGCCAAGCAGAAGAATCACAATCCTTCTTTCTTGTAACAGTGCCTCAAGTACTTGAAGATAGCTATCATGTGCCCCCTAAGCCTATTCCTCCTTGACCAACATGTTTTCTCAACTCATCCTTGCAAGGTATGATCACCATTATTCCGTCCATTTTAGTTGCCCTCTTCTGGTTATGCTTTTGTTTGTCTAGATCCTTCCTAAAATGTTACACTTAATATTCCTGAGCAGGAGAGAAAATGGAATTAACAGTTTCTGATCACCCTATCTCTCTTGAGGCAGCTGAGCATAGTAGTACTAGTTTTGACTGCTCAGATACACTGGTGATTCTGGCACCTAAGAGTGGCACAGTGGATACAGGAATCAGGAAGACCTGAGTTTAAATGGGGCTTCAGATACTATCTGTGTAACTCTGTAAAATGGCGATAGTAATAGCACCTACCTTGAATGGTTGTTATGAAGATTATATGAGATCATATTTGTAAAGTCTTCAACACAGTGCCTGACATACATTAGGTACCTCTTCCCTTCATACTGAGCATGTCAGTAGTCAGGTCAATAAGATTTATTGTATGCCAGAACATTATGTAAGTACTGGAGAGACAAAGAAAAGCAAAAAGAAAGACAATCTATATCCTCAGCAAACTGAACTGAAAAGAAAATGGCGAGGGGTGAGACAGAAATCTGGAGAATGAAGGTTAGTTGGTCTGGGCTCTTCCTCAAAACTGAAATTCTAGAAGTCACCAATGGAAGAAGGGACAGTGAGAACTTAAAGCCTCTCTCTGGTCATTTTATCTTCACATATTTAGCCCATTGTGTTCACTTGCTGAGTTCCTTTTGTATTCCGATTGTCATTTAATATATTAGTTACCCCTCTTATCACTCCATAATAATAATATTTGCTATCATTTGCAGTGCATGATCAACGAACCAACGGACACTATTTCATCTGACCAATGAGCCTCTATCTCAATACTACTAGCCCTCTCAATAAAACTAGGCCTTGCCCCCTTCCACTTCTGAGTGCCTAAAGTAACACAAGGAATTCCACTTTATGTCATTTGAAAAATTAACAAACCTGTCTTCTATGGTATTCATTCATGATTATTGAATTCATTTATTGTTAATAACACAAGGTAGAATACCAGATCTCTCTATTTGAGATCTATTGACCCATTAATGTCTACTGAGTCTAGGTATTTAACTAGTTATGAATCTACCTAATTGTACTCAATTGTAACCCACTTCTCTCCATATTGTCCATAGGACAGCATAGGAAACAGCTCTTGCCAAGTGTACCAGTAGCCTTTTATTTGCCGAATCTGTTGGACATTTTTTAAACATCATCTCTGTTAACTTCTCTGCAGACTCTGACACTGTTGAATGAACATAACTCTTTTCTTTGGTAATATCTTCCCTCTATAGAGGTTTTGTGGCATTACAATTTCTTTGTTTTCAGGTTGCCTATGATAGTGTTCTTTCTCTAGCCTCTTGACAGGATCCCATCCAGGTCACCCCCACTAGCCATGCCTTCAAGGCTCTGTCCAGGCCTTCTCCATATATACTAATTATTACCTTTGGTAATCTCATAAGCCCTGATAGATTCAATTGATTATATCTGTGTTGGTGATTTCCAGATTTACTTATTAAGGTATAAATTATATTGTAATCAATTCTTTTAATATGAGAGCCTTTCGTCTCCACTGCTTATTGGACACTTTGAATTGGTTATCCTGTGGACATCTTAAAACCAACATGTCTCAAATGGACTTATTATGTTTCTCTACAAACTCTCCTCTCTTCCTAAGTAGGTGCTTAATAAATGTTTGTTGTACTGGCTGGCTTGTTGATTATGTTAAGTGTTTTACTAAAAGTTTCCTTTTTCTGTGCTTATTATGTTTTCCCTCTTTTTCAGGCTGTTTAGAAAATGGTCTTCTTCTGACAGTCTGGCCATGTTAAAACCATGCTGGTTTTGAGTGATCACTGCTTCCCTTTCTAAATACTCAAAAACCATCCTTTTAATATTGTGGTCTAAAATTTTGTCAGTTACAGAAGAGACATGTCCAATATTTGGTTTGGAGGCTTGTATGGAAGAAGTTCCTAACATAATGGACTAGAGACTTATATGTTCTCTAAACATCACAAATACTCTACATCTATGGGAAATAGAATGTTTTAAATTTTAATCTTCTACAGTAACTATCAACCATCGATCTTAGTATGTCATCGATCAAAATGCCATTCTAGCATGTAAAATGCATAGGGTTAGGAGGGAAAAAGTGCTTTTTTTCAGTTTCCTATAATTTTGCTGCATTTGCTCTGAAGTCTTATGCAAATCAACATCATCTAGAGTCCTTACATTTACAATTCCTAAACACAAGTGACAAATCCAATTTGATTAAAACAGGAGCATATGCAGTATTAAAAGCTTCCTCTCCCCATGGTACCTCCTGCCAATTTCTTTCTGTCCATAAAATTGTGCTATTTACTATGGCATATATAAAATATTCAGTTTTCTCCATTCACCTTATGGCTTTTCATCTAATGTGACAAAATGGCTCTTGAAAATGGGTGGAGATGGTTATCTCTTGCTGTGTGCTCTTCGCTGCTGGATGGGCAATGGGTTAAGGTTCAGAACTGCTCATGCAGGGCTGACAATTTCCTTTTGGACTCTTAGCCCTGGTAGGTGGTCTACCAAAAGCAGGTTAATGTTTTTCACAACTCCTGTGTCATCTGGCCCATGGTTGGACTACCCCAGTGGAGATTGCTTAGCTTGGGGAGGGGGAGAAGGATGTGGAGGGAAGAGTGGTGACCTGACATTTCTAGGCATAGAGAATAAACTGTGTTGAGCACATTATGGGGGGGCTAGTTCCCTTCAATGATGTTCTGCTGCCTTTGTATTCAAAGGTGCTCAGTCCTTTAACTTTTTAAACTCTAAACTCCCAAATGAGTTGGACTCTCTGCAGCTCTGATCATTATGTTCTACCTGACCTGTTCTGCATTCTGTTTTGAATAGAAGCTGATTATGGATTTGAACAGAAAGTCTCTTCATTTCCAGAGTCTATTTCTTCACAATAAAAAGATTCAAGGTCATATAAAACTGCATATAAACATTTTCAATAAAGATCACATCTACATTTACCTATGAAAGAAAGTGCTTTGCAGAATATGCTTTGTGTCTATAGGTCACCTTTCTTTAACACTTTCAGGTTAGCAAAATGCTTTATATGCATTACTTCTTTTGATCCTCATGGTGTCCTTGGAAGACAGATGTTATGATGATCTATCTACATTTTATATATGCAGGAACTGAGACTCAGAGTCAACTTAAGTGACTTGCTTTTGGCTTATACAGCTAGTATGTGAGGCTGGATTCAAATTCAGTTCTTTCTGACTAAGCCCAGCATTCTCTCTAATACTCCATACTGCTACAGGTACAATCCATAGGGATTAAGATACTTCATTTTAAATAGATACAGTCTAAATTATGTGTTTATATGAATTGTGTTTAAGCATAATAGTCTTTATGGCCCTATAAGGGGGGTTACCAAAGAAACAAGAGCTTTACTTCCCACTCTCCTTGGAATATTACAGTTCCTTTCCCCTTTTTCCTGCCCCCTGCAATCCTGAAGCCAAATGAGCTCTAGGGAGAGAGGTGTGTGTATACTTTTACAACCATGAGTGAGGGAGATGTGTTCACATGCCAACAGGGCGTCATTTAGCCAATCAGTGCTGCAGTTCCCTCAGTGCTACTTCAGTGCCTACAAGAGTTACTGGCCCTGCTCTGCCTCCCCAACTGACACCCTAGGGAGTGTTTCCTCACCTGACAGGATCTGACCCACTTTGTTGGTTCTCTTACGTCCCCTTCATCAATTTCCTGTGCATCACTGAAATCATTGGGAGCCTTGCATGGGCAAATCTAATTGCTGGGTCCTCTGGGGCTGCCCCTGGGGAGAGCTGTCATTGCCTTTTATGGGCACAGCACTGATTATTGGAAGTCATTATGTTCTTAATGGATGGAGAGGACCTTTGTAAATTACATTAATGAACGTCTTCCATTTGCATGTGGAAGGCATTGCTGTATTTATAAATGCCCTGCTTGACTGTGACATGCATATGTTAGCATTCCATGGCGGGTTCTTCCAACCTTGGCATTTGCCCTCACTACATTTAATGGACTGAATGCCTCAGTCATGATTCTTTATTACTGCCACATTTGAATAGGTAAGGCTGAGATAGCAAACTGTAAAATAACATGGAGTAGAAAATGTTAGCCTTGGAAGGGGGCTTTATGCCTCATTTAGGCCAGCACCCCTCATTTTCCAGATGGAGAAATGGAGACCCAAAGAAAGGAATTGACTTTTGCAGGTTGGCACACCTAAGATAGAGGAAGTCTTAGAACCCAGACCACCTGATGGATTTCCTCTCTGCTATGTTGCAAGTAAACAATGTGACATTAATGATGCAGGTCTCTCGGGAGGCAACATGACACAATGGAAAACAGTGTTGAATCAGGAGTCAGAAGATTTGGGTTCAAATCTTGCTCCTGTCATTCACACTATCTGTGTGTTCTTAGGCAATTTATTTTATCTCTTTAGGGTTGTTTCCCCTCCTATAAAATGAAGAGGAGGTAGCCTTCCAGTTCTAAATCAATAACTTTTTTTTATTATTTTAAGGTTTTTAAAGCATTTTCTTCATGTAACCCTCTGCCTCTTATAACAAGGACTCATGTACACTTAGGAATAATGTTTCACCGGTTGGAATCATAATCTTTGGTGTAACATATTCACTAATTGAAGGGGGTTGTAGCTTAAAGGGTTAGTATCAGTTTTCTCCCCTCCTTGGAAGAGACTGTGAAATTGTCAAAATAGATGGGATGTGTCCAGAACACAAGAGTGGGAAGAAGACATCTGAGGCTGATTTGAACAAAGGGCAGTAGACATGAAGGAAATACTCACTACCACTGTCATGGCCAGAAGAAGGGAAATAAATAAACCATATATAGACTCTAGCAGAGGGGTTAAGATGTGTAATTCCCAAGGATAAGCACTCTGTGCTCTCTACACCTTGGGAGATGGTATGTGTTGAGTTGATGTGGCCAATTAAAAAAAACAAAACTTTGTCTGGCAATTCTCTGCAAGTAACAAGGCAGGTCTTCAGACTCACACTCTGCTCAAAAACTTTGCCATCTTGAGGTAGCTTGTCAGATCTTTCGTCTCATTGAAGTTGCCTTTAGGACTCATTGGAGGATAATCATGGACCATAGCTCTACATCTAGAAGGGACCTTGGAGATCATCTGGTCCTCAGCTTCTTCAGCTATGGCTTGTAATCCCATTTGGGGTCTTGTAACTGAATGTGGGGGGTCACAAAATTCTGATTTATTATCAATAAATCTTTGATTTGTATACTTATTTTATATACCTATGTATCTAGGGTCACCTAAAAATTTCTTAGGCAAAAGGGGTTATAAATGAAAAAAGTTTAAGAAGCCCTGCTCTAGTCTAGCCCCCTCATTTTATAGACAAGAAAACTGAAGCTATAATCTGCCATTGTTTTCTGTGTAAATTTGGGCAAGTTCCTTAATGTCCCTGGGCCTTAGTTTCCTAGATCTGGATCCCATGAAGGAGGGTGGGTCAGATGTTGTCTAAGGTCCCGAGTCTGTGATCCCACAAGGTATTGGTAAGAGATGTCAAACTCGAATCTCTGAATTCAGATGTTAAGGTCTTTCTTTCCTTGCCCTACATGATCTGCTTTCTTGTGGCACCTAATGGATACAGACTTATGCCCATCATTAGAAACATTTTTCTCACAGATGATTTTTCAGAGATCTTGGGGAAAGAGACAATTGAACTTATCCAGATTTTTGCTGGGCTTAACATTTCTGATTTTGCTTCTTCCCCACTGATGACTGAAGTAAGCATGGGCTTTTAAATGGCCACGCTGTAACAGACTATTTCCATAGAGTACCCAACAGCCAAATAGAAACTGAAAAATCCATTCCTCCAGGTGTTTTATTTCCATAATGCCAGACATCTGGGCATGTGGAAATATTTGGATGATTGAAATTTTCAGTTTTCATCTGGATGCTTGGCATCTAGTAGACACATATTTTGTTGTTTGAAAAAAAGTGCATTGCAAATCGTTATAAAAGAAGGATCCACTTTGAGGAGCCAGGAGCTCTTATTATAAGTTTTGGAAGAGTAGAGTTTACCATGCCATTTCTCCACTGAAGAATCTTCATTCACTTTCTATTGTCATAGGATAAAATATAAACTCTTTAGAGTGGCATTTAAGATAATTTGGCTCCAATCTATTATTCCAGACTTCATTTCACACTACTTCTCAATCTGTTTTATAGTACAGCTGCTCTGAACTTTTAGCTTCTCCCTGAACTAGATATGCTACTACCCTCATTCTGTCCCACTACACCCGGGGCCATCTTCAGTCATTCTGATCTCCATTTGGCCACTGGCCCCAGGTAGCTCTGGAAGAGAAAGTGAGGCTGGTAACCTTGCCCAGCCCTCCCTCATTTCAGTCTATTTCACTCACATGTCACAGCATCACCTCCCGGATGTCATGGTCCTCTTTGAGAACGAAAGACAAATATCAACTTTGCATTTACTTATTATGTTCCATGGGACCCCCAATAACTTGTACACTGTCCTCCTCTCAACCTATCTACAGCATTCTCTCTTTAAGGCTCAGCTCTGGCACCAACTTTGCAACCCTCTTCTTCTAGCCCCAATCACACTGTAGCGTGTGTTATATTTCTCTATTTGGATGCCTTTTCTTCCCGAGCAGATGGATAGAGGCCTCATTTTTCCTATTTGTATCTTCAGTGCCAAGCATATAGCTTTACACATGCTCAAAAATGCCAGTAGACCTGTGAGTTCATTGATGTAGGGATTCCCTCTAGTGATGCTGATTGCATTCATCCATACCTGCTGTGTACCTCTCACCCCTATTTTCTTCAAAGTTTCCCACAGGGGAGCTACCCAGTAACATATGGGACCTTTCTTATTCTTTTTTGACATTATAATGATGTCATGAAGTCACATTTATACAGTGCTTTTAGATGTACAAAGTGCTTTACAAAGTGAAAAATCCAGGCTGTCGATCTGTTACGTTCTACCCTTATTTGCCATGTAGCCATGTTTTGCCTTTTACAACTTTTTATGACAGCCTTTGCTCCAGATTTTCCTGCTTCCTTATTTGTAATGTGTTAGCTGTATGATCCTGGGCAAGTCTCTTCATCTTTCCTTGCCTCAGTTTCCTTGTTTGCAAAGTGGTGAAAATAATACCACACACTGTAAAGACCAAATCATATAACATACTAAACTGCTTTGCAAACCTTAAATCACTATACAAATTCTAGCTATCATTATCTGTAAAATGAGGGAATTTGAATCTATAATGTCTCAGATTGCTGTCAGTTCTAAATCTGTAGTCCTGTGATCTCATAAATATTAGTTGAATTGAATTGAAGTCAAGAAGAAAATATACTTCTGTAATACCAGTGCTTAAAAAAAGTTCTCATTTCATGGCTACACAGAATCTCAATGCTCGCCAAAGGACTCTTGGAAATTGCTTGAATTTATACTGCTATTTTTTGGTTTTTTCCTGGGTTGACTACACAGTCATCCAATGGACAGCTCCATTAGTTGGTGAGGTTTTCTATCTCCAAGAAGCTGTACACAGCCCAAGTTTCACAAAATAGCTGTGCAATTCACTACAGAGTTGAGACGATCCCTCCAAAAGAGAAAAACATATTACTGAGGAATTGAGCACATTGGGGCTGACAATCGAAGCTAATTCACTTTTGTTTCCACTGGGGGGAAAAGCAACTCAGTGCCTTGGTAATAAGTATATTCTCATCTGTACTTGAAAACAACCCATCAAGACAGAGATTTGCAGAGCTGGGTTTTTTTTCTTTAAGGATTTGGCTTGGGCATCTAAAGCTATGCTAAAATGACATTTTGAGCAACAACAACAAAAATACAATACCTCACTGTTTTACTGAGTTAAAGTAATGTGGGACACTTATTGTTTTGGTTTCAAATGTCATCCCTGAATTCAAGTGGCCACCAAGTTGGGATTTTACTGTTTTTTCCACTCAGCCCAAGTTTGGCAGACAGCCCAGATAGAGCTTAGTAAATATCTCTCCTTCTGGTGATATAATAGGTGTGTATGGGGGTGGGGAGTACAGGGGACTCTGCAGCTTGCATGAAAGTGATTTTTCTACTTTCTTATCCATTTCCCCCCAGAGATATCAGACCTTAAAGAGATTATATTCTCAACAGAATTTATTCTATTGTAACTTCAGGTCTAGTAAGTTAACTCCTAACAAAAATATATCTGGAAGCTTGTTGACATGGTGAAATTGACAGAAGGGTAGCAAGGCCTTAGTAAAAGTGGGACTTAGGAATTTGGAAGCCCGGTGGCTCCGTTCAGTTTCTGGGATGTTTGGAAACATCTGGACGGGGAAGTGAATTATTCAGTTTCCATCCAGCCGTCTGGCCCTGTGTGCATTCAGCATTGGTTTCCTCATTGGCAGAATACCATTGTCACGTAACTCCAAAGCATCTGGATGAGCTGATCACAATGGCTCTTGAGTATGGCAGAGCATCATTGCTGAATTGCAAAATGCCAAATGTAAAGAGCTATATAAAGGATCCATTATGGTTGCTATTTGTCTGCTGAATTCATGTATTTAACGCCACACCATTCATAATGAATTTGGCTGCTCCATCCATACAAAATGCAAAGAAATATGGTCAGGATTCTAACATGGGAACTAAGGATTTGTTTATGAGACACAAACTTTGTGTGTGAGTGAGCTCAATTCACAGCTAAGCTGAAAGTTTGAATTCAGAGTTTAGCAAATTCATAACTATATACACACAGGCTTGGGTTCAAATTATGGAGACTTTAAATGATAATTTGTCATTGACTCATTTGCCCTGCCTTAGTGGAAAATTAGAAAACTCCTGAAATTAATTATGTCTGCCCAGGTTAGCTGACCAGGTAAGGAGCAGCATTGAAACAGGATAAATATTGTCAGTAAAGCAACAAAAAAAACATCTAGTCACTTACCTAAGTAAATACATTGTCCTTCACTTGCCTTCCCAAAGTAGTGTGAGAAATAAGTGCTTGGAGGTGGAAAAAATATGTCTATTGACCAGCCTTTCATTCCAAAGTGCTACCATCTTCAGAAGTTCTGAGATTAAAGATTACCTGGAAGGGAATTACTGCTGAAAGTATAAATGTAAGTGCAACTTAAGCGATCAACAAATTAAATGCATTTGTTCAGTCAACCATTCATTCTTTCCTTTTTCATTGTTGTTCAAACTTTTCAGCTGTGTCCTCTTTGTGACACCCCCCCCCCCTTTTGGGTTTTCTTGGCAGAGATACTGGTGGGTTTGGCATTTCCTTTTCCAGCTCATTTTACAGATGAGGAAACTGAGGCAAACGGGGTGAAATGACTTGGTCAGGATCACACAGTAAGTGTCTAAGGCCAGATTTGGACTCAGGATGACAATCTACATCTGTATCTATAATAGCATCCATATTTTTCTCTGTTGCTCTGTCTCTCTTGCTCTCCCTGTGTGTGTCTCTGCCTGTCTGTCTCTTTTGCTTTGTACATCTGTGTGTCTCTGCCTTTGCCTCTCTGACACTGTTTATCTCTCTGTCTCTTTGTGTGTTTGTCTCTCTCGCTCTGTGTGTATCTCTTTGTCTCTGTCTTTTTGTGTCTCTCTGTCTCTTTTTGTCTCTGTCTCTCCCTCTCTCCTTCCTTCCTTTTCAATGCTGCCCTCTTTCCTTCCCTCTTTCCCTCCCTCCAGGAAGTCTTTGCTCCTCTGGTCTGTAACACCCTTCCCTTCAAACCTTCCATTTTATAACCCTCTAATGCACTTAAGTTACATTATCTATGATGTGATCTATCCTGGACTTGGTTCATGAACTCTTTGAGGATAGAAAGAAAAGTCCTTGATGAAATGGAGTAATATTGTGTCGAAAGTATGTTCGGATTGATTGAGTCAACTTGGATCTGCTTATTAGCCTGTCTTATCAAAGCTAGCTCAGACCTGAGAAATGTAGAGATTCAAGTAAGTAGAGAGGAGGAGGAAAAGTTTAGTTCCAGTGAGATGTATAAAAAGGACAGGATTCAGAGTGGGGTCCAAGGAGGCAGAGTCCTTGGTTTGTCTGTTTTTTTTCTGTCCATTTGAAGCTCCCAAGCTCAGTGTCTGATGTGGTGTCTATCCAATTTGCCTTTATCTAAGGTACAGGAGGGATAGTCTGGGTATATGCTCATGGCCTCCACTCTACATGGGGGGGGCAGAAATAAGCCAGTGGTGCTCATTGCCTCCACGTGGCCAGAGATTGCCAGGAGTTCTTACCTCCTCACTTGGACGTAGCCAGACAGGAAAGTAAGTGCCCTTTCTTTGGGTGGTCAGTTCCTTTTGACAGCATACCCAGTTCAGCTGCAATAGCCATTCCAAAGTCATTTTCTTCATCATGTAGCAGTCTTTTCATACTCTGAAGCCCACATGGGTTATTCTCTCAGGCTGAGAATGTTAACATGTACCCAGAAGGATCAGGCTCTGATTGACCAGTTTTTCATTGCAGATGGAAATCCAGAGCAATTCACTGGGAGTCAAAAGATCTGAATTCAAAACTCTGCTACTTATTGCCTCCCTATTTGGCTTTGAGCAAGTCTAGTGCCTGGCATGGTGTCTGACACATAGTAGGAGCTTAACAAATGTTTGTTGACTCGAAGTCTTTCTCCTTGTCTTGAGCTTAGCTTTCTCTTTTATAGAACAGTGTAAGGACTTTAGACTAGATAATTTCTAGTGGCTCCAATCCAAAATTGAAGAAAAGAGTAAACTGTTGCTTTGTGAGACAGGGAGATCTTCCTATTATTAGAGATCACAGAATTTAGAGATGCAAAGGACTTTAGAGGTTATGTAATACAAACTTCCATTTCCCAGATAAAGAAACTGAGGAGATGAAGGATTCTGGGAAGATGACAGAGTGCATTGGTAAATTTCAAGCTCTCTCAATTTCCCCCCCCAAATAGAACAAATCTGCATCTTAGGGTGAATATAGACTGATGAAAAATCAAGAAGATTTGGGGCAGAATAGGGTTCCTCTTAATACCTCTGGAGAAGATCTGAAGAAAGACCAAGGCTAGGGTTAATCTGTCTGAAGTGCAAACACCTAACTGTGGCCTAACTCCACAGAAACATCAAGTGGGGACCCCTTAGGATAGCTGGATGTGGCTGGAGTCTCAGCAGGAACCATAGAGACTTTAATGTCCCAGACTGTTTGTTGAGTAGGGGTCTGAGTCTGGGAGGACTGAGTGAACCTCAGATGATTGGGAATGCCAGGACTAAATGTGCTGGAGACAAGGCTCTGGACCAGAAGGAATCAGCACCTGGTGAGCACAGAAACATCAGGGCAGGAGTGCTGCTGGCAGTGGGCACTGGAAGGAGGGTGAAGCTCTTGGTTTAGGGTTCCTGGTCCTAGTGGAGAGCTGAAGGGAAGCTTGAGACACCATCCTCCCACCTCCTCATTGGGGGTGTTTATACTAATATCTCTCATTAAAAAAATGAACTGGCAAAAAAGGAACCCCACCATTGAAACATATAATGGGACTAGGGAAGACTGGGGTTCATCTTCAGAGGAGAACACTAGTAAAAAAAATACTTCTACCCCAAGAGGAACATGAATTGGTTCCCTGCCCGGAGAGAATTTATAGAACTCAAAAAAGAATTTAAAAATCATATGAGAGTCATTGAAGAAAAACTAAAAACAATAAAAACTGTCCAAGAAAATAAGATTATGAAAAAGAATTAACCAACCAGAAAAGGAGGTATAGAATCTCAAAGATGAAAATAATTCTTTAAAAATTAGAATTGGGCAAGGGGAAACCAGTGAAGCTATGAGATTCCTAGAAATAGCAAAGCACATTATAAAGAATGAGAAAATAGAGCAGAATATGAAACATAAGAAAAATGACAGATCTGGAGAACAGATCAAGAAGAGAAAATATAAGACTAATTGGACTGTCTGAAAGAAAGAACTTTTGACACAATAATGCAGGAAATAATCCCAAAACAATTGTCCTAGAGTGATAGAACATGAGGGGAAGGTAGCAATAGAAAAAATCCACCGATCACCATCTAAAAGAGATCCTTTGTGGAAAACACATAGGAATATTATTGCCAAAATTTAAGACCCCCAGATCAAAGAGAACATTTTGCAAGAAACAGCAAAACAACAACAATAAAAACAAAACACTTCAAATATGCTGGAACTACGATTAGAGTTGTACAAGACTTATCTGGAACCTCAGTAAAAGATCACAGGTCCTGGAGTCATACCTACCAGCAATCAAAAGAACTAGACTGGCAGCCAAATATATCATATCCAGTGAAATTATCTATTATTTTGAATCAGAAAAAAATGGACCTTCAATGACCTTGCAAATTTTCAGGACTTTCTATCAACCCAACCCTAACTTAACAGAAAATTTAACAGATAAAGCCAATATCAAAGATCTTAACATGGACAAACTTAAAAAAAATTAACAATTTTTCCTTGTTTGATCACAGGAAATGTATACTATTTGTTTAAGATTCACATCAACAATAGGGTAGCTCAAAACAAAGATTGGCAGAGTTAAGGTAAAAATAGTATCATGTTATATAAATGAGTTACTGATAAAAATAGACATAGAGGCATTAGAGGCAGGGAGGAAGGCTCATAATTCTGAAAACCTACTCACATTGAGAATGGGTTCAATAGGCAACACTACATCTACATCATGAAGGGTATAGCACCCTCCAAAATAAATAAGGGGGGAGGAATGGGCAGAGGGGAAAGCAAAGGGCTGAGGGAAGAAGACAAAGGAGGGATTCTTGGGTGGGGTGAGGTGAGGTTAAGAAATAGCAGGGCAAGTTATGGAGCAGAATTTAATTAAAGAGTCAGCAGAGATAGGAAAGATGTGTGTGTATGTGTGGAGGGTATGTGTGTGTGTATATGTATGTATATATCTGTATGTATACAGAAATATATCTTTTCTTAACTGTAGCTTACTTGGGAGGGGGGAGGATGAAAGGGGGACAAAAGACTAAAGTAAATAAGGTACTACAGCAGAGAACCAAAGAACATTTTACAAGGAAGCAAAGAAAAAATGAACATTCATGAATATAATTTCTTCTACTACTATATATACTTTATTGATGTGATAATTTGTTGTTATATATATATATATATATATATATATATATATATATATGTTCTGCTGGGAACGTGATAATATTCTCTTTTGTTTTGCTTTGTTTTGTTTTGTATTCCATTTCTGTTTTTCTTTTTGTCTTACTCTGTTTTTTTCAAATAAAACAAAATTTTAAAAAATTCCTGAAAAAAAAAGAAACTGAGGACCAGAGAGATTGTGAGCTGCTTAAAGTAAAAAATATAACAAATGTCCAAGGCAGGTTTTGAATCCAGGTCCACTGCATTCAGAGCTTATACTTTCTGAAACTGCATTTTATGGGGACATAGACTGGATGGGCATGTGTGCATTGGTTAGGTGTTTAGGCCAGAGTATACCTCTAAGGCCAGCTAAAATTCTATAATTCTGTGAAAGTAGCTGCAGTTGCTAGTTGCTCCAGGGACTCTTTGAACCCTACTAAAACTTTGAGATGGATAAATCATGCTTGCTTCTAGCTAAATTCGTTTTTTGGGGAGACAAGGTGATAATATTGGTATGCCGGGGGAATATTATCTCTTTTACTTACATTTTAGCATTCTATTCTTGTGGACATAGTTAAGAAGCATGGGCTGGTCAGTGGTACATTCAGAACTGATTGGGTGGTCAAGCTGACAGAGTAGTCATTAATGGCTTTGTCAGGTTGCAAGCAAGGAGGTCTCCAGTGGAGTGCTTCAGGGATTAGTTAGGCTGAAGTAATGAGATGAAATTTAATAGGGAGGAATATCAAGTTTTATTCTTGTGTTTTAAGAAATCATTGTACCAAATGAGAGGTGGATGACTAGGGAACAGCTCATCTGAAAGATCTTTTTTAGTGGATCTCAAGTTTAATTTGAGTCAACCACAAAGAAGCATTAAGAAAAGCATGATGTCTAGAATGAGGGGTGGCAGAGAACATCTAATCTAAACACCATATTTTAGGAAAGACACATTAACTGGAGAGTGCCATAAGGAAACTGCCTAGGATGGTAAATGGTTTCAAGTTCATACCATAGAAGGACTAGTGGAAGAATATGGAGAAGATAAGACTTCTAAGCTAACTGCAAGTATTTGAAGGGTTGTCATGTTTAAGAAAGGTAAGGTTTGTTCTGTTTTACCCTAGCGAGTAGAACTAGGGAGGAAAGGAGGAAGTTGAAGGGAGGTAGATTGTAGCATAATGTTAGGAAGAAACATCCTATTAGAGTTATGTAAAAAGCAGAATGAGCCACTTCAGGAGGTATGAGTTTCCTCTCACTGGACATTTCCCAGTTGGGAGATGAATGATCACTTGTCGAAGTTGTTGTGTGCGGGATTCTTGTTTGAGTATAGATTGGACCAGATTCTGCTGAGGTCTTTACAATTCTGATGTAGGTAAGGGGTTGTCCCAGATTGACTTAAAATGCAATTGAACCAAGTAGAGAGGAGACCTGCCTTTTGCCTTAGATTTGAGATCTTGGTAAGACCTATAATATTTCTATGTGATATGTTTGCTAATTTAATGGGTTCTGGCACATGCTGAGTGCCTCAGATGGCATCTCTCCAAATAGAAGATGCTAGATAGCTGCCTCTGGGAGAATCATGTAAAGAAAGTACCTTGGAAGAACAGGAACAGGTGTGGACATTCAGTAACCTTTCTGGACACTTAAATATATGGCAAAGCAGAGATTCTATGATTGGCTTTGAAGGCTTTGAAAATACCTTGTGTGTTGGCTACTTTTTCCGTCTCTTTTTGTCTCATTGTCTTCAACCTGACTCTGGTGGTATAAATGGCACCTTATATTGTAAGGGGAAGTACCAGGAGTTCTTTTCTCTCTACTGAGGCCATACAGCTCCTTGTAAGCTGGGCCTCCTTTCATTTGTTCTTTTTCATTCTAGATAAAGGAGAAGGGGTCTCCAGTCTTGGTCAGGAGTGAGAACCACAGGGATTCAAGTGTTGAAATGCAGGATGGATTTGGCAGCCAATGTGTCAGTGAAGCCCTAAGAAGTAAAGGGTAATTTTTGATCTTTGAGAATGATGTTTGGGATTTGAGTCCAGTGGAAGGATCCATCTAACAATTGTGCCACATCTCGATGTGGACATGTCTCCAGTGTGGTGGGACCAGTATTATGTAAGCTGTTATAAGGGTCTACAGTGGTATAATGGGAGATTATATTCTGAAGGTGTTAGGGGAAATGTTTCTTTGTTTCTTATGTTATCTATGAAATAAATATTCCTCTGTAAAAGCTACCCACTTTTAAGTAGAAATGGGGTACTAATAACAGGCCTCTGTAAATGGAGGAACCCAGCTGACAGGAACTTAAGACAATGGCGGTAGACAGAAGATATACCCCCAAATCTCTCAGGCTATATTAGAACTATGAGGGTAAGGTAGCAGGCCTTGCCCTGAGATAGAGGGACTAGAGAAAGCCTGTTATCCTCACCTCCCATTTTAATACAGATTTTTTTTTATTTTTTTTAATAGCCTTTTATTTACAGGATATATGCATGGGTAACTTTACAGCATTAACAATTGCCAAACCTCTTGTTCCAATTTTTCACCTCTTACCCCCCCACCCCCTCCCCTAGATGGCAGGATGACCAGTAGATGTTAAATATATTAAAATATAAATTAGATACACAATAAGTATACATGACCAAAACGTTATTTTGCTGTACAAAAAGAATCAGACTCTGAAATATTGTACAATTAGCTTGTGAAGGAAATCAAAAATGCAGGTGTGCATAAATATAGGGATTGGGAATTCAATGTAATGGTTTTTAGTCATCTCCCAGAGTTCTTTTTCTGGGCATAGCTGGTTCAGTTCATTACTGCTCCTTTGGACATGATTTGGTTGATCTCGTTGCTGAGGATGGCCTGGTCCATCAGAACTGGTCATCATATAGTATTGTTGTTGAAGTATATAATGATCTCCTGGTCCTGCTCATTTCACTCAGCATCAGTTCGTGTAAGTCTCTCCAGGCCTTTCTGAAATTATCCTGTTGGTCATTTCTTACAGAACAGTAATATTCCATAATATTCATATACCATAATTTATTCAGCCATTCTCCAACTGATGGACATCCCAGATTTTGTTTTACCTAGAAAAAGACAAAAATGAAAGTGACCTGTTTATCTTTGACTTTATATCCATGATCTCATCACTGTTGGTTATTCCTCCACTGGCACAGATCACAAGGCTTCTGGGTCACCAAATCTTGAAATTATTTATGTAGGATCTAGTTAATTTACCGGAGGCATGAATAGCACCTTATATTGTGAGAGGAAGTATTTCATCATTTGAGCTGTCTGTTAGTTAGCACTCACTGTATTCCAGGATCATCTCCATCTCAGTGATTTCTGTACTCTTCATTAATAAACTGAGGGTGCCTGGATGGTATATTTATGTCAGGTCCAGTATATCCTACAGGAAAACGTTATGGAAAGCTGATGAAATTCTTGAATGAGAGATAAAACCCTTCACATATTTAGGAAAACCTCAGAAAGGGTGAGCCCAGTGAATTCAACTTATATATAGTGATAAACTGTGAAGAGAAAGGAAAAAAAATCCTCAGTTTTTTGGGGAAAATTAATTTCCCCATTGTTTTAAACAATGACAGATCTACCTGTATGCTCCATAGTTAGAAGTGTGGGTCACATTTGTGTGTACTTCACATGCAGTTGCCCTGTGGGTCTTTGGTGAGTGAGAACAAACCTCCATCCATTTCTCAAGGTAAAGTAGTTTAAATCTCAGGATACTATACTCCTGGGGAACTTTATTGGCCTGGACATCTGCTGGATAGCTAATACATCCAAATGTGTACCTTCAGTTAGGTTACATAGAGGACAACTCTATCATCCAGAAAGAATACACTCTAACCACAGAAGAAATGACTCTGCAGCTAATTAAAAGAGGTAGGGAAAAGTGGAATTAAACTCCAAAATTGGTAAAGTTTGGCAAGAAGTACAGTGCATTAGAGCCTTGATTGATCATCTATGGGAATGCTGCTCAGAATATTAACAATAAGGAGAATTCCAACTCCGATGGGTACATTTAGAATAATGAAAGTCTTGGGAATTGTGAAGGATTCAAAAATCAAGACATTCTTCTACATTCCCTAGGGAACCATTTAGGAAATTGTTAATCAGTGGACTGAGTAAGTATCCTTTGGACCTAAATGAGTTAATATACCTTTTAAGGCCAATCTACATTACAACCAGCAGTGAGTATTTTGATCAATTACTTTTAAAAAACCAATTATTGCTTAATAATAGGTTAATTATCAGGCAATTCAGAAAAAATTCTGGTAGAAACAGAGTGAGATAGTAGATGGAATTCTGGGATTGGGATCAGGAAGTCCTGTCAAGTCAATGAGCATATTAAGGCCCTACTATGGACTAGGTACTGCCCTAACTATTGGAGATACAAAGAAAGACAAAAATAGCCCCTTCCTTGAAGGAATTTACAACATAATACATTTTAAAACCTTTCTAGCTATGTTATTTCTCTACCCTCTCTACCCTGCACCCGTGTCCCTTACTCTTAGTTTTGTTTCTTGGAACTGATTAGATCAAGTATACAAGTTTACGTTGTAGTTCCTCAAATATTTGAAGATGGCTATTATGTTTCTACTAAGTCTTCTCATCTTCAGGTCACAGATCCTTAGTTCCTTCAACCTATCCTTATATGTCATGATTCCCAGTTCCCTCATTTGTGCCTTTTCAAAATGATCCACTTTTATTAATATATCAAAGACTTGTATTCTCAGTGTGGGAATTCCTCTGACCCACAAACCTTTTTTATATTCTTCCTAAATATGTGGCACCCAGAGTTGAATACAAGTACTCTGAATGTGGTATGAGCAGGGGAGCTGGCAGGAGGTCTGGCATTGCCATCACTGACTACTATGCCTCTCAGTGGCATCTAGAAATACGAGTTCTTTTTCTGTTACTGTTCACATGATCTATTGCTGACTCCTCTTCAAGATGCATTCCACTAAAACCCCTATTTTTTCAATGAAATAAGGGTCATACTTCATCCATCTTCTATTTGTGAAATTGACTTTTTAATTGAAATGTAGGACTTTGCGTTATCTGTATTGAATTTTATCTTATTTGATTTTGGCTTAGTGCTCTAGCCTGTTGAGATATTTTGGAAGCTGACTCCTCTGTCATCCAACCTGTTAAGTCATCTCTCTTGGCCTCCTGTCATCTAAAAAACCTAACTCCCATGCCTTATTCAAGTCCCAGAATTCCAGAATTAAAGAGGTGAAAGAGAATCCTAAGAGCTCTATCATGACTCATATACAAACAAGGATCTTCTCTATGACATCTCTTACAAGTGGTTACTTTGTCAATGCTTGAAGTCATTCATTAAAAAAGAATAATAAAATCAAGTTAACTAGTACAGGGCCCAGGATACTCTGTTAAGGAATTCCCTCTGAGTTTGACATGACCATCCAGTGCCTTTAGTGCAATGAAGCTGATATGAGTTCATTTATGGGTTTTGCTATTTACTATTACTATCTGTGTAACTTTGGGTTTTTCACCTTTCTGGGCCTCAGTTTTGTGATCCATAAAATGAAACAATTGAATTCCAATGTCCCTTCTAGTTCTAAACCTTTCATCTTGTGGCTATACTTTTTAAGCTAGGCATTCAACTCATTTTAAACACATGTAATTATACAACTTTCTAGCCTATTAATTTTCATGATGAGGAAACTGAGACCCAAAAATGTTAAATGGATGTCATAACCTTACCCAGTGGTACAACTGGACCTGGAAGCCTAGTCTTCTCTGAGTTGAATGCTCTTTCCACTTTACCTCCACATCACTCACAACAACCAAGATGTGTTTAATTTCTACCTAGGTAACTGCTTTTTCATTTATCAAAATTGTTTCCATTTCAATTCAATTTAATTTAACAAGGCAGTACTAAACACTAAGTGCCAGGCATTTTGCAAAGTGTTGTGAATACAGAGATGAAATTGAAAGTCCCCTCAAGGAGCCTATGTTCTGTTTGGAAGATCTATCTATACCTACATGTATATGTATATACATACAGATAAAGTAAACAGAAGAGATTTTTAAACATGAAAAGGAACGTCAGGCCTTATTTGGAGTTGAGGAGATACAAATAAGTGGGGGTGTCAGGAAAGGCCTGATGCAGAAGTTAGCCCTTGAGCTGAGCTTGTAAGGGAGCTAAAGACATTGTTTCCATTTTACACTGGAAATCTTTCTTCAAATAAGCAGAATCAATTCAGGGTTGTGTTTTGTGCTATAGCCAGCATGGATCATGGAGAATCTCAAGAGCCAATTGTTAAATTTTCAGTGTGAACATTTACACCTCAAGAAATGCTACAAATCAGGCCTTTATTGTCTCGTTGACTTCTAGACTGTAGAATATGATAATAATGCAAATTAAACTTAAAAGGGTATTATACATACATTCTTCCTCCCCCAGCCTATTATTAGACATTTACCCACACATCCCTGAAAATCATCCTCATCATCCTCATCAATCAACAAGCATTTATTAATCCCCTGCTGTGTCTTATGCTCTGGGTTAGGAGCTGGGGAGACAGACACCAATAAAACAATCTATAACCTCTAGAAACCTACAGTGGGGGGTAGAGGAGAGACACATGTACAAAATTAATGGAGTCAGTTGGAAGGGAGGCAGCACTAGCAACTTGAGGGGGGTGGTCGGGAGAGATCTCATATAGAAGGTGAATCTTATTAGAAGTGAAGAGAAAAAGCATCCCAGGTAAAAGGGACAGCCTGTGCAAAAGCACAGAGGTACCTATGGAATTTTCTAATAAAAAGGAGCAAACACCTTGAAAATTTAGTAGCGGCATTTTTTCAAGTCTTAAGAACCCAAGTTTTATAAAGTAGATGGATGTTATTAACCTTCATATAAGAAAATCAAAGAATACAGTGTTGAGACTCAGCATTGGTTTGACAGTCGCAAGCTTCATTAGCCATTTGATCATCCAATTACCAAGGAAAACAGTAGGTTTTGACATGTTTGTTCTTATACGGTTCTAATTGAGCTATTATGATCAATTGACTAAATCAAATTTAAATTATGTAAATTTAAATCATGTGTCAACAATATAAACCAAAAAGAATCTAACTAAAGCTTGTCAAAAATATACAGTTACATGAAGAATATACGGTTATATAGAATGCCTAAACTTGAAAGGACTTTAGAAATTAGTAAATCCAACTCTGAAATTTTGTAGCAGAACTTGCTGAAAATTACTCAATGAATTTAGTCAGATCCTTTTTTTTGGTTGTCCTTTACTTATATGGCAAAAGTTATTTATGTCTCTCCAAGTCAAGAAGGACATAGTCTGGGGAGCCACCCACTGGCCCTGGATACAACTGCTCAGAAAGCTGAGAATCAGTCATTCCTGATTGCTGTAATGCCTCATTCATCCCCCCCATGCCTTCCTCCCATTTGTTAGAACAGGCTGTTGAGTTGTACAGTGACGCTGGGTGCACAAAAGAGCCAGGAGTGAAAAATTTTCCTGGGTAGCTTCCTGGGCCACTTGATTCTAGAGATTTCAGAATTGTAGTATCATAGAATCTTGATATTTGCATGGCCTTCACTGTTCATTTAGTTCAACCCATAGGTAGGGGGAAGGCAGGGAAGGAATTAGCATTTATTAAAATCCTACTATGTGTCAGGCACTGTGCTAATCGCTTTACAAGTATTTTCATATGATCTTCACAATAGCTCTGTGAAGTAGCTGCTATTTTGATCCCCATTTTATAGTTAAGGAAACTGAGGCAGATAGGGTTAAGTACCTTGTCCAGATTCACACAGCTAGTAAAAGTCTGAGGCTAGATTTGACTTCAGGCCTTCCTAATTCCAGGACTAGCACTCTATCAACTTAAAAAAATTAACCCTGGGGGTGGAGCCAAGATGGCAGAGAAGACACACTCGACTTTCTAAGCTCTTCTCTTACCCTCTTTATCAAATTAACGAGCCTCAAAAATAGTCTTGACTGCCACATGTAAAGATAAGAAGTAGAACAACTCACCGGCCTAAGAAAATCTGCAGCCGCCAAAAAGGTTTTCCGGGGCCGGGGGATGGCGGGACGGGAGAGAAATTGGGTTCTGAGGGGCCCAAACCGAAAGTGGCACAGATCTCAGCACAACCCCAGCCCCAACCCACAGTACGGGGCTTTCCTTGGGGGTTGTGATCCTGCACGGAGGAGGACGGCCCAGGAGCCTCCAACGGCAGGGGGAGCCGGTTGGGGCCATAGAACTTTCCAGGGCCGATTTGCATCATGAAGAGACACTGGGGCAGAGCTCGGGGCGGTCTGCGGTCACTGCCTACCACAGTCCCACAAGAGGCTCCGGCCTGGGGGCGGACACTTTCAAGTCTCTAGCCTAGGGCAATCACTTTAACCCACACAGCCCCTGGGAACCAAGCTCCCAGTGCTGAATCCACTTCCTGTTGGGGAAGGGAAGACTCTCCCCAGAGCACTCCCCAACCTCGGAGCCGGAAATCGGTTTAACCCCTCCCCTGCTCTGCAGAGGGCTGAATCCCGCCTGGGAGACATACCCTAAAGGCTTTAAAACTGTAAAAAGATGAAAAGAAGATCGACAGCTTCTATGCAGAAAAAGAGGTCGCAAACCTGAAGAGACCCAAACACAAAAATGCATCAGACTGTCCTCCTTTACATGATGCTCTCATAGAAGAACCATTAAAAGTCCAAAAAGAGGTTAGAAATAAATGGGGAAAGGAAAGAGAAGCCTTACAAGAGACAACAACTTCCTGAAATACAAATTGGAAAAAAGTAAAAAAATCTCAGGAAAGTAAAAAATTGGAATTGAAAATAAAGAATTCTAGAAAGGGATTTTGAATTGAAAAGACAAAGAACTCACAAGAAAGTAGGACGGGTTGAAAAGAAAAGAACACGCAAAAAAGGATCTTGAATTGAAAAGAAAATAATTCACTAAAAATTATGAAATGGAAAAAAATTCCATATATAAGAAAATTCACTTAAAAACCTTTGGACATATACAGAAAGAAGTAAAAAAAGCAATGAAGAAAATAATTTTTAAAAAAGTGAAAAATAGAAAAATGATTCATTGAGACAGCAAGAATCAGTCAAGCAAAACAAAAAAATGACAAACTGGGAAAAAACCATGAATTATCTACTTGCAAAAATGAAGACTTGGAAAATAGATCTAGGAGAATAATCTGAGGATTTTGGACTTTAAAACTATGATGAAAAAAGAGCCTAGATACATATTACAAGAAATCACAAAGAGAACTGCCCAGATGTAATAGAATCAGAAGGTAAATAGGCATTGAAAGAATTATCAACACCTTCTGAAAGAAACCCTAAAATAAAACCCCAAGGAATATTTCCCAAATTTCAGAACTATCAGATGAAGGAAAAATTTTACAAGCAGAAAAAAAAAAAAAAATTTAAATACCGAGGTGCCAAATAAGGATCACCCAAGATCTGGCTGCCTCTACATTGGAACGAAGGGCCTGGAATATGATATTCGAAAGGCACAAGAACTTGGGATGCAGCCAAAATAAACTATCCAGCTGTGAGCATTTTTCCAGGGAAGAAGATGGAATTTAATGAAACAAATGAATTCCATTTGTTTCTGAAGAAAACCAGAACTAAAACAAAAAATTTGATCTCCAAGAAAGAACTCAAGAGATGCAGAAAAGGTAAAATAACTCTTGGAATTGTATTTCTGTTGTGGATATACAAAAAAGAATACATGTATAATTTGGATTGTACTAATAACATAAAAAGGGAAGTAGATATGGAAAAGGGATGATGGCAGAATAAGGTGGGAAGGGGGATAAAAAGGGGAAACCAATCCCACAAAGGGCAAAGGAAACATCATATCGAGGGAATTAGAGGGGAGGAAATTGTGTGAATCTTACCTCATCAGAGTTGGCTCAAAGCAAAAAAAAATAATTTACATTTGTTTTAAAAAATTCTCTCCCCTCATTAAAACGGGGGGGAGGAAAAAGGGGAAAAAAGAATAAGGAAGGAAGGGGAAAAAAAAGGGGGGGGAGGGATTATAAAGAGGGTAAGCATTGATACAAGAGGGTCATAAGTTTAAAAGGGGAAAGAGGGATTGGGAGAGGGAAGAATAAGTGCATAATCTGGGTTTTAGTTATTAGGATGGCAGGAAATACAGATTTAGTAATTTAACCATAAATGTGAATGGGATGAACTCCCCAAAAGGGAGGCAGATGAGACTGGATCAAAAACAGAACCCAAATATGTTGTTTACAAGAAACACATTTAAAGCAGGGAGATACATAGAGTAAAGGTAAAAGGTGAGCAAAATCTATTATGCTTCAGGTGAAGTCAAAAAGGGGAGCCACCTTATCTCAGATCAAGCAAAAGTAAAAATTGATCTAATTAAAAGATAAGGAAGGAAACTATATCCTGCTAAAGGGTATAAAACAACGAACAAATCAATATTAAACATATATGCACCAATGGTATGGTATCCAACTTCCTAAAAAGGGAAGTTAAAGAGTTGAAGAAGAAAAACAACAAAACTGTAATAGTGGGAGATCTAACCTTATTCAGAATTAACAAATCAAACCACAAAACAAATAAGAAAGAAATTAAAGAAGAAATAGAATATTAGAAAAATTAGGTATGTTGGATCTTTGGAGAAAATTGAATGGAGATAGAAAGGAATATACTTTCCTCAGCAGTTCATGGAACCTATTCAAAAATTGACCTATATTAGGACATAAAGCCCTAATTAAATGCAAGAAAGCAAAAGAAATGCTTTCTTTTCAGATCTGATGCAATAAAAAACTAATTCAACAAAAAAGTTAGGGGGAAATAGACCAAAAAAGTAATTGGAAACTAAACAATCTCATCTTTAAAAGAATGATTGGGTAAGCAGCAAAGTATAGATACAATTAATAATTCCACTGGTAATGACAATGATGAGAACAACCAAAATTTGTGGATGCAGCCAAAGCGGTAATAAAGGGAATTTTTATATCCTTAGAGGCTTACGAATAAAACAGAGAAAGAAAAGATTAATGGGCTTTAATAAAAACTTAAAAAGACCAAATTAAAACCCCAATCAAATACTAAATTGGAAATTTAAAATTAAAAGGAGAAATTAAAATATTGAAAGAAAAACTATTGAACTAATTAATAAAACTAAGAGTTGGTTTATGAAAAAGCCTAAAATAGATAAGCCTTTGGAAATCTGATTAGAAAAGGGAGGGAAAATGAAATTAGTAGTCTTAAAATTGAAAAAGAGAACTTTCCACCAATGAAAGGAAATTAGAGAAATAATAAGGAGTTATTTTGTTCAACTTTTGCCAATAAATTTGATAACCTAAAGGGAAATGGATGCCTACCTCCAAAATATAGACTTCCAAGACAACAGAGGAGGAAGTAAATTTTAATAGTCCCATTTCAAAAAGAAAAGCAAAAAACAACTCCCTAAGAAAAAAATCCCCAGGACCAGATGGATTTAATGTGAATTTTACCAAACATTTAAAAAAATTGGTAATGCTATATAAATTATTTTGATAAAATAGGGAATGAAGGATCCTACCAAATTCATTCTATGACACAACATGGTACTGATACCTAAACCAGGTAGGTGAAAACAGAGAAAGAAAATTATAGACCAATCTCCGTAATGAATATTGATGCTAAAATCTTAAATAAAATATTAGCAAAAAGACTACAGAAAATCATCTCCAAGATCCACTATGATCAAGTAGGATTTATACCAGGAATGCAGGGCTGGTTCAATATTAGGAAAACTATCAATATAATTGGCCATGTTAATAACCAAATTAACAAAAACCATATGATCATCTCAATAGATGCAGAAAAAGCATTTGAAAAACCAACATCCATTCTTATTAAAAACACTGGTTAGGAATAAATACTTTTCCTTTAAAATAATCCAGCATCTATTTAAAACCATAGTAAGATCATATGTAATGGAGACAAACTGCAACCATTCCCAATAAGATCCGGAGGAAACAAGGTTGCCAAATTTACCGTTACTATTTAATTTTGTATTAGAAATGCTAGCTTTGAATAAGAGCTAAAAGAATTAAAGGAAAAGAATAGGCAATGAGGAAACCAAATTATCACTCTTTGCCGATGACAATGGTATACTTAGAGAACCCCAGAGATTCTCAAAAAGGTTTAGAAATAATTCACAATTTTAAAAGTTGCTGGTTATAAAATAAACCCACATAAGTCATCAGCATTCTTATATATCACTAAAAAATCCAACAGTCAGAGTTACAAAGAGAAATTCCATTTAAAGTAACTACTGATAATATAAAATATTTAGGAACATTGCCAAGGGAAATCAGAAACTTTGTGAACAAAATTACAGACCACTTTTAATAAATTAAGTTGATCTAACCAATTGAAAAATATTAAATGCTCTTGGATAGGGCGAGCAAATATAATAAAGATGAAATTACCTAAACTAATCATTTATTTAGCCATACCAGAGTCCCAAAAAACTATTTTTAATGACCAGAAAAAAATAAAACAAAGTTCATATGGAAAACAAAAAGGTCAAGAATTTCAAGGAATTAATGAAAAAAATCAAAATGAAGGTGGCTTAGCTGTACCAAGATCTAAAATTATATTATGGAGCAGCAGTTACCAAAACTATTTGGATTGGCAAGGAATGGATTAGTTGATCAGTGGAATAGATTAGGTTCAAGGGATAAAACAGTCAACAAATATAGCAACCTAGTCTTGAAAACCCAAAGATCCCGTTTTGGGGATAAGAACTTACTGTTTGATAAAATTGCTGGGAAAATTGGAAACTAATATGGCAGAAACTAGGATTGATCCATTTAACGCCTTAACCAAGATAATAAATGGGTTCAGACCTAGGATAAGGAATGAAATTATTAATAAATTAGAGGAACACAGGATAGTTTACCCTCGCCTTGGAAGGGGAAGGTCTTTATGACCAAAGCAGAACTAGAGATCATTACTGATCACAAAATAGAAAATTTCGATTATACCAAACTGAAAAGTTTTGACAAACAAAAACTAATGCAGACAAGATTAGAAGGGAAGCAATAAACTGGGAAAATATTTTTACAGTCAAAGGTTCTGATAAAGGCCCATTTCCAAAATATATAGAGAATTAACTCTAATTTAAAAAATCAAGCCATTCTCCAATTGAAAAATGGTCAAAGGATATGAACAGACAATTCTCAGATGAAGAAATTGAAACTATTTCTAGTCATATGAAAAGATGTCCAAGTCATTATTAATCAGAGAAATGCAAATTAAGACAACCTAAGATACCCATTTCACACCCGTCAGATTGGCTAAGATGACAGGAAAAAATCATGATTGTTGAGGGGATGGGGAAATCTGGGACATTGATGCATTGTTGGTGGAGGTGAAGAATCCAACCATTTTAATAGTTTGGAACTATGCTCAAAAAGTTATCAAATGTGATACCTTTGATCCAGCAGTGTTACTACTGGGATTATTCCCAAAGAATTATAAAGAAGGAAAGGGACCTTTGTACAATTTTGTGGCATCCCTTTGTAGTGGTAAAACTGGAAACTGAATGGAGTCCACAGTTGGAGAATGGCTGAAAAATTGTGGTATATGAATATTATGGAATATTACTGTTCTGTAAGAAATGACCAACAGGATAATTTGAAAGGCCTGGAGAGACTTACAGAACGATGCTGAGTGAAATGAGCAGGACCAGGAGACTTATATACTTAACAAAATATATGATGACCAGTTCTAACCGGGCCATCCTCAGCAACGAGATCAACCAAATCATTTCCAGTGGAGCAGAATGAACTGAACTGGCTATGCCCAGAAAAAGAATTTTGGGAGATGACTAAAAACCAAATTGAATTCCCAATCCCTATATTTATACACCTGCATTTTTGACTTTTCACAAGCTAATTGTACAATATTTCAAAGTCTGATTCTTTTAAAGCAAAATAACGTTTTTATGTATACTTATTGTGTATCTAATTTATATTTTAATATATTTAACATCTATGGTCATCCTCCATGTAGGGAGGGGGGGGGGTAAGAGGTGAAAAATTGGAACAAGAGGTTTGGCAATTGTTAATGCTGTAAAGTTACCCATGCATATATCCTGTAAATAAAAGGCTATTAAATAAAAAAAAATTAACCCTGCAATACAACCCAAAGTGGGTGCAGGCCATTTCATTACCGAGAAAGCCAGAGGAAAGAGCTAAATGGAAATTCAGTCCAATTATATCTTGTTAATATGTGTTTCTTTACATATGTATTCAGTATAAAAAGATGCTAAGGATCTTGTAAATTCATGATCCATTGGACTTAGCAATAATATATCCAAACAGACTGTGTCCACTAAATACATTCCCCCTAACCCCCACTCAGGTCTCTTCTCAAAACAAAGAGGAAAGTATATTTATTGAGCACACAGGATTAATAGTTGCACTGTTTACATTGGGAAAGTTGTAGCTCAATAGCAAATATGCAAATCTTTGTTCAGAAAAAAAAATAAAGAAATGATCATTGTCAGATAAGGGGAACAGAGCTTTGTTAAATCCCAACCGCTACATGTATGACACATTCACAAAGAGAAGGTGTGAACAGGAAAGGAGATTGTGGTTAAGATTTGTGCCTGGAGATGGGGAGAGGAATGTACAGATTCATACAGAAAAAACAAAACAAAACAGAAAGAGAGACTAGAAAAGGGAGAATGGAGACAGAACTTTTCTTTTCCAGATGATATTTTTATAATTCTTCGGCCAGTTTGGGTTCTTTCTCCTGTCTTTTTCCCCCTGGCTAGACTTGAAGTTTCTTTATTGGGATTCCCTTCTCCTGATAAGTAAATTCAGGGAATCCCAAATCACTCTCCCCCCTTCCACTCCAGGAAGGCTCTTTCCTATCCTATTCTATTTCTTTAGACTATGTTAATCAATTTAGCCAGAATAGTTAGTCCATAGCTCCATAATAGGTAATGATTACCCCCTTCTCACACACACACACACACACACACACACACACACACACAGAAAAAGAGAGAGAGAAACCAGTTTTATTTATTTTTCCTGATTTTACTAGTAAAATCAATCAAAAAAAAATTAGTCAGGATGTACTGGCTATAGGATAAAAAGCCTTCAACATGTCTAAAACTGTCTGTCTGTGAAACACTCTTCCCAATTCTCAGCCCCTCCTCACAATAACTCCTTCTTACCTGTTTCTGTGAACAAAAGCCTTCACTCACTATGTTTGTGTTTCTCTCCCCTCTAATCTGGGAACAAATTTCAGTGAGATCCTTTTTAAAAAATGACAGGAGTTGTACCCTTTTGAAAACTCATCCACTGCCATTTTGTTTCAAGACAATGAACTGGAACAGTGACTGAAGCTAAAAACTAGAATCTAAATCTCACGAGAAAAATATAATGAACCATTTTTGCCTTGTTGGCAGAAAGGTAGGAGAATTACAGAACAGGTTACTATATGCCTTGTCAGAGATAGCCACTATATGAAGGAAGAAAGACAATACACTTTTATTAAGCACCTACTATGTGCAAGCCCTTTACAAATTATTATCTCATCTGACCTTTATCACAACTCTGGGAGGCAGGTATTGTTCTTAGTATTTTACAGCAGAGAAAACTGAGGTAAACAGATTACATGTCTTGTCCAGGGTCACATAGCCTGTAAGTCTGAGGCTTTATTTGAACTAGAGTCTTCCTAGCTGGTTCCATGAATTACTGAATGACCCCAGGGGATAGGTGGGCCAGGTGTATCCAGAAATAACTGAGATGTAAAAACAAAATGCATGCGAATTACATCCTTTTTCTATGAAGGTGAAGGGGTACCCTAAGATGTGTTGATAGTTTAGCCCATTTCAGGAAAATTAACAATATCATGGAAGTTACCATAGTTCAACTATGTAAGTATGAAATACCAAGTGCCCAGGCTAGTTGGACAGAATATGTGGGCCACTTTCTTTCTAATGTGATCTCATGATAGTGTTCTCAGGATAATTGCATATGATATGAAGTTGTTCCCATTCAAGTGAACTTTGCATGGAGTGGTTACCCAAATTTCAGAGGTGATGTATTGAATGAGCTAAGCTTCCCTAAATTCCAGGATTCAGTTCCATGAATAAAACTGTCAGAGTTGAACAACTAATAACTCTTTGTCTTGACATTATGCTCAGTCTAACAAATAAATCTCTGAAATCTCAACAGACCTGGCAACTTCATTAACAGTAATGCCTGCAGCATGGAATGAATGAAAATCAATTTAGAGGCTCCCAATTTGGAAGTTTATGACTATGCTGGCTTACAGAATGGCAAACAGATTTTCATGTCAAAGACATTGACAAGGAACCATGTTTCTGAAATGATGTTCATTACTGAAATACAGAAAAGGAAAAAAGAAATACTGAACTTCAATCTCCTTCCTATATCCATAAGTAGCTTTGTAGTTAATAAATGTTACTTGAGATAGATTGACTTAGAGCATTATCAGCATGTCTTGTGACTGGTTAGATTGCAAGCAATCATGTTCTTCTTCAAGAGCAGTTTTAACAAAAACATTCCTGAAGATAATCCCTACTTCTCTATCAATAGACAACTAATTTGTTTCTTATATTTGCCTTGTATCTATAGATATTACACTATCATTCCTCTCTTTCAGAACTCTATAGAACTAGTTTATAGGAGGAAAACATCTCTATTCTCTATCTACAATTTGGTGATCTTTTCAAATTCATCAAAAGTTATCAAAGGGCTGTGCATTTTTTGTATTTGGTGTAAACAATAAGGATAAAGAATGACATGTTTGTGACTAAAATTGGTCATTTGCCAGTTATGTAGTAATGAGAACTAACAGATGGACAACTACTTTATATTTGACTGGCACTCTTATAATTTCACTAGGCCTGGGGCAAAGTGTCCCACATGTTAGGTAGAGGCCTAAGGAGGATTTATGGAAGGAAATGGATAAGGCTTGCACAGGATGAGAAGGAATGGATGCATAATAATCTGTATCCATAGAGGGACCACTCACATTGATGAGATCATACATTCATTGTAATGTTAAAATTGTTATTTTTATAACACCACTGTGAAGATCCTACTCCAATGACTGGGTTTTTGAAGGCCACAATGCTCTAGCAGTACCTACCAAGCAGAATCAATTACAAGTTAAGGATTATAGAAGGGTTGTGTCTCCTGATGAGGGCCCAGCAAGTTAAGTACTGAAGGTTAGAATGGCAAGAGATGATTTTTTTAGCCAAAATGATACAAACTGAACAGAGATACAAAACATCTTTCAATTCAGTGTGGACTCATTGTTTCCTCAGTCTCAATTGTAAAACAGCAAAATAGGACTTAGAATATTAAGAATAGTGTTGCTATTTTATTATTCATAAATGTTAATTTAACTAATTGTATTTGTTCATTCATTCATTGATGCAGTCAACAGGAGCTTAAGTATTTGGTATTGTGCTTAGCACTTGGAATAGAGAACCAAACCTTTACCATATCTCCTCACTTTTCAGATGATGAAACCAAGATCTAGGGGATAAAGGGACTTGCCCAGGATAGTAATAGCAGGGGGTGGGGTGGGATGTGTTGAATCTGAGAACCTGAGTCTTAATTTTTTTGGATATAATGTCACACTGTATAATCCTAATGAACTTGTGACCCACGAAAACTCAAATATCTTTTTCTTTTCTTTTTTAAAGAATATTTTCAAAATGTATTTTCAAAATACATGCAAAAATACTTTTCCATATTCACCCTTGCAAAACCTTGTGTTCCAATTTTTTCTCCCTCCCTTCCCCTCAGATCTTCCCCTAGGCAGTAAGAAATCTAACTTATGTTAAACATGTGCAATTCTTCTACACATATTTCTATATTTATCATTCTGCACAAGAAAAGCAGATCAAAAAGGAAAAAAAAATGACAAAGAAAAAAAGCAAGCAAACAACAACAAAAAAGGTTAAAATACTATGTTGTGATCCACATTCAGGCCTCACATGCTCTGTCTGCATGTGAATGACTCTTTCCATCACAAGTCTATTGGAATTAGCCTGAAGCACCTCATTGTTAAAAAGAGCCACAACCATCAGAGATGATCATCACATAATTTTCTTGTTGCTAAGTGACTTCACTCGGCATCAGTGCATATAAGTCTTTCCAGGCCTTTCTGAGATCATCCTGCTGTTTGCTTCTTATAGAACAGTAATATTCCATTCCATTTATATGCCATAACTTATTCACCCATTCCCCAAATGATGGGCATCCATTCAGTTTCTAGTTCCTTACCACTACAAAAAGGGCTACTACAAACATGGAGGTCTTTTTTTCAAGCTAACTGGTGAGTCATCCCTACCCCAATCCAAATATGTTTTCAATATAAAATCCTAGGTAATGGCAAGATGGGAATCTATGGTTGGACAGTTCCATTCTGCAACATCAGAAAGAGTCCAGGATTTAATAGAATTGCAAGAACATTAGAATGCACAGAGACAGAAGACCTAGAATCTAGTCTTGGGCCTGCCATTAACCAGCTGTTTGATCTTGGGCCATTTATCTCAACTCTCTCCACCCTGGGTTTTTCAATCATAAAATGAAGCAGTTTGATTAGCTGATCTCTAAAGTCATTTGTGGCTATGATGTTGAGGGATTTTATGTCCTAGGACAAGATGTGATGGAGGAAAGAAGTCCATACAAGGATGGTATCTCCAAGTTAAGGAAGAATTACTGAAGAATGGATGTGATAAGGTATATATTGAGGAAACTATATTCAAAATAACCAATCCTAGAGGGGCCAAATATAACTTAAAAAGAACTGTTACTGGAGTCAGAAAAACATGGAAGTACTCTCTACCTGTGATACTGCACCAATACATGCAAGCCATTTCACTTCTCTGGGCTTTAGCTTCCTGATCTGTAAAACAGGGATAGTCATTCCTATGGTACCTACCTCCAAGGGTTGTTGTGAAACTCAAATGAGATAATGCATGGAAAGCACTGCATAAATGTCAGCTATTATTATTGTGCAGTGTGATTTGGATTGGGGCCATAGAAGAGATTAAGATGCCTCCCTAGGTATCATCAGAAAGCAGCCAACCTCAAATATAATCAGTAAGAAATTAGCTGTAACCTTGGGAAGTAGAACAGGTCATGAAAAGCTTTTTTTTTTTCTTGGGAGGACAAATGAAAACCGAAAAGAGATGGCCAAAGTAGAATGGAGAGTAGAGTAAGAAATGGGTAATTTGAGCATAATCATGGACCTTATGTCCACCAGGTAATAACATTCAATCAATAGATAAATCAATTATGTATTCATTCAGTGTCCATTATTTGCTCATCCCTGTCCAAGGTGCTGAGGGGGGCTACAAAAGATGTGCAAGCCAACGGTTCTGCCCTTGAAGATCTTACAGCCTAATAGAAAGACAAGAAACACATAGGAATGAAAAATGGTATACAACCACATGTCATTTGCTGCCAATACAGAATTTCAGAAGAGAGAATGATCAGTGAGGACTGAAATGGTCAGAGAAGTTTTCATTGAATTATGAAGGATGAATGTGATTTGGGCAAGTGGAAGGGTAACTGTTACTATGACTAATATTGTCAATATGTCCCTGTTTAAAAGTATTATGTCTTCTTTCCAATAATTAAAGTCACAACCAGTCTACCTATCGATTCATTAAGAATGGCTAGAAAATTCATCACTAGGCACCCAAGTGTATGGTAAATGAGCTTCTCTATGCTTAGTGATGCTGTGCTTTCATACACTGACTCTCTGCTTCCTTTCCACAACCCTATGAAGTAGGTTCTAAAGCTGTTGCTATTCCCCTCTGACTGTTGGGAAAACTGAAGCTAAGGGACACAAAGTCAAGTTCATAAGCATTTAAGAGCTTACTATATTTCAGGTAATATTAAGTTCTAATGAAGGAGATACAAGGAAAAAAAAGGAAAGACAGTCCCTGCCCTCAAGGAAATTACATTCTATTTGGGGGAAGACAACGCATAAAATAGACTTAAAAGAAAAAGGTATGAGGTAACAAAGTCCAAAGACTTAAAAATGACTGGTCTGGACTCTTCCTCGAAGAGGTTCCATGGAGATTCAGGGGCTCCCCTTCATATAGACAGTGTTGACGAGGTCAGATTCAAACCAACCCCTCTTGGCTGCAAGTCTTTTATCTGCTGAACACATACTCATAGCCTTTCCAACTTGATAGTACTGGCTCTAGCACAGGCCCTGCTGGCATAGCCTCTGAGAAGCCAAGTCTGCTTTCATGGCCTGATGAATCATCAGAGGAGGTCTTCTATGATAATGATATTTAGTGCTTTAAATTTTACAAAGGGATAAGTGAATGGCCTTGAGATAGGAGCATAGGTGAAATAACAGAAACAAGAAGAAAACTTGGCTTGAATTAAGGCTTTGCCATGAAGAAAGGTCATCTGTGTGATTTTAATCAAGTCATTTCCTTTCTCTCTATTCCTTAGCTTCTCCGTCTATAAAATGAAGGATTAGACTAGATCTCTCATTCAAGCTAGGCATTGGACAGTCCTTCCGCCTCAGAAATTCTGATTTTATGAATCAGAGTGATGTATTTATGATACAATGAGTAGACTAGAGTGCATGGAGAAGACTCATAGGAAATATGGTTGGATAGGTAGGTGGAGTCCAACAAGGAAGTGACAACAGTGAAAACTGTTCAAGAAAAATGAGTATGGCAATGATAAGTAGAATAGAAGAGGAAAGTTAGGGTAACAACAGTCTAAACTGAGAAAAGCTATTAAGCTGGTTTGTCTTAATGAAGGCATCAGTCATTAAACTGTTATGTCTGTGTGACACCAAACATTCAGAAGTTTGGGACAATTCTAATATTTACCACTTATAGCCATTGGCATCATGTAGATTAGACCTTAATTTCCACGGTGCCCTGGGCATTTCAGTAGGAATTGGTGGGTAGGCTAGTTGTTTATTCACTTACCATTAAAGCACCTTTTCAGTCCTTTAACTCCAAACCTCAATCCCAGGAGTTAACTATAGCACCACAGAATGGGAAAGGTCAAAAAGCCTGGAGAAGAGGTTGAAACACCTGCCTTTGAATTCCCGTCTTGCCATTTATGACTCTGTAGGCCAGAGGTTCTTCTGTAAGATGAAATTCAAGTAGATAATCTTCGAGGTCAGATTTTGACAGTTCATGATTCAAATTAATTTAAATAAAGGGGCTTTTGCCTTGGTACTAGAAGATGTAAGTTCTAATTTTACTTCACCAACTTATTTGTATGGCTTTGAGCAAATCCCAGTTTCCTCATCTACAAAATGGAAATCAGTTGCCCCTCCCTAACTCATGGAATTATCGTGAGGATCAGCTGAGATAGTATGGATATAAAAGTATCTTTAAGAGGATCTTTAAGATCTTTTTTTTTCTTTGTGAATTACTTTATTGTTAAATTTTATTCATAGTTTTATTTTTCTGGTTATGCATATGTTTCAGCAACTTTAATATGCATTTCTTTATGAATAATATTGGGAGAGAAAAATCAGGACAAAAGAGAAAAACCATGAGAGTGGAAAAAAAAGAAGTGAACATAGCATGTGTTGATTTATATTCAATTTCCACAGTTCTCTTTCTGGATGCAGGTGGCATTTTCTATCCAAAGTTTGTTATGATTGCCTTGGATCACTGAACCATTGAGAAGAACTAAGTCTTTCATAGCTGATCACTGCACAATCTTGCTGTTACTTTGTACAATGTATTCCTGGTTCTGCCTGTTTTGCTCAGTTTTCAGATTATATAATTCTTTTCAGGCCTTTCTAAACTCAGCGTGTTCATCATTTTTATGGGACAATAATAATTCTTTACCTTCATATACCACAACTTATTCAGCCATTCCCCAATGAATGGGCATCTACTCATCTTCCAATTCTTTGCTACCCCAAAAAGAGCTGCTACAAACATTTTTGCACATGTGGGTCCTTTTCTCTCCTTTATGACTTTCTTGGGATACAGACCCAGTGGCAGCATTGCTTACCCAAAGGGTATGAACAGTTTTATAGCCCTTTGGGCATAGTTCCAAATTGCTCTCTGGAATGGTTGGATCATTTCAGAACTCCACCAACAATGCGTTGGCCTCCCAGTTTTCCCACATCCCCTCCAACATTTGTCATTATCTTTTCCTGTCATGTTAGCCAATCTGAGAGGTATGGATTTTTAAGATCTGAAAGAGTATGGATCTTTAAGAGACTATGAAAAGCTGATACTTCTTCTGTAATTGATCTTTTCTCCCTTCACACTGGTTTTCTAAAGCTTGTCTTATAGGGAAGGAGTGTGGAGAATGGGGACATCATAGTTTATAAGACATTTTTCCTTTCTTCCAATACTTTAATGCTTCAGTGAAGACATGACCTCAACAATATGGGCACTACTGCAGTGGGTGAAAATCTTATCCCATTTCTGCCTTTCTTGTCTTATATGATTCTTATCTGGATCCTCTATAAATTATCCCCAACAATGCATGTAATGGGCTGGAGGCCTATGTATGGACTGGCCCACTGATTGTCCCTCACCCTTATCCAATGATAGATTCACGTCCTTATCTGTTTCAAACAAAAGTTACACAGAAAACAAAACAGATGTGCTTGCCTTCTGTTTTGAAAAGTACTTTACAACCCAAGGTGGAATTTTGATATTCCTTTGCAAGGGTCCTCAAACTTTTTAAATAGGGGGCCAGTTCACTGTCTCTCAGACTGTTGGAGGACCGGACTATAGTAAAAACAAAAACTTTGTTTTGTGGGCCTTTAAATAGAGAAACTTCATAGCCCTGGGTGAGGGGGTTAAAGGTCCTCAGCTGCCACATCTGGCCCGCGGGCCGTAGTTTGAGGACCACTGTTCCTTTGTAACCTGTCAGTATTCACAGAAATTCTACTTCCATAAGGAAAATGATTCTTTCTGGCATGACATGTCATTTGTGAATTCTCCATCCTGTGCCTATGATTCATAGAAAATGGCAGACTTCAGTACAGATGATGTGGCATGACCTTATGCTTATCTTGCGAACATCTTGTTGGGCATCACCCACAGAGGAGAGAGTGCTGAACTTGGACTTGGGAAGTCCTGGTTCAGAGTCCACCTCTGATACTTGCTAGTTGAAGGACCCTAAGTCACTCTGCTTCTGTAAACCTGCTCATTGGAAAACTGAGATAATAGCTTCTGTTTCCTCAGGTTGTTCTGGAACTCCAAAAATAATAATTTCAAAATGACTTACAAAGTAAAAATATTATAAAAATCATAAGCCTGTTTCTAATCCTAGATTAATGAAGGGGAATTTCAGTTATCCAGCTAACTGTGTGATATGCCTGAGTGTAATTGTATCTCTCAAAATATGGAGGAAGATGAAAAACTGATCCTATTTTGGTTCAGATTTTCTCTACTGAGGAAGAAGTGACTGCTGGGATGGAAGAGATGAGAACCTTGGGGTAAGTTATCACTCCCTCTTAGAGTCTGTGAGAAGAAAAGTTGGGCATAGTCTAACTTTCAGTTTCGATTTGGTGAAAGCTGATTTTAAAGGGATTAGCATCTCATGCACTAAAATTCTACTGAGGAGGCAAGTCCAACAAGAACAGAAAATAATAAAGAATGAAATTCTGAAGATACAAGAAAAACAACTCTTAATAGAGGGAAAAATAGAATTTTTCACAAGAAGTCAATATGAGGGGCAGCTAGATGGTGCAGTAGAGCACCAGCTCTGGAGCCAGGAGGACCTGAATTCAGATCTGACCTCAGATGCGTAACAAAATTATTAGCTGTGTGACCTTGGGCAAGGCACTGAACCTCAGTTGCCTCACCAAAAAAAAAAAAAATCAATGTGGCTACATAAGGAACTCATCAAATAACTTGGGTTTTTAAAAGAAATGTACAATGAAACTGAAGCCAGTTAACAAAGGTTAAATTGAAGACTTTGCCATAGTTCTGTAAAAATAGTGTGAGGAGTTCTAAAGCTCAAAATGAATGAGGCTAGTGAAGGAAGCTAGGGAATACAAAACATTTTTTTTCTATATTAGTGGAAAACAAATGTTAAAGAATGTGAGCAGGAGCTCTGCTTGTTGAGGAAGAGATAAACCAAATAAAAAAAAAAGTAGAGCTGCTCAATTCATGGTTTATTTCTGTTTTCTCTGTTAAGGAGAAAACCTTTGAACTAAAATGAAAGCGCAAAAATGACTAATGGGAACTTGATACAAAAGATGAGTTCAGGATAGTAAAAATTCTCCTAGCTGGCCTTGATGAATTCAAATCACCTGAGCTAGTTGGATTACTTCCTCACTACCAAAAAAGATGGCAGATGTAATTATTGTACAACTGTCAGCCATATGCAAACGATTTGGGAAAATGGGAAAACTGTTACAAAGATGAGAGAAAAATGAATGTCCCAAGTTCCAAAGAAGGGTGAGAGAACAGTCTGCAAACTACAAATGAGTGAACTAAAACTGATTGCTGGGCGAAAATTCATCAGAAAAGATACGGTTAATGAATATCTAGGAAGGGAAGTGATGATTACAGAATCAGAATATGACTTTGTCAAGAGGAGTGCCAGACTACCTTTGCTTCCTTTGTGGATAGTGTTACTAAACTAGTAGATTCAGAGAATGCTAAATGCATTGCTTATTCAGATTTTAGCAAAGTATGTAATAGCATGCTAACCTTGTATACGGAATAGAGAGAATAGATTAGATTATAATTCAGTTTAGTGGATTTGCAATTGATAGAATAAAGCAGAGCTTCTTACACTGTGGGTGGCAACTTTCTGTGGGATCACATAACTGAATGTGGCAGTTGTGAAATTATGATTTATTGTCAGTACAGGTTTGATTTCTATACCTATTTTGTGTATACACACACGCACGCACGCACACATGCACACCCAGATTCATGTAAAAATTACTTGGGTGAAAAGGAGTCTTGAGTAGAAAAAGTTTAAGAAGCCCTGGAATATAGTATTCAAAAAGTAGTTGTTAATGGCTTGGCATCAGTATGACAAAAGGCCTCTGTGCAATGCTCCAGGAATCTCTGCTTGGCCCAATCCTGTTTTAACACTTTTATCAGTGACTTTGCTAACATTAGGCATAGGTGACATGCTCGTAAAGTATTCAGATGGTGTCAAGCTGGGAGAGACAATGAACATGCAGTACACTAGAGTGTAGATCCCAACATATCTTGATGAACTAGGGTATTGAAAATGCAAGTCCATACATAAAACTGTACGTGTGTTCAAAAAATCAACTTCATGAGACCCATCTCATGGTGGGCTTGTTTAGGTAATAGCTTGTCATGAGTCATCAGTATAATGTGACATCCCCAAAAGATAATTCAATCATAGATTGCACAAGGAGATGCTTTTTGTTGCCAGTAATTAGGAAGTGATAGTCCTTCTGTGCTCTGCCCTAGCCAGACCATATTAATAGTATCCTACTCACTTCTAGGTGCCATAGTTTAATGAGGACATTGATAAACTGTGGAGCATCCAAAGGAACATTATTTTAAAAAAGGAAATGACTTGAGGTCATGTCATATGAAGACTTGGGGAGATGTGATAACTATAGTCTTATATTTGAAGGGCAGTCACGTGAAAGAAAAATTAGATTTGCTCTCCTTGGCCTCTGTGAGAAAGCAATGAACAATGGGCAGTAGTTACTAAGATGGAAATTCAGGTGTAATACTAGGGAAAAAATTCCTAAAATTAGAGCTGTCCAAAAGCTGTATGGGCTGCCTCAAGAAGTGTTTATTTTGTGGAGGCCTTTCATTGAAGAACTAGATGACAATTTGCTCAACATTTTATAGTGGGGACTTCATATATCTATAGGTTGAACTGGATGACATCTGAGGTCCCTTATAATTCTGAAATTCTGGGATTCTGTAAAATACCCTTTGTAAACTTTTCCTCTGAAAAGAGAAGGAAGTCGTGCTTATGTCCAAGGCCTGGCATCAAGTGGAATTTCCCAGGGATGACCAGGCTCTGAAGATAATTCTCTAGTCAAGCTATTCAGCTGGAGAATTGAGGGTGCTCTATATTCGGTCCAGGAAAGTCACTTTCCTTCTTTGCACAAAGGAAATTACAAATCTTCTCTTGGTCTAACAGCTGGAGACAGAATTCTGACTATTCATTCACAACTACAATGGATCAATTTATTCCAACATCCACACTCACAAGTCCAATATTCTCAATGGCCAGGAGGTTTCTTAAGTGCCTCAGGCACAAAAGTAGAGATTATTTTATCAAAAAGCTTTGTGGAAGTGTAATAATTATGCAACAGATTTATCTAATTAAGTCACACATGAAGGAAACACATAAGGACAATGACTGCATTTTAACTCTTGCAATTAATTATAAGTATTCAATTATTGCTTTGGTATTATGAAAATATTAAATAGAATTTCAATTAAGAAAGTTAAATGCCACTTGGTAGGCAATGAAGACTTGTTTAATTACCTTAGTAAGGACTATTTTGGTTAAATATTAAAAATACAAAATGTTTTCTAAAATATAATGTAGGAAAAAAATTTAATATTGAAAAGCAGTGCTTAGTTGTTTTTTTAAAGCTCTCCCCAGGATTTCTTTCTGCTCTTTTGACCCTTTTAAGGAATTAGTATGAATTGTCATTATGCAGTTGCTGAGGTGATTTCTCAAAAGGTAGCCTGCCTGTGCCAATTGGAACAAACTAAGGCAGAGCTAGCACATAGCAGGCTTAGAACTGGAACCAAGGGGAGACTAGTCTGCAAGAGAATCACACTATCAGGAAGGAGGAAGGTGCAGTGGAAAATCAAGAAAACATTGGAGTTGGACTCAGAAGACTTAGCTCAAATTCTTACTTGGCTACTTTCTAGATATGGGATATTAGTCAAGGCTCTACATCTCTTTGGGCCTGGTTCTTCTTCTGTAAAAAGGACTAGCTCACTTCTAATTTCCCATCTAGCTTTTAATCCAATAATCTTCCTTCTCTATGATTTGAGAGAGTTCAGAGGAGGAGGAGGTCCATGGTGCAGATGCTTTAAGCATATAGAAGAGGAGAATGTAGATTCCCAGACTGCAAATCTGGAGTCCAGTAGCACAGGACAGGTGAAATTATTCAAACACAGAAAAAGCAGGATACAGACTCGTCAGATGTCACAATTTCAAGGGCCCTTAGAGCAGTGGCAGCGAAAGATTTTGGATGGTGTGTTCCACCAGGAAAATTTTGGAACAGACTGGCTGAAAAAATTTTGGACTAACTAGTGCTTGACTACACTATCAGAGGAATCTCAACTAAAGAGACAAAATGTTCGCATCGCAAGTACCAGTGGAAAAATTGTATGTGTGAACAAAGTGTAGCGATTCCCCAAATGAAGTAGCTCTGTGTAATGTTCTCTCTAAAATGTAATGTTCTCTGTTGAGGTTTTCTTGGGGTCTCTGGGAGTAGCCTTCGTTTCAGTTCAGTAATCACCACAAGTACAGCTAGGTGTTAAAGTCCAAATCCTTTATTGTCTCTTTCAAAGTACTATCCCCTCACTTGGGGCTCGGCCAGTTTTCTGGCAGTCTTCCAGAGTCTTGTTTTCAGTGGAGAAGCGAAGGAGGAGAGACTGCCACCGAGGTGGTGTGAGATGGGATGAATCTGTCTGAGTCCAATGGTTTGTGCTTCAGCCTTCAGCCTCCAGCCTTCTGTCCACTTGTCTCTGAATCTCTGAATCTCCCTGGCTGAGGCTTCTAGCTTATATGCTCCACACTGAGTACACACCAATCATTATATCAGTGGGAAACCATTATTTGTTGTAGGATTAAATCAATGCTAAACTAGATTTAACCACTGTCTCCTCAGTTCCACTTAGTACCTTGTTTCAAGTTTTGGCCCATAACATCTCCTTGTAGGATTAAATCAGTCATACTGAACCAGGCTAAATTAGATAACTATTGTCTCTATCAATTCCACTGACTTAATACCTAGTAAGAATCCTTTGTTTCAAGTTCAGAGTTCTGAACCATAACAGCTCTGGATTCACATTTTCCAATATGTGAATATTCACTTATTTATAAAATATAGACATGCGTATTGTGTCAATAACAAATTGAAAAAAGATGTGATAAAGAAATATTTGATTGTGGAGTCAAGAAGGAGCCAGTTGAGTATTTTGAATAGAGGAATAGCATGATCAATCCTGTACCAGGCACCTGTGTGGATGATGCATTGTAGAGGGGAGGCAGATGAAACAGAAAAAGCAGATGAAGCAATAGGAGTCTATTGTCAGAATCCAGGTGACAGTTGGTGACTGAACGAGTATGGTGGTAGAGAGGAGATAAATGTGAGACATGTCACAGAGGTAGAAAAGTGAAGATTTGGCAGTGTCTTGGTTCTGTGAGTAAAATATTGAGGATGACATCAAGTATGACTGTGTACAATCATAGGGAGGTTTGGAGCAAAGACAGCACAAAGAAAATTATTGCAGATCATCTTATCCTGCTCATCCTGGGCCACTCAGTATCTCAATAGCACCAGATTCAACTCTGCCCTCTTGTCTGAACTCTGGTCACAACCCAAGCAGCTAAGTGTATAAAGCCCTGGGAATCAGGAAGACCTGAATTCAAATCCTGACGGACACATTACCTGGGTGACCTTGGACAAACCACTTAATTTCTCTTGCTTCACTTGCCTTGTCTGAAGGCAGTAATATGAAGGTAATAAAATATACCTCACAAGGTTATTGTGAGGATCAAATGAAATATATGTAAAGCACAGTGCCTGGAACAGGGTAAAGGGAATGTTTGTTCCCTTCCCCCAAGCAATGCTAGGCAGAGTTGTTGGGTTTCTGAATTCTGATTGATTAGAAACAACACTTTCTGAGCTGTTGTCCTGCTCAGGCAGTGATGTTATAACTGGTGGACAGTCTTTTTCTCAAAGTCCTCTTAAGTAATTGTTCATCATTACTTTCCTCTTGCTCCTTAGTGAAGCCAACTCTAGGCAATGGAGGATTACTGTGAATTTTTTTATAAGGCTCTGACTGTACACTGCTGTTATTCTATATTCTGGCAAGTTGCCCAGTCTCTTAGCAACTTGATATCAAGTAATTTCCATCTATCTGCTATTTTGTAGATACCTTGAACCTCAAGGTTTCTCAGACCCACTTTGTCTTTGTCCTCCCAGGGCTTAGCATCATTCCTGCCACGTAGCAGGTCCTTGACAAAATACTAGTTGATTGTTATCTTGCTATGGTTCACAATAATGAACCTGGATATTATATCTCTATTTGTCTACATTTTTTTTGAGATGAAGTGGTAGTTGATTGGTAAGCCTTTAACTTCTCTCCAATTCAAAATGTCCCTGACCCATGAGGGGTCCTGTGCATTTATACCTCTGGGGAGGGTGGGGAGGCAATGTACTGGGAAGATGATTTCTAATGTCACTTCTGTAGCTACTGTTTTCAGTAAAGCACTTAGTAAGTGTGTACCATATGATAGGCACTGTGCTCATTGCTGAAGATACAAGGGCAGAAGATAGTCCCTGCCCTTGAGGGACATGAAAACGACTACATATAAACAAGATACATACAGGATAAATAGAAAGTTGCCTACAGAGGTAAGACACTAGAATTTAGAGTAACTAGGAAAGGCTTTCTGTAGATGATGAGATTTTAGTGGGGACTGGAAGTCAAGGAAACCAGTAGTAGTAGTTAAGAGCATTCTAGGCATGAAGAGTTACCAGTGAAAATGCCTTGAGTTGACTGATGTTACTGGATAGAAGAGTGTTTGGGGAGGAGGTGCACATGCTATAAAACCCCAAGGACATCTAGTTCAGCTGAGGCAGTTTGGAGATGAGCCATGTGGTCCCCTTCTAAGGCCCTGGCCATCATAGCTGACTGTTAATCTTTGGTGTCCCACCATCTGCTGTCCTCGGTTAACAATTTGTTGATGAAGTAAATATAGGGGTCTGGCTTGCAAATAGGACAATTTGGGTTCATTTTCTGCCTCTGATACATGCTGACTGTGTGACCTGGAGTTCAGACTGTCCTAAGCCAAAGAAAACTGACCCCTTAGGGTAGATAGAGGGATAAAAGAAGGCAGCCCCTAAGGGTTTTCCTCCTCCATAGCTTTAGAGGGAATCTTCTTGGTTGGGGTCTAGAATCAGGGAAAATTAGGCTCTTTAGTAACACTGGAATCAGCCTCATTATGATGTCAAGAGTCCTAGAGCCCAAGGTCAAAACCCAGGAAAGGAGGAGAGTGACCTGAAGTCTAGCTTTTGCACTAAGTTCAAAAGAATCTTTCTGTTTAAATGGAGGGATAAATTCTTGTCTGTGGATTGGACTGAGCAGCAAGTAATAATGGTTCAGGGTTGGTATTTAGTATCTTGTCATTTGTTGTCCTTGAAAACCCACTCTCCTATCTATTTTGATTTTTTTTATATTTTTAGGTTAATTATTTTATTTGGGAAAGGAAGGGTTTGAAAGTAGGACTGGGGTTTAAAAAATGGCATATGTCCCCACTTGGAAGATAACAAGATTGTTGAAAAGTAACTGTAATGTCTATTGTTTTGTATTGAAGAAGAGAGCCCCAGACCTAGACTTCTCAGTATTTAATGAATTGCCCTCATTCCCATAGCTGGTATGTGTCAGAGGCAGGGAATGGACCCAGGTCTCCCTGCCTCCAAGTTTAGCTTTATATTCATTATAGTGTGCAGAAGGGAAGGGAAGGGAAGAAGAATTTTTTAAGGGTCTACTTTGTGCCAGGCACTGTGCTAAGTAGTTTTTCAAATATTACCTCATTTGATCCTCAAAATAAATTGCAAAGGGAGGTTTTGCTTCTCAGCTCTTGGAAGAAACAATTCTATTTTTTAAAAAAGTAGTATTAGTATTGGATAGGACGATGCCTGTATTGACCTGCAGGCTGACGGTACCAAGTGCAGGCAGACCCCAGGACAGAGCAGTTCTAAACCTGCCAAGTGAAGCTTGGACTGAGCGGCTGGGGCTGCACAGCCCACCTTGAGGGGCGGGGCCCCAGGGAGCTGTTCAGCCTCTTCCTTCCTCAAGCTTTCTCGGGCTCCTCCTCTGGCCTTCTCCTTCTGCCCATCTGCCACCTTCGCCCTCTCAGCCTCTGTAGTTGCCTCCTCTTCCCCTTTGTCCTGTCTCTTTTGGTCCTCCCACCCACTCCTCTCTCCCCACCTCTTCCTTTCTCTTCCTCCGCTCCCATTCCTTCTCCTGTACCCCCATGCCATTGCTCTACTCCCCCTCCTTTTCACTCTCTTTCCTTCTCTCTTCCTCATTTCCTCAACTTGCTTTCCTCCTTGCTGTGCTCCATCCTTTCTTAACCTTCCCTCTCTTTTCATTTCTCTTATTCCCCAACATCCCCTCTTTCCCCTCTTTCTTCCTCCCTTCCCCCTTTCCTCAGGCATCAGGGAAGGCTAAATCCTCTAGTGGAAAGAGTAGTGGCCTGGAAGCCGGGGACCAGGGGTCCAATCCCACCTTATGACCTGGGTCACTTGGAGAGAGTCGATTAATTTTCATGGGGTTCCGTGGCATCTTCTAGAGAAGGAAAGACTTAGAAGGGACCCGAAGGTCCCTTCCAGCCCTGAACAACCCCTTCTCCTGCTCTCCCCAGCATTTCCTGCCTCACTCTTTCCCATCTCCCACCCTTTCCTTCCCAGTCTTCATCTCTCCTCCCTTGTCCCTGCCACCATTCCTCCTCTTCCTCTTCCTCCTACTCCCCAGTCTCCTTTCCTCCTCCTTTTACCTCCAAGGAAAGAGGAGATGCCGACTCCCGGAATGGAAGCAGTGGAACCTTGGGAGTCCGACCCCCTGGGGTCTTGTCTCTTCCCTTTCCTACCTGTGTGAGCCCAGGCCATTCACAGAGCTTTCCTGGGCTACAGCTCCATGTTCCGGCCAGGGAGGGTTGGCCTACAAGGCCTCTCAGTGGGTGCCCCGGGATCCAATCCCCTCCTGCCCTGTCTCTTCCCTCATGCTCCCCACTTTTCTCTCTTCCCCCTTCTTCCTCCTCTTCCTTTCCCTTCAGGTTCTACCTTTCCTCCTTTCCTCTTTGCATCTTCCCCCTTTGCTGAACAATACGATTATTCCACGGGCCTTGGAAATGGGAATGCTGTCCTTAGCAACAGCAAGTTAGCTTGGGAGGTAGAGAATCTGTATTTGAATGATGGCTTTGCCAGCGATTGGATGTCCACCTGATCCAGACCTTTGTGCTTCTGGCTCGGTTTCTTAATCTGTAAAATAAAAACCAAAAATCTTCAGGATTATGAGATTTGAGGCAGAATAAAGCATGCAAGCCTCATCTAGCCCATCTTTCTTACTTTTCCCCCTCTGCTCCTTAGTCCCTTTCCCCTCTCCTGACTGGATGTCAGGTTCCCTAGGAGCCGGATTCAAATGCCACCTTTGATTTTCCTCCCTGGATCATCCTTGGGAAATGACTTTAACTCTCCTGACCTTCAGTTTCATCTTCTGTCAAATAAGGAAGGATGGGCTGGATTGTGGGCTCTGTGGCCCCCTCCAACTCCAAGTTTATGATCTTCTGAGCTTCTCTCCTTCCCGCTTCTGGGGCCTTTTCTTCCCAAACCTTCCCCTCCCCTTTTCTCTTAGGGATCAGGGATAGCAGAGAGCTACAGAGGGGAAAAATTAGAGACTGAAGACAGGACCCACGTTCAAATGCCATCTTTGGTTTTTACTATCTGTGTGATCCTGGTTAAGGCATTTTGTTTTCCTGGGCCTGTTTGCCATGTCTTATGAAAGGAAGACTTTGGACTAGAAGGTCTCTCAGGTCCCTTCTGTCTCTAAATTTGTGATCCTCTGGGCCTCTCCATATCCCTTCCTCTAAAACTTTGAGTTTTTGTTACTCTTCCCTCCTCTTTTGGCCTCTTCCCCCTTTCCCCTTACTTTCTCTCCCCTTCTCCCTCTCCCCCTCTTCTTTCCTTCTCTTTCCCTTTTCCCTCCCCACCCCTATTTCCTCTCCTCCTCTTTTCCTTTCCTCCCTCCTTTTCCCTCCTCTCTTGGCCTTCTCTTTCTCTACTGTAACAGTGGATGGAATTATTTCCGAGACCACGGAAGGGGCGCTGTCATCCTTGGAAGAGCTTGCTGACTCGGAAGTCACTGAGCCCGTGTTCTGACTGTGGCCTTGCCGTTGCGTACCTGTGTGACCCAGGGAGAATGGCGATGCTCCAGTGAGGGGCTTGGGCCAGGCAGCCTCAGAAGGGAGCACCTAGTAGGAAATCTTTGCCCCTGTGAGTCAGAGTGGTGCCCACAGCTCCAGCGTCAGCATCAGCACCAGCAAATCGTAACTCTTTAGGACGAGAGTGCGCTGGATTAGGGCCAGAAGTAGCTGTGACTGTCTTTCTAAGTCTCAGTCTTTTTTGGGGGTAGAGGCATTGCTTCAATTTCTTTCTTAAAGTCATATTATTAAAGGAGTAAAATGGGTGTTCAATATAGTCAGATAATGTACCTCTTGGTCAACCCAACTACATTCCCTCTTTTCCTACACCAAAAAACCCCCAAACCCTAAACTGAACCTCACTGGTATCTGAGTTTGAATCCCTTGGGGTTTGGGCACTTCTTGTTGCCTACCTCTTCCTGGGCCTCTCCTCAGCTTTAAAATAAGAACATTGGGCTAAAAAACGTCTTCCCTTAGATGTCCCTTTAGCTCAGATGATAGTCTAATTAGGTCCTTTAAAATAGCTGATATAATTGATACTATTCCATTGTAGTAGTGTTGGCCTTAAAATTGTTCATCACATTCTAAACTCAGTTCTCACTTAAGGTTCTCATCTGTTACCTCAGTAGCTCAATGTGAATTCCATCATGACAGTGAGCTTGCCTTTGAAATATTTTCTAATCACCCTTTTATCAATTTCCTATCACATCCATCATATCATTTTTGTTAAGAAGTTTTTTTATCTGCTATTCTAAATGCCAGAGTTGATTGTTTTTAGAACAAAAATGTTATTGAAAGATTTCCAAACAACAAGTCTTTTAATGATGTTGAGAAGAATAATGATCAACTTTACTTATTTCACAACATTCCCAGGTCATATTATTCCTAGGAAGTGGAATCCCACATGCTAACAAGACCAGTTGCGTGTTTTTATTTTGTTTTTGCTTCTCTGTGTTCCTAGCTTATAGGAAAAGAGGCTTAACTCTCTTATGGTACAGACATCCCCTTTTGTAAATGACAATTACTTGACTAGAATTTGAAGAACTATGAAGTGATTGATTGCAAATTCATCTTAGAAAGTATCTCTAGTGATTTCAGAGTGAAGAAAATCAGGCATCCTTCCTCAGTCTTAAACTTAATATGCTTCCTATTGATAATAAACCATTCTAGGCTGACAACTTGTAAAAGATGAAAAAGAACGAATAATATATTGTTCCTTAGCCAAAGTCAGTACAAAATCCATGCTTTACATTAACATACAAGATATATTTCAGTGCATTATTTCAGAGTTAGCCCTATTCAGAATTCAGTAATTCCATGACACTTGGACAGGAGGTGATCTATCAAATTCTTCTTGATCAATTTGTAACAACAGAATTTTGTCTTTCTGCTGTGATCTTAAATCACTCAAAAACTGAAATAAGGAGGCCATGAAGCATATAAGTAGAATATGGGAAGAGAATTAGGAAGAATTGCTCAGAATTAGGAAGATGTGCTTGCAAATCCTTTCTTAAGAGATACTTACTGTCTGTGTGACACTGAGTGAGTCAATTTACCCTCAGTTTCAGTTTCATCATCTGTAAAATGGGATTGATAATGGATATTATCTTCCTCACAAGGTTGTTATGATCTCATGGAATAATGTATAAAAAGAGCTTTTCAAACCTTAAAAAAGTACCATATCAATATGAGTTAATATTATTCTTCATTAGGGCTTAGAGGGAAGTATTTTAGGTCAAATTAAAAACCTTGATCAAGTTGTGGTTGTTATTGGCAAGTAAGTAAGAGAATCACTTACCTAGCATGTACACCTTTGGAAAATGGGCATACTATCTGCCCCATATTGATTGTAGGGTGATTGTGAACATTAAGCTAGATAAGGCAGATCAGAAGAAAAAAAGAAATTAAAGTCATAATTTGTGGATTTGATAGTTTTGTCAGTATCCCAGCAGAAATACCTCTATCTGTTTAGATCTTTATCATGTGCTCTCTAATGCAATTAGGCAATACACTTATTAAACATGTACGCACAATCAACATTGGAATCCAGTCAAATGGGAGGAATCATTATAGTTAATCTTTGTGTCATAATTGCATTGGAGACTTTGTGTTACAATGGAGAAAGAACAGCAGATTGGAATCCTGCCTCTGCCAACATTGCCCTATCTTGGGCAGGTCACACCACCTTTCTGGGTCTCAGTTTCCTTATGTGTCAAATAAGAGCATTAGGTTAAATGGTCTAAGATCCTTTCAGCCCTAAAGCAGTTATGATCTTTTAATCTTTACTATTAGTGTTCCATGTAAATTATACCTAGAAGAAAGTATAGCCACTCTGAGGGGCCTCCTTATTTATCAGTTAAAGTATATTTGTGTGTGGTACACAGACATAGATATACATCCATCCGTCCATATCCATAGGTCCATTCAGAGAAACAGAGAATGTCTTGATCTGTTATTTGATTAATGGGTAACTGAAGAAACACTCCCCATTGGTGAAACTGCTCTCTATGGATTCAGAGATATACGTGGAGGTCCTGAAGGGAGCTGCTAGAGTTGACAGAGTAGTGAGTGACATAGTCAGAACTGCACTTTTGAAAGTTCACTTTGGCATCTGAGCAAGGGATTGACTCCTGAATGGGGAGAGAGTGGAGACAGGGAAGCCATTCAACTATTATAATATTATTCAGGCATTAGATGATGAAGGCCATATTAGAGTGATGATTATGAGACTCTACTCTCAGGGAACATGTATGAGAAGAATCAACCCAGAATTGGCAACCGATTAGATTTATGGGGGGAGAAAAAGTCAAAGTGACACTGAGGTTCCAGTTCTGGGTGCTTGAGAGGATGATGGCACCCTTGACAGTAACAGAACATATAGGAAAAGTAGAGAGTTTGAGGGAAAGAGTTCTGTTTTGGACACGTTATTTTGAAGATACTTACAGAACATCCACTTGAAGATGTCCAATAGGCAGTTAATGAAGTGAGCTTTCAGGTTAATCTGTGGGAGCTGATGGACTCATCTAGTGAAGCTACAGATAGATCTTCCTGTTTTAGAGATGAGGAAACAATAAAGGAACCTTAGTTAAAAGATGGAGGAATTGGAGATGGTAGGAGTTGGAGGTGGTTGACCTCTTGCAGTTGATAGGTGAATTTCAATTACAGTGATGGGTTCCTGGAATTGTTGTCTACTATGGAACATTCAGAACCTTCAACTGTCTCATGCAACTGAAGGTAGGATGTTCTTTCTTTTCCATACCCCTGTAGTGAGGTGATATTACTTTGCCATGATAGCTAGTTGTGTCAGAGGCAGGATTTCCTCTCCAGGTTCACCCTGACACCTAAGAATATATAAGAAAAATCTGTTTGGGTTTAGTTGTACAATGTTAAAAAGGCCACACACAATTCAAATTCTAGATATAAAATTATAAAACATATGTGCAAATAATACCTCAAACACTTATACCCTTCGTGAGTAAAATAAGACATCAAAGCTAAAAAGGAACCCTTCCATTTTTTAAACATTTGGTTTTCTTTGGGGGTCCAGTCCAGGGAACGCTAGTTCAGAACAGGGAACAGGACTGTGTTAACAAATGAGATTCAAGTGAGGGCACAAAGTCTTCAGCCTCATTCTCTCTTCCTGAGTCACTGAAGTCCACTGGCAAGACAAGGGTAGAAGGGAAGGGTAAACATGAGGGGGGAAATGTATGTTTGAAGTAAGGGATTTACTTGGAGCAAATATGCTGAATTCCTTACTGACTAAATCATTTGATATTTGATAAGAGCCAAAACAAAATGACCTGATGAGAGTACTTTTAAGCTGTAGTTCTGCATGGAGCAGACTTGCCCAGTATTCTATAATGCTTGGTCACTCTTCCAGGCCATTCCTAAGTTCTCATCCCCCATTCCATAATCATTATTTGTGTAATGAATTAGAACTCAAAGAGAAAGGGACATTTCCTTATTACTTAAGTGGTTGGGTAGAATTCATTAATAGAAAAAAAATCAGCAGTGTAAAATGTGGAGCGATAACAACTTTCACATAACAGGTGATCAAGAAGCAGGAAGGCAAGGCTTCCTTGGTGGGACATAGAGAAGGGAAAACTGATATAGGTAAGGATTATTGAAATAGGATCTGCTTGGGCAGAGGGGATTGATTCTGCAAAGAATGGGTTTTCTTAGGAGAGATTTAATTTACATTGGTCTGTATTCCCTAAAACACTGGACTTCTTCCTCTATGTCACAACTTTTCACTTCGTTGTATATGCTAGCTTTGAAATAATTGTAGTTAACTAGCTCACATTTATGTGTATCTTAGATTTAGAGTTGGAAAGGAACTTTGTTGTTGCTTGTTCTGTTGAGTAATCATGTCCAACTCTCCAGGGCTAAGTGGGCCATATGGCCTGCCAATTCTTCCTGGGTTTTCTTGGCATAGATACTCAAATGGTTTGCAATTTTCTTCTCAATAGATTAAGGCAGAGCTTCAGTGACTTGCCCAGAGTTGCATAGCCAGTGTCTGAAGCTGGATTGGAACTCAAGTCTTCCTGACTCCAGGCCCAATGCTCTATCACTGAGCCAGAGATGTCTCCAGGAAAGTTAGGAGTTGTCAAATCTAAATCTCTCATTTTGTAACTGAGGCCAAGAAGGTTAAATTGATGACTTGCTCAATTGGGGTCAGCTATGTAAGTAGCTGAGCAGATATTGGAATTTGTATCCTGTAACACTAAATCCAGTACACTTTACTGCATCGTATTTTATAACTATTTCTTTAAAGAAGGATGCCTAAGGTTTATTTGGAATTATACAGACATGCAACTTTAAGGTGACAGATATAGAGAATCTGCTCGTCTTCTGTTCTACTTACATGACAGGAGCCCAAGGTAGGAAGGGATGAGATCAAGGTGGGTCATAGGCTGTAGTTTCTGCTCATTGGATCTCTCTTCTCATCAACTTCTGAAAACAATTTATAAGGTGGAGAGATTGGCCACGGAGATCACCATCAATATGTGTCAGTGTTACTGACTGATTTTCTCAGAAGTGACTTGGAGATCTTAGTTAATTGGACATTAGGAACTTGAAGACAGCATCAGTACTGGCCCCTGCCCCTCAAGCAACATATGATATATCCTGGATCCAACCAGATATTGCTTCCCACTCCCAACTTGCAGATAATTTGAAAGGCTAATCATGCAGTCTCATGGTTGGGGACTGAAACATGTTTCTTTGATCAGCTCAGTGTCAAGAAAATGAATAGCAATAGATAGCAGTGGTGAGATCCCAGCATCATGAAGAATTGTCTATATCTGACTAGTCAGGAATAGTGAATATTAAATATTATGCTACTCTTGACAGCTTACTTCTATCTAGCACTTTAAGGTTCACATACAATATTTTGTAAACTTTCAGGTGCTAGATTAATGCTCATAATTATCTCTGTGAAGTGGTATCCAATATGGTTGTGATTGGTCACATATCTGTTCAATTTAACTATCTACCCCCTTCCCCTTGCAAAAAAAGACATTTCACTACAAAAGAAGTTAATGCCGCTTGCCATCTCATGAATACCCACTGAAGCTCTGATGCTTATGTATCCCCAGTGAGGTGGAAGGGGCCTGAGGTCTTGCCAGGCAACCCTGACTGAGTGCCCTGTGATGCCATGGCCTATTACATGGCACTGAGTTCCAGGGTACCCTCACTTGGAGATACTTGCTGCTGGTATACATACAGTCAGCCCTTCAACCTCAAGTTCAGACTCATCGAGTGAAGAGCTGATTATGATGTCTAGTGGGTTTGTCAGGGTTCCCAATGGTAGGCCCAGCTGAAGACAGTAAATGGCTTTCTCCTCTTCCTCTCTCCCCCAATGTGGCTGCCCCGTCCTCCTGCTTTTCTTATTTTCTCTAAGTGAGCTAACTTAGTCATTCATCTGTTAAATGAGATGACATCTCAAGTCCCTTCCAGCTCTGTAATATAATGATTATGTATATCTAGAGCCTTGTAAGGAAGGTAGGATAGTGCCCGCCCCCCCCCCTCCCCACACACACCTCAATCACACGTATCCCCTATGTCAGTTTTGTTTTGTTTTTTTGGGAAGGGGAAGGAATGGGATGAATTTTTTTAATGGTGTGGTTTCCTCCCATAACTGGAAACTTAATTCTCTATTGGTGAATCGTTGTTAATAATAATAACAGTAACATTAATAGCTAGCATTTATATAAGCACTTTACATATCTTATATCATTTGACCTTCATAACCATTTGGTGAAATAGGTGCTATTATGCCTGTTTTATAGGTGGTGAAATTTAGGCAGAGAGAGGTTAGCATTCCTAAAACCACACAGCTAAGTAAATATCTAAAGTAGTGTTTGAACTCAGTTCTTTGTGATTGAAAGTTCAGAACGCTAACCCTCTTACCAACTAGCTGCCTAATAGTTTTTCCATCATATTTTTAAAATCCTTTTTCTGAAATATATTACTTGGAACAAAAATAGTTTTACTGTTAATATTAGCAGAGCTGTAGGATTCATTTTGGGTTAAGTCCATTGTTTCTCAATGCTGTGAAGGTTTGGAGGTCTGATATCCTAATGCTATTTATTTGTTATTTTTTATTCCCATGTATGTATTAACCAACTAGATTAGAGCTTTCTGTGTACCTACTTCTGTCAAAAATTATTTTTAAATAAAGTTCCTTTTGTTGTAGCAGAAAAAAAATAGTTTTTTTCTTCATACCATGTTATTGCCACAAATATCTTCAGAGCTTTGCTATCATCCAGAGCCCCAGCCAGCCTGATTCCTCTTGTAAATGTAAACAAGTTGCCTTTGTCTAGGACCTGGGGAATACTATGGGTGAGGAGTGAGTTCCTGGGAGGTAAACTGAAGAGGAATTCTATAGGAATTCCAAAGAGGCATGATTTCTAGTCCCCTATCATCTAGCCTTCATACGTAAAAACTAGCCCAAGTTGGGACAAACCATTATCTCTCTGGCCCTACTTTATCCTTTATTGAGTTGATGTGGAGCCTAATTTTAAAATATATTTTCTTCACTGAATATATTTTCTCTATTTTCTATTGAATAAGTGATCATGAAAAGATGAGCATTAGGAAAGAACAGAAAACAGAAAGTTTAAAAATTGTGAACACCAGCAAATGGAAATGAAAGCTCAGTGGACACCTGTTGAGATAAGTATTAAAGTGGAAATGATGGAATCATAAATTTTGAGAAACCAGTGAAATTAAATAGAGAGCAATGGTGGTATCCTCAAATCAGAGAGGGCTGCCCATCTTCATTTAGTTGGGATATGAAGACAAGGAGAAGACGATCCCTATCCCAAAGTCCAGTGGGATAGGAATTTTTCCTCATTGGTGGAGATCAGTGTCTTGCCCTGAGAGAGAAATGGGATGGATCCATGGCAAGAGTGGGAGAGCTTCCAGCCTTCTTCTGTTCTCTTCCAAACTTTTCAAGCTTCAAGTGTTCTTCCAGATTTGAATTGTGTTAGGCACTCTTGGCTTCTAGCTTTAAGAGTGATGATGGAAGAGACCAACACTGCTTTAGGTTTCTGTAGGAAAAGACTCTATGAAGACCTGAGAGTCAGAAGTCTCCCTTATGACCCTAACTCAAACTTGATAGACAGTAGACTTCAGGGAACTTCTCCTGTGTGAGATCCAGGACTTTCAGTTGAGCTGACTTATCTCACTCTCAGTGGGAAATCTCCTTCATTCTATATTGCCTGGTGTATATTCTCCAATGTGTATCTTTTTCCAATCTATGTTTTGTTACTGATGTAGAGTACTTTTCTTTATTTGTTTTGCTATTCTCTATGTGTCTTCATTAAGGAACTCTTTGTTTTGATGGGAAAAGGGTCTTCCTTGCAGTAATGACAGAGTGATTGTTAGATTGAACCCAATCATATCTGCTAAGCTAACAATATTTAAGGGAGAGGATAGATAAAATTCTACCCAACCACACTGATTTCTCTGAGAACAGTCTCCTTTGGACAAGTGTGAGAGGGAAAAGAGGGCAAGACATGTTTATTCTGCCTCCCTTTGTGCCATACAACATCCCCTATGCTATAGATGAGGAGATACACTTTTTGCTACATATCCAGAACTCTTTACAACTTGGACCCTGTTTTAATCATCATCATTCTCCTTATCATCCTCATCCTCATGATCACTAGCATTATTTAGCACCATTTATGTTCTAGACACTTAGCTAATTGTTTTACAAATATTATCTTTTTAAAAAATGTTTTTAATATATATTTTTTATTTTTTATGTACAAAACATACGCTTGGGTAATTTTTCAACATTGGCCCTTGCAAAACCTTCTGTTCCAACTTTTCCCCTCCTGACCCCCACCCCCTCCCCTAGATGGCAGGTAGTCTAATACATGTTAAATATGTTAAAGTATATGTTAAATCCAATATGTGTATACATATTTACACAGTTATCTTGCTGCACAAGAAAAATCGGATCTAGAAAGAAAGAAAAAAAAACCTGAGAAGGAAAACAAAAATGCAAGCAAGCAATAACAGAAAGAAATAACAAAAGATACTATATTGTGGTCCACACTCATTTCCCATAATTCCCTCTTTGGGTGTAGCTGATTCTTTTCTTTACTGAACAATTGGAACTGGTTTGAATCATCTCTTTGTTGAAGAGAGCCATGTCCATCAGAGTTGATCATCGTATAATATTGCTGTTGCCATGTATAATGATCTCCTGGTCCTGCTCATTTCCCTCAGCATCAATTCATGTAAGTCTCTCCAGGCCTCTCTGAAATCTTCCTGCTGTTCATTTCTTACAGAACAATTATATTCCATAACATTCATATACCACAATTTACCCAACCATTGTTCAGTTGATGGGCATCTATTCAATTTCCAGTTTCTTGCCTCTACAAGCAGGGCTGCCACAAACATTTTTACACATGTAAGTCCCTTTCCCTCCTTTAAGATCTCTTTGGGATATAATCCCAGTAGAAACACTGCTGGGTCAAAGGGAATGCACAGTTTGATAACTTTTTGAACATAGTTCCAAACTATTCTCCAGAGTGGTTGGATTCATTTACAGTTCCACCAACAATGTATGAGTGTCCCAGTTTTCCCACATTCTCTCCAACATTCGTCATTATTTTTTCCTGTCATTTTAGCGTGTATAGTGGTATCTCAGAGTTGTCTTAATGTGCATTTCTCTGATCAATAATGATTTGGAGCATCTTTTCATATGACTAGAAATAGTTTCAATTTCTTTATCTGAAAATTGTCTGTTCATATCCTTACAAATATTATCTTATTTGATTTTCACAATGACTCTGTAAGGCTGGAACAATTATAATCCCCATTTTACAGTTCAGGAAACTGAGGAAAACACAGACTTAACTGTAGTTACACAGCTAGTGAATGTTGGGGTGGAAATATAAAAACTAATAATGAAAGTTTCCATTTAGATAATCCTTTGAGATTTATGTATTCAGCAAACTTTCAAATGCTATATTAATTCCCATTTTCTCCTCCTCCTCCTCCATACTGTTTTTTTTCCCTCCAATCACCTCCCTAGATTGTAATGCTTGTTCAGTTTGGCCTAGAAGAAGTTCAGAAATAATTTTAGTAAATACAATTAAATATATTGAATCAAATAAGAACAAGTCTACTTGTTCTTACAAGTACAAAATATATTGTGTGCTTTTTTTAGCTCTCCATACTAGTTTTACCTCTTGAGAGAACCATTTCAGTATATTGTTCCTGTCTGAATTGAAAATGGAAAAAAATATGACCTAGTGATAACAGAAATCCATTCAAACTCTTGGATTCCTAAAGATAAGTGACATTGAGTTTTTTAGGGAAGACAGCTCACCTCAGTGTGCTTTAGGGCTCAAATGTTCCAGAATGTGAACTTCCCAAAGTAGGCCCATCATTCTGAGATGACAAAACCTTTCATGCATATTAGTCTCCAAACATAACAAACTACACTCACATACCATCATAAATAAGGAGGCAGCTACCCTAGGTGACTTGTGGGTTGCTGGGAGGCGAGTTATCTAGGAATTAACTTCTGTCTAATATGATTAGCAATGCTTGTCTTCAGGTGACAAAGTGCTTCTGGTGCTTAAAGAAAGAACTAATTGGTTCTCTTAGTGAAGAATCTGTAGCATCAGTAGGAACAGGAAGTTATTTTGGCTGAAACTACTTTTGGATTGCTACTGTTCTCAAATTTCTTGAAGATGAAAGGGGTCAATGAAGAAATGATAAAAAAATGATAAAAAATAAATTGAGGAATGGTTAAGCAAGCTGTGGCACATCAGTATGATGGAATACTGTTGTGCAGGAAGAAATATGAATATAAGAAATTCAGAGAACCATAGGAAACGTTTTATGAACATATGAAATAAACAGAACTTGAAGAATGATATCTATAATGAATATACCAATGTAAATGAAAAATTCACTCTAAAGAAATCAGATACTGAGGAACTGAAGAAATGAAAATTATTCAAGAGAGCAGATAATGAAACATACCTTCTTCCTCAGAGCAGAAGCAGAGAGGACTATTCGGGTAGAATGTGGTATACGTTGTCAGATGCTGTCAGAGTCACTGGTAATTTTGTTTGATTGTTTCTTGTTTTATGTGAAAGGGTTAAATATTGGAGGGGAGTTATGAAGGGGCACTGTATTTCTAGAAGGAACTATGATGTACCATCAGAAGATACCAAAACAACTTTTTGAAAAAGGATGCTCATTGAAGTACCAAACCTTTTTCCTATATATATAGATATATTTTTAACTTTTCAGTACTAGCTATTGGCTTCAGCACTAGCATTAACTCTATAGCACCACTTGAGGAAAAAAAGCTCTGTGTTTTCCCTTTTCTCTTTTCAGGTTAAGGAATGGAGATCTGTCTATAATAGTGTTGAAGCATTTTTCAATTTTTTCTCTTAGCTGCCTAAACTCTAGATGCTCCCCACTGGGGAATCCATTTATTTAAATAATGGATTAGGGAAGTCTCCTTTTTCTTTGAATCTTCATTCAAAGAGGCAGAGGAGATAGAACATTGAAATGGAAGGTAGAATTTATTTTGTTATAAGAGCTCATGGAAATGGGGAGATATTGGAGGCAGAGTGGAGATAATCCTATTGCTAAAGGAAGTTGAATCAAGATGTTAGGGCTCATACTCTCTGGATTCACTCACACAAAACGGTGAAAAAAAAACCCTGTAGCAGTATTGAAGATAGTTGATATTGAAATAGTGCTCTATAATTGCATAGCACTTTGTAGACATAATTTCATTTGTGCCTCCCAACAACTCTATGATTTAAGTGCTATTATGATCTCCATGTTACATATGAGGAAATTTAACCTCCAAGAGGTCAAATGATTTGCCCATGGCTAACCATCTAACTAGTTGCAGACATTGAACACCATCACACTATGTCACACTGTCTCTCACTCTTATAAGTTTGATGAAAGAGAAGAGGGGATAGATAAGGTGGGGTATAGAAGGGTGTTTAGATTTGGGATAAAGTGAATAGTTTAATAGGAATGGGACAAAGAGGGAGGGAAAGAGTAGAGGGAGAACATGAGGGAGGGAGCCATGAAAGGGAGGGTGGGACAGGGAGGTTGAGTAATGACAAGGCAGGTTAACAGGTAGAAGTAATGTAGAAGAGTTAGCATAAAAAACAAAGAAATGTACATAAACATGTAAAAATTATTAGGAGAATTTATGAGAAGAAAGTAGAATAGTAATCATTGATCTCAGACAAAGGAAACCGGTAAAAAGATTCAATGAAGAGAAATCATTATACAACCATTTATTTTAGATGTATGTGAATGTATGTATATATGCATATTTATACAGGAGTATGTGTGTGTATGTATATGCAAATGTGTGTGTATGTGTATATATATTCACACATACACTCATATATGTGTATGGTATGTACATGTAAGTTTGTATATGGGGTGTGGTGGGAGGAAAGGCAAAAAAAGAATAAAGTAAAAAGTACACAGCAGAGAACAAAAGAAAACCTACAAGGAAACAAAGAAAAGATAGACAGTTATGAATAAGATATCTTTTTAATTATTATATTTTTTAAATGGAAATTTATTGTTACATATTTTGAATAACCTTCCCCATGCTCTGCTGGGCACGTGACAGTTTGTTTTCTTTTTCTGCCTTTTTTCTACTTTTTTTCTTATTTTGTATTTAAGTTTTAAATAAATACATAAATACATCCACAAAGGAGCACTACATTCCAGGCACTGTGCTAAGCACTGTGGATATAAAAAAGGGGGAGGGCAGCAACAAAAAACAGCCCTTGTTCTCAAGGAGCTCAAAAAAATGTGGTTCTCCATCTGATTCTGTTATCCCAAGGATATTAGGAATGGGTTCTATAATTACAAAATTTCTTTTAAATTTGTGCAGCACTGTTATGAGCAATAGATGTCCCTTCAATTATTTAAGTCATTCTTTATTTTTTAAATAATAGCTTTTTATGTTCAAAATACATGAAAAGATAGTTTTCATCATTCCCCCTTAACAAAACTTTGCATTCCAAATTTTTTTCCCTCCCCCCTCCACCTCCTCCTCTAGCCATCAAGTAATCCAATATATGTTAAACATGTACAGTACACATTTCCACATTTTCATGCTGCACAAGAAAAATCAGATCAAAAAGAAAAAAGTGAAAAAGAAACAAAGCAAACAATAGTAAAAAGGTGAAAATATTACATTGTGATCCACAATCAGTCCCCACATTCCTCTTTCTGGGTGCCATTCTTTATTTTTTAAAGAATATTTTGTAATTTTGTTTCTGTAAGTTTTGATTATGGTAAACCCCAGGTGTTTTATGCACTTTTTGGTCATTTTTAAATACATATTTTATTATGAATATATGATATATATGATACAATATGAATATTTAATATGAATTGGTAGTTATCAATCAACATGAACATTTCCATATACAAAGAATTGCATATGGAGCTAGGAACTTACCACATACAGCTTTAAAGTATACATTAATTTTAACATGGTAGTACCAAGACTGCTCATCTTGTTAATGATCTCTTCGAAAAGTACTTCTGCTCTCTCCTGTACCTTTTTACAACTTTTCATTGATGTACTTTTCTTTATTATCTTCTCTTTTATTTTTTGCAGGTGTAACACTAACTCTCCTATTTGCAGTAAAGACATTCCCTTGTAACAAATTAGTATACTCCACAAAACCTTGTAGTTATTTTGATTATTATTACTTCTTCCTGGGATTTGTTGTTACTGCTTTAGAGAAATATGATGATTTTTGTGAATTTATTTTGTATGCTGCTACTTTAATAAAGCTGCTAATTGTCCCAAATGGTTTCTTTTCTGATTTCCTAGAATCTTATAAAATAAACCACAAGGCCTACCATCTGAAAGTAGCAATGCTTTTTTCTCCATGTTGCTCTTACTTGTACTGTTATTGCTGTCATCCATGCCAAACAGGAGTGGGAAAAGGGGAAGCCTGTTTTAAATTGTGTACTTATTGGGAAGCTATCTACTGTTTCCCCATTGCAAATAATGCTAGATTTTAATTTTCAATGTGTGTGTGTGTGTGTGTGTGTGTGTGTGTGTGTTTGTGTAGTGCCCAGGGTCACACAGCCAGGAATTGTTAAGTGACCGAGGTCACATTTGAACTCAGGTCCTCCTGACTTCAGGGCTGGTTCTCTATCCACTGAGCTACCTGGCTGCCCCCAACATATATATTTTTTATCATATTAGTAAATTATTCTTTTATGCCTATATTTTTCAAAATTGTTTTTTTCAATTTTAATTTAACTTATTTTTATCATAAATGAATTTGATACTTTCCCAAAGATTTTTCTGAATTTTTAAAAGTATGATCCTGTAATTTAAGGTGTTTTTATTTTTAATGTTTAATAATCTAAATTGTTCTAATATCAAATCATCCTTTTCATCATTGTCATGATGTTCATTACTCTCAACTAATTGGAGATGGAAAGTTTTTTTCTAATAGTTCTAGTTTTTTAAGATCTTGATTTCATGTTCTTTTAATTGGGATACTTTATATTTTTATAGATAATTCTCCAATTCTTTTAAATTCTCAGTTTGAGGCATATAATTGCATATCATAAGTTTTACTCATTCTTTTATTTCTTTCCTTTATACTGTGATTGTTCTTTGTTCCTTTTTTACTTCAATAATTTGATTTTTCATCCTTTTTATTAGATTAGCTAAAACATAATCAATTTACTTAATCTTTCCAATGAACCAGCTTTTCATTTTGTTGATCGATTCTATAGTGTTTTTGTTGTACGCTTTATTTGGCTTCTAATTGTTAAGATTTCCTCTGTGCTTATTTTGGACTGCTTTTTTGTTGATTGATTTTCTAATTTTAAAAAATAGCATGTTCAGGCCATTAATCCTTGTTTTTTCCATTTTGTTAATGTATGTTTCCAGGGATATAATTTTCTTCTGAGAACTACTTTAGCTACATCCCAGAAATTCTGGTATGTTGCCTTATCTTTAGCCTTCTCCATCATGGTTATTGTTTCTATGATTCATCCTTTGACATTTAAAATATGGATGAAAGGAAACTTAATTATGATGAATTAATTACTATGTCATTATTAAGTTTACTATCATCCTTCTTTTAAAGAAGGGGGAAACTGGAGCTCACAGTTTGATAGAATGGCATTTAGTCACATAGCTCATAGAATCATAGATTTAAAGCAGGAAGGGACATTAGAGATTGTCAAGTGCAAATCCCTCCTTTCCTAAATGAGGAAACTCAAAGACAAGGTCATGTGGGTTGTAAAAGAGAGAGGCAGAATTTGAACTCAATTCTTTGAAATTCAAATCCAGAACTAGAATTTGCAGTAGTTTTTCTCAGTTATACAGATTATTATTATTATGGGTAACAATTGCATTGAACACTAACTCAATTTCCATGGTGTAAAATAATACAGGGATTTCCCAGTGGCTCCATGGGATACTGAGATATTTGAAAAAAATCCAGTGATACTTTCTGTAGAACACCATGAATACTTCTAGCTGTAAGTAGTTCACAGTTTTAACATTCCTTTTTGCAATGACATTGTCAAATGTTTGAGATATGTTTTTCTTTACTTGTACTTTTGTTTATACCAGTAGCTTCTTGTATTTTCTTGTTTGCTGTGTCATATATTTATGAAGATGGGCTTTTAGAGGTTGTGATAAAAAGCATGCATTTTGTGAAAACCGATATGGACTAGAAATTTGGCATGGTTCTATTCAATTTAATTCCAAGGTTTCAGAAATTATGTAGTGCCCAACACGTGCACACATCTTCTTAGGAATTATGACAGCTAATTATGGGTATTCTATGTACCAGGCAGCAGCTAGGTGGGGCAGTGGATAGAGTGCTGGGCCTGAAGTCAGGAAGATTCTTCTTCCTGAGTTCAAATCCAGTCTCCGACACTAATTGTATGACACTGGATAACTCATTTAATGCTGTTTGCCTCAAGTTCCTGATCTGTAAAATGACCTGGAGAGGGAAATGGCAAACCACCTCAGTATTTCAGCCAAGAAAACCCCAGATGCGGTCACAGTCAGACCCAACTGAACAAGAAGAAAAACAATGAAATTTTAAAAAGAGTTTTTCTTTTTATTTCTCTCTCTATTTTTTTTCGATGACTATTAAGTTGTTATTAAGTTATTTGGCCCTAACTTATTTTAATAAATACAACTGTTAGGTGTTTCTTTTGGGATAGGGTTACCATGAGAAAATTGCTTAGGCATTAGCAATGACAAAAACTGAGAAATTTTGGTATACTATTCATTCAAAGAGTCAATTTGACATCATAACTGAGACTTGGTGGGATGGTATATTTACTGAGTAGTTACCTGTCCTAGCTCTGAAGATACAAAGATGGAAATGAAACAGGATCTGCCTGTAAAACTTCCATTTTGTTCAGGGGTAAGAGTATTAAGCACTTCCCTTGAACAACTAAGGGACTTGGGGCAGTTATATAGCAAGTCCATATGTATCTTGGTAACTAAAAATTCTAGTCCTAACCTTCATGAAGAAGGGATGAGTAGTATAAAGAATGAGGCAGTCAGCTGTCCTTCTATCTTCTCTCTGACTTTTTGAAACCACATCTGAACTAATGTGCACCATTTGGAACACAACAGACATTGACAGGCTGGAGCTTATCCAGAGGAAGATGATTTACTGGAGACTGTGTCATACCTGGCCCAAATGATGAACGGCAGTAACTAAAGCCTGGGGGGAGAGAAAAGATAGGGGAACCCCTGTCTCATATAATGCATAGCTTTTTTCTAGCAGAGTGCTAGTTTGCTGGCTAGAGAGGCCTTGCCTCAGGCACTGTCTTAGCTTGTGTGATGCTGGACAAATCACTTAACTTCCATCTGCTTCAGTTTTCTCATCTGCAAAATGTGACTAATAATAGTATCTACTATTAATAAATACTTGAAGATAATATTTAGTATCTAGAGTTGTTATGAAGATGAAATGATTAAAGTACTTTGCAAACCATAAAGTGCTATAGAAATATTATTATTATTATTATTATTATTATTAGTAATATTAGTATAATTAAAAGAGAACTTTCTGTGCTAGATATCAGTGAGACAAAAATGGTACCATTGAATATACATTTGTAAATTGCATAGGCAGATTTTAACTTAATATAAGAAATACTTTCTTTACAACTAGAGTCAACCAAGAGTAGAATGGACTGTCTAAAAGTATGAGTTTTCCATCATTGCAGGTCTTTAAGTAGTGGCTAGAGGACTACTTGCCAGTAATATTATAGAAAGAATTCTTAGGCTGCCTAGAGAGGATCTTCTGAATTCTCTTCTTCTGAGGTTTTATGGTATGAATTCTAAGTTTATCTAGTGTTCATTTTACTAAATAATCATGCACTAGCAGCAAAGTGAAGTCATCCAAGAAAGGATGAGAAGGGATGTTTACAGTACAGAAGACCAACCAAGTAAGACTTGACTTTTTTCTATAGCAGTCTAGAATTCATTGTTGTTGTTTTTGTTGTTCAGTCATTTCAGTTGATCTGACTTTTCGTGATCCCATCTGATGTTTTCTTGGCAAAGATACCAGAGTGGGTGCAATTCAAACTAGAGGAAGCCCAAAGAAGCTGAGACAATTACTTAGAGGTCAATAATGGGATCTACTATTGGAATAGAAAGCTCAGATGAACTGCAGTCTGAGGGAGAGTATACTAGAAGAACCTAATTTGACTGATGACTGTGTGGTTCATTTTCTTTAGGTTCCTTTCTGTGTTGTCTGTAATGGAGTCTACTCTGAAACTCCAGGGCTTTGGTGCTATCAAGGTTAGAGTTGGGTAATCATGTGAGAGGTTTTCCCACAGTTCTGAGTATGGCCTTTCTTTGAACCAATAAGCAGAGGGACTCTGCTATCCACACTGGAGGGAATCTATCCGATTTTGGCTAGTGTTCAGATCAGTAGGCTTACATATTAAAAAGTGACTGAATTAAGCCAAAGCTTGCTGCTTTGCTATTACCCGCTACAGAAACTAAGTCAGGTTGGAGCCAGGATACCATGGAGGAAATATTCTATTAAATAATGTTGGATGCAGAGACTGTCAAATAACTCCCCATTCTCCTTCCACTTTGACCAAAGTGTACTGCTCTAGTAAGGGGAGGCAATGTTCAATTTCTTTTCTAAGCTCCTCAGTCGAATCAGGATTGAGGGGAAAAACCCTATAGCTTTGCAGGAATGAGCATCTCATCCTCAGCAGCTTTAGCATTAGGGAAGAGTTGTAGACAATTACTAGAATCTTATTATCTGGCTCAGCTTGCACCTGAACCTCCCCAAGACTGCTGTTGATAAATAGCGCATGTGCATGTGAGCACGCACGCAAACACACACACACACACACACACACACACACACACACACACACACATATCATTGGCCCCATCAGGCATTTCTCTCTGATGCTTTTGGCCAGATGTATCTGTTCCTTTCTATTCATAGATCACAGCAATCCTGCTGCTCAGTTGTACTACTGTTTTTAGTCTCTCCCTGGGATAATTCCTATTGTGCCAATCAGTCTCCACTAGCTGCAGGTCGACTTCAGATTTTTCTGTTTCATGGACAACTTTCAATCTTGACACTTTCCTGACCATATCAAATGTGTATGTATATTTAATTCATTTTGATGTCTGTTGCATTTTTCTTGATGATTTCAACTAGATAACTAGAAAATTGGGAAAAGTGCCATGAGCCCTTAGAGCTTCAAACATGGCTTCCTGGATTGAAGCTGGTATGACTTCCTTGGTAATAAGTACAGCTGCAATCTCCTCCTCTGATGCTTTGATGAGCTTTTAGTTTTCTATGTAAAATCAAGATAAAAATGCTGTCATTCTCAATCTGACAATACTTTTTGAACTTTAAATATGATAGAAATGGCAGCTAGATTATCATCAACATCATCATCATCATTATTAATGAGAATCTCAATAGGTCCGTGATCACATCAAGTTGGCTGTTCCATGCAGATAACAGGCTATTCATCATGTTTTCCCAACCTGCATCTCAAGTCCATGTGCAATGGGCTTCCCATTGAGCCGACTGGAGGATTTCTTCTGACAAACTAATTTTTCATTAATTCTTTGTTATAGACAGTTCATATCCACTGTGCCTATATTATATTCATCATCATTTTTTGGAAATTGTTTTATGTTTCATGCCCATACAAAAATATTGGTAGAATATTTTTTGCCAACTATTTTTCTTTTAACACCAATAACAAGAGCTCCCATTTGTATAGAACTTTAATGTTTGCAAAATGTTCCTATTTAATCTTTATAACATTTCTGTGATGTCAATGCTACTATTATTCCCATTTTATAGGTGAGAAAACTGAAACTCAGAAGAGTTACATGACTTAGGGACATACAGCTGATAAATGAGGTAGAATTCAAATCCAGATCTTTCTTTTTTTTATTATAATAACTTTTTATTGACAGAACCCATGCCAGGGTAGTTTTTTACAAGTTTCATTATCCCTTGCACTCACTTCTGTTCCAATTTTTCCCCTCTCTCCCTCTACCCCCTCCCCTAGATGGCAAGCAGTCTATTCATATGTTGAATATGTCCTAGATACAGTATATGTGTGCAGAACCAAACAGTTCTCTTGTTGCACAGGGAGAATTGGATTCAGAACGTAAAAATAACCCAGGAAGAAAAACAAAAATGCCAACAGTTTACATTCATTTCCCAGTGTTCTGTCTTTGGGTGTAGCTGCTTCTGTCCATCACTGATCAATTGAAACTGAGTTAGATCTTCTCTTTGTCAAAGAAATCCACTTCCATCAGATTACATCTTCATACAGTATTGTTGTTGAAGTATATAATCATCTCCTGGTTTTAGTCATTTCACTCAGCATCAGTTCATGTAAGTCTCCCCAAGCTTCTCTGTATTCATCTTGCTGGCTATTTCTTACAGAACAATAATATTCCATAACATTCATATACCACAATTTACCCAACCGTTCTCCATTTGAAGGGCATCCATTCATTTTCCAGTTTCTAGCCACTACAAACAGGGCTGCCACAAACATTTTGGCACATACAGGTCCCTTTCCCTTCTTTAGTATCTCCTTGTGGTATAAGCCCAGTATTAGCACTGCTGGGTCAAAGTATGCACAGTTCGATAACTTTTTGGGCATAATTCCAGATTGCTCTCCAGAATGGTTAGATTCGTTCACAACTCCACCAACAATGCATCAGTGTCCCAGTTTTCCCACATCCCCTCCAACACTCATTATTATTTTTTCCTGTCATCTTAGCCACTCTGAGAGGTGTATAGTGGTATCTCAGAGTTGTCTTAATTTGCATTTCTCTGATCAGTAATGCAAATCCAGGTGTTTCTAAAGCCACACTCTATCCACTGTGCCTTGTTATTCCCCTAACAGTTGGTTATACTTATTAAAAATGAATTATGGAACCATGAGCTATGGCTGACTTTTGACATTTTGATCAGTCTCATTTGCCATTTTTACCACATAATTGGAATGTAGGCATTAATATCATAGGATAGATACAGTCTATCTTATAAATATGTTCTTTTATCTACTATTTAAACTCAACTGGTCATGCAAGTCAACCTTCAAAGGTAGCTAGGGCAGCTAACATTCGACTTTTCTGGTAATCTCATTTATAGAGACATTTTGTAACTTATCACCTTTGCTCCAGCTTAGCAGGATTTGTACTCTATTGGAAGAACTTTTGGGAACAAAGTTACCTTCTTGCCATCATAAGATCCTACAAGACTTAGATGAGAAGTTGGATTAGTTGATTCTGTTAAAAAAAAAAAACATTTGGTTGCCTCTTATGGGAATGGGAAGAAACTGTTTCTCTAACAGAAATGAATTTAATTCATCTAGTAAGCTGATGCTTTTATCCTGCATCTACACAGCAACATACTTAAGTAACTAGTATAAAAACATAATAACTGTTAGCTCTGTGACAGTGTTTCGCAAGGCTGGGGCACTACTTGAGCATTCCTTCCAGCTTGACATTAATCCCATGGCCAAAGAAGTAAAAAGGTTGTTTTTTTTAAATAGATTTTTATTATTGAGTTACCAACCCTTAACAATACACACCCAAATATACAGCAAGGAAAAACAATGTCATTAACTATACATGAAATCATATCTACCAAAGTTTGCTATAGGTCTTCATGTCCAGACTGGATCCTCATTTATTGGATAGATTGAAGAGTAGATTATTCATTGCTATTATTTGTCATTCATCTCAAAGAGGATCATGACATCAGGGAAGTGATGCCATGCCATGCAAGTAAATTGGATTTAAGTACGAGGGCTGAGCAAGGACACCTGCTTCATTTGTCCCTCCAGAGCCATCAGGGTCCAGTCACCAGAGATGGGACAGGACATGTGGAGATGCCTCTGGGTGCATTGAGAGACCTTGGCCTTTTTAAAGCTAAGGTCTTTAACAGGTCTCAGTTTGACTGAGGCCACACTCTTTCAAGGATTAAGGCTAGGTAAGAATTGAGGCAAAGGATGGCCTCTTTTCCCTAATCAGAATTTCCAAAGATATTTTAGAGTTTACTGCCCAGATTTCTTTCTTAAAGACCAACTTCAACTCAAATCACTCGGGCTCTCCTTGATTGGCCAATAATAGGTCCCAGACCAAGCCCCAGTCAGTCATTGTTTGGGTCCACATGGCTAAAAGTGAATGTAAATAGGAATTATTTCTGTTTTGGCCAAAAACCCTGAGGGTGTTTCTCTCCCAGTATGTATATTTTGTGAATAAGTACACAGTGTATATGTATACGAATGCATTCATGTATATATGTGTGTATGTATAAATATGTCTTCATAAGTGTATTTACTTTTTTTAAAAGGTTCTAATAAGAAAAAAAAAAGATAACTAGTAAAATGCTTCGGTAAAGGGCAGGTGGGGCTAGCCTATCCCCTAAGGGTACTGATCCCTAAGGAAGGGATCTATGAGTGTTTTTTTCCCAGTGCTGAAGATCACAAGTTGACATCAGTCTGCTTCTCAGATTATCACTCAGATACAGATTGAATTCCAAGATTCTGAGAGGCTAAGGAATTTTATTCAGGGTCACACAGCTAGTTGCTATCCCAGGCAGAAGTCAAACCCAAATCTCCTAACTTTGGGGCCAGTGTTCTATTAGCCTTGGCACCTTACTGCTTTTTGCAATTTGGGGCTACATCTAGAAACACAAGAAAAAAATTTATACAATAATAGCAACAATGTAAGCCAAACAAACTTGATTGACCTAAGAACTTTGATCAATGCAATAATTACCCATAATTTCAATGGAACTAAGATAAAGCATGCTCCCTCTCTCCTAACAAAAAGGTGATGGATTCTGAGTTCAGAAAGAGACAGACATTTTTGGATTTGGACAGTGGGCGAATGTGTTTTGCTTGACTGTGGATACTAACTATAAGGGTTGTTTTTTGTTTTCATTTTTCATTGGGAAGGTAGTGAAAGGGTTAGGTCTTATTAACTGAAAAAAAAAATTGGAACCATAGTGTTCGAACAAGGGGATTTCATATCCCCATTACGCCTGGGTGATACAAATTGCAAAGGCCATGATGATAATACATTGATAATGCTGTCTCCTGTTTTAGGCACTGTGTTTTAGAAAGGACACTGACAAGCTTGTAGTGTATCTAGAAACAGGAAATAAGAATGGTATGGGTAGTGGTGACCCTGGTATAAGAAGCTCAGATCCGTAAAAAGCAACTGGAAGTGTTTAGGCTGGAAAAGAGAAGACATGGTGGGATGGATTGGGCATGATAATGGTCTTCAAGTATTTGATGGAGTGTTATGTGGAAGAGGGAATAGAATCTGCCCTGCTTGATATCAGAGGGCAGAGCTAGGAATAATGGGCGGCCATTGCTGAGAGGCAAAATTTAGCTTGGTATAAGGAAATCCTCCCTTAATGTTAGCCCTGTCTAGGAGTGGGATGGACTGCCTCAGGAGACTGTGAGTTTGCTACTTACTGGAGATCTTTGAGATGAGGCTGGCAGACCCCTTACTGGGAATATTATAGCGAGGATTCCTAGTTGGGTATGGGTAGGATTTGATGGCCTCTGAAGTTCATTCCCTCTCAGAAATTTTAGAATTATAAAGTATAATTGATTATTTTGAATTCACATTCAAGTACCATGCATCAGTACATTTTCAAACTATAGAAGATGCTTCTTTTGTAAGTAAATATTCATTTTAGTTCCATTATGTCTTCATAGTGAAACTGATTTTGAAATGATGCTTGGTAACACACTGTTCCAGACCCTGAAGCAAGAGGAAAGTAGTTCTCTTGCTATAGAGGGACAAAGAGATTGAAATTCTCCATTGTAGTTATTCTACCTGCATTTTCTTAAATGAAATAGCCAGTGAGGAGTGTAGTAGGAGTGAAAAAGGTAAATCTTAATTTATTAGATGGGGGCACCTCCCATGGGGCTGTAAACTTCCTCCCCTGCTCAGATCCAGCCTCTGTAGCTTTGGGTCAATGAAATTGGGATACTGAAGGGTAGGCTAGCTGCCTGACTTGCTTGACTGGATGCAATTAGAGAGTTACTGGGGAGACAGACCCTTGGAGTTCTTTTGAATTCTATAACTTTTACAATGAAGGAAATAAGCAGCCATCCTATACTTCTTGTTCATGTTGTATATTCAGTACTTTTTCTAATAGGAACACTTGTTGTCTACTTTTGGGGAAGATCCTAGATATAAGCCATGCTGAAGATTTCTTTTAGACATTTCCCTGGAGGGTTTCCCTTAGGGTGGAGAAGAGGGACAGAGAAAGAGGGAAGCTTGGCTCAATTTCCAGCATGGAATAAGATTCAACCTTATGGCATCTCAGATCCCTTTGGCACCCACCCCACCCTCCACAACGGAATACACACAAAAACCCAGAAGACTAATTTTTTGCATGTTGCCAAATGAAAGGAGTTGGTCACAAGTGGGTGAGCTCTTTGTGCGTTACAAGTATTGAAAGTTTTGATGCTGGGAAGGGAGGAAAAACAGCATCATGGTCTCATTATAGTTTCATTTAGAAATAATACTGAGAAACTTCAAGAACTATCTTGTCAAAACACAGTATCTTAAAGATTAACAATATGAGATTTTTCTCCTTGAGAGAGTCATGCAGCATAGTTTGAGTGTGAATTGATTTACTTAAGACACCTTAATGTCAGTCAGTTTTTAATGTAAAAACTTCTATTATCTTGGTTAGCAAAAAGTTACAAAATACATGAAGGAACTTTTAATTCTTCAGCTTTGGGTCCCAGTCCCTGGCAAGATGCAATATGTTAAGGCCTCAGTCAATAAGCCTGAGGGAAGTGTCCCAGTCACATACTGGGAAAGCACTTGCTAAGGGTCACACAGATAGGATGAGTTAGAGGCAGACTTTGAACATTTTCTTGATCCAAGTTTCCTTGATCCAAGCTCAGCACCCTAGCCACTGTACCACCCTGCCTGTAATCATAAAAGAACACTGAAAAATTAGGTACTGTGAGTAAGTTGCAGAAATAGCAGCTTTCTCAACCATGATAATTAGTATGTACTCAAAATGAGAGGCAGGATGGTGAAGTGGCTAAAGAGGAATCTTTGGGTTTTGCTTATGCAGCATACTTAGCTGTGGGATCCTGAAAAAAAATTACTTAAGATCTCAGTGTCTCCAGCAACTCTTAAAGACTATAAGTCCATGAATCACTAATTCATGTTTCCTGTTATTAGAAGAAATCCCCTCCTTAAACTGATGAAATCACAAAAAAGTTAATCCTATTTTACAAGAAAATATTTCTACAAGGCTGTAGAAATTGTAATTACTAACATTAACAGTAACAATATAAATGAAAAAAAAAAGGAAAATGGAGTTGGAATGATTAAAATACCAACATTGATCTTGGATAACAAATCCTAAACTTATAACTCCCTTGTCTTGGTGGAAAGGTGTGGCTCTAACAAGGAAGAGTGTTATATATGTTGTCATGTGTGGACACTGTCAATTGCTTTTGATAAACTGATTTTTGTTGTTGCTGCAATGGTGATTTCAGTTGGTGAGTGGATATATGGAAATTACTCTGATATAACAAACCAAAGGGATTGATAAAATATATTTGAAAAGAAAAACATCTTTAATTTTTGTCCATTTGGAAGCTAGGAACTTTTTTTGCATGCTGCCAAATGAAAGGGGTTTGTTACATTGTGTAATATGACCAGAGATCTAAATGTTTCAGCTCTAGATGAATTTTAAATAAGATTAAGTTTTACCAGGACAATGGTAAGAGATCAAGAAAGGCCTAGGGAAAGCCCCCAGGGGCTCAGAGTTAAAGAGAATATCTATATAATTGTCACCTTTCAGTGCCTGGTTCATAGCTATTGGTGAAAGAAGAATAAATGCTTTCTGATGATGCTCATCATACTTATGTGAAATGAAGATTATCTGGTATTCAGCAGAAATAATTTGAGGCTTCCAGGAATACTTTTGGTTAGACCTGAAACAATATCTTCAGACAGTGAAAAGGAAACTCATTGTTACTGGCTTATTGAGTTGTATTCACTGGCGATCTTTTCCTCCTAAATTCCATTACCCAGGCCTGTGATAAAATAACTTGTAAAGGAAAACAGGCCTGAAACGTCCTAGTTAGATGGGAAGTGCTGGGCTGGCTACTGTGATTTCTAGCAAGCATGATATTAGAACCTTTTAAAGGGTGCTGAAGGTTCAAGATTGAGGTGATCATGGTGACTGGATTTCATTGAAGTGGCCAGAAGGTTTCATTCCAATTTGCAAAGTACTAGTTGAGGTCGGTTTCCCCTGTCTACCTGTGAACATTCATTCTAGTGGGCATACCTAATTTTGAACCCAAGAGGAATCAGCTCTTCCCTATTTGTCTGGCTATGTTATTTCTTTCCAAGGGGCACAGAGGAAAGTGACATAGTGACATGCGGGGCTAATTGCTCTGATCCCCAGATGATTTCACAGAATTTCAGAGTTGGAAGGGACCTCCGTTGCCATCGAGTCCAAATCTCACTTGTAAAAGAATTCCTTCTATAATACATCCCATAAGTTGCCATCTAGTCTCTGGAGACCTCCAGTGAGTGGGACCCTACTTGTTCCACTTTGGAACAGTTCCAGTTATGGAGACTTTTTTCAGACATCAAGTCTCCACTTGCCTCTTTGCCACTTTTATCCATTGCTTTTTGTTCTTCCTTCTGAGGTCAAACAAAGCAAGTTGGAATCTTTCTTTTGTATGATGTGTCATCAACTATCTGAATGCTATCAGTTCCCCTTTCCCAACCTCAGCCTTCTCTTCTCTGTGCTAAATGCCTCCAGTTCCTTCATATGATGCTGGCATGGCATGAACTCATGATTCTTCCACGGTTACTACTTAGCCCAAGGGAGGAATCATGCAGGAGCATCCAAGGAACTTTCTGGTTTGTCACAGATGCAAAAGAATAATAATTTATCTATTACATTAATTCACAGACAACTTTTTCTAAGTGTTCATGACTTCTAAGGGTTTAAGGAACCCATAGTTCCCTGAATTAGAATGTAAGCCCCTTGAGGGCAGGGTGAAGACTGTAGCATGTTTTTCTTTGTATCTTCACTGTCTAACCCAAGATATTGCACATAGCAAGACTTTTTAAAATTTTTGGTTAATGGTTTAACGGGATTGAACCGATTGCTTTTTAAAAATCACTTTGTTTTCCTTGAGGCCCTAGAATCTTTGTAATTCCCTTTCATTTAGCAGTATAAATTGGGAAATATATAGAGTGGTAAAAAAATCTTCTCAGTCATAGCCTGAGTAGCATCTCAAACTCTATAGAGAGGTGGTCCAACATCTCTCCCAGAATTTAGGATTGCATTTGGTTGGTGGAGAGAATCTTGTTTTTTTTTCCCTCACACAGGAATTGCCACAGCTGGTGTACATCTTTTTTTTCCTGCTAAAAAGAGAATGCTTTATATTAGATAACACATATTTTTATCATATTTAACATATATTGGATTACTTTCCATCTAGGAGAGAGGGTAAGGAGAAGGTAGGGGGAATTGGAACACAACGTTTTGCAAAGGTTAATGTTGAAAAATTATCCATGTGTATGTTTTGAAAATTAAAAAAAAACTTTAATTAAAAAAAAAGATCATGTGATGATCAACTGTGATATACTTGGTTCTTTTCAACAGTACGATGATTCAAGGCAGTTCCAATAGACTTGGGATGGAAAATGCCATCCACATCCAGAGAGAAAACTATGGAGACTGAATGTGGATTAAAGCATAGTATTTTCATGTTTTAAAAAAAGAGCGAATGCTTGCTGTCCAGCAGGGTACCATTAGCAACAAATTCTTTAGATTTCTACACTATCTTATTTTGCAGATAGTTGCATAGAGGCTTATGAATGCTAAAGAGAAGATACTCAGAGCTTTGATCTCTAGTTACTAGATTCCAAACATAGCTAAAAGATTGAATGTCTATACAACAGTTTATCTCTAATAACTAGGGGAGAGAATTAGGTTTATCATTCACTGGGAACAGGTTTAGCTAAAGGGCTTGGCTAATCTGCTAATGATTACGGCATGGGTACCTTTCTGAGGCACCATTTTTGGTTTTGTAGAGACTTGGGCTTGCCTTGGTCATCTGGCCAGTTGATCCCATGTATCTGGTACTATTTAGTCAGCAATCACAAATAAGTTCTAGGATGCATGGGTGTAAAAGGCTGAAACTCTTAAAAGGTATGCTCGAATCAGACAACCAAGCACTTAAGGCTAATTACCTATGCGATATAAGACAATGACTCTATTAGCATATGTTTGGAAAAATGGGTCTTCTCACCATTGGTGCTGGTTCAATGTTTGGGGTTAAGATAATCATAGGCAAGGATTAGAGGGTGGGCTGACAGAGGCCAGAGACTCACTTAGTGGCAGGATGAAGAGAAAGGTAGAGATTTTGGACTCCAGAATCCAGAAGAGATCTTTGCCTAAACTCCTTGCATTTTGCCTGTTTCTCCCCCTAAAGACCAAGGACTTTTACTTATCCTGACTCTGGCTGATCCTGAGGCCTCCAGGGAGCTAGCCTGGACTTTACACATGGGAATATCTCAAGGGAAAACTTCTGGTTCCAGGAATAGTATGATTCTATGTTACAAATGGGATGGGTAGAGGATTGGTGATATAAATGAAATAATCTAAGTCAGTCTGACAGCCTACCTAGATGCCATATTGGTTTTTTTTAATCCTCTTTATTTTTATACCAAGGAGGTTAGAACCTCATTTCATGTCTTGGAAGAGAATGTAACTGAGTCAATTCAATAATCAATAGATGCTAAAGTGCTTCCTGTGTGCCAGGCACTGTACTAGGTGCTGAGGATGGAAAAAAATGAAAAATGAGTTCATATTTTAATAGGGGGATACAAAATGCACAGACACATACAGAAGAATAAGATTATGGAAAGGAGTATAACTATAAATGAAATAAGAGAGGAAAACTTAAAGAACTAGGGATAGTACATACTCGATATTAGGCAGTTTGATGCAACAGTCAATAGAATGTTGGATTTGAATTGGGGATCCCTGAGTTTGAATCCTGCCTCAGATACTTCCTAGCTTTTTGACCCTATGCAAGTCATTTAACCTCTGCCAGCCTCAAGTACCTCATCTACAAAATGGGGATAACAATAGAGGTGTTATAAAGATTCAATGAACATTTTAGGGTTGGAGTTGGCAAACCTTCAAGTGCTATATAAATGCTAAGGGATGATGACGGGATATATACCTGTCATAAAGGATAACCTACATGGATGTGCTGAGGTGGGAAGAGTGGGAGAATTAAATCATGGAGTAGCTTGCAGTCCTGTTTGCCTGAAGCACAAAACATACGCAGGGGAGAAATGTGAAAAGGGCTGGAAAGGTAGCTTGGAGACAGGCTGTGAAAGCTTCAGTCTAAAAAGTTTGTATTTTACCCTAGAAGTAAGGGTTTTGACCAGATTAATGGTAGCCATATCCCAATCCAGCAACAATTATTAAGTGCCAATAGTGTACTGTATGCTATGTTACAATTATCCAAAGAAAAAAGCTTGATTAAAAAATAATCCTTTCCTTCACTGAGCTTGCAGTCCAGTAGGTGAAGCTAACTGTAGCGTACATCATCATGTCATAAGTCATTGTTGTTTAGTTGTTCATTTATGTCCTACTCTTTGGGACCACTTGAACCAGACTGTCCATAAGGTTTTCTCGGCAAAGATACTGGAGTGGTTTTCCATTTCCTTCTGCACTGGAATAAGGCAAACAGAGGTTCAGGCAATTTACAGAGAGTCATGCAGTTAGTAAATGCCTGAGGCTAGAACTGAACTCAGGTCTTCCTGACTCCAGGCCCAGCAGTCTATCCACTGAGCCATCTTGCTGCTTCAGCCCTGAAGTCAGGAGGACCTGAGTTCAAAGCTGGTCTCAGACACTTAACACTTTCTACCTGTATGACTCTGGGCTACTCACCTAACCCCAATTTCCTCAGCAAAAAAACAACAACAATAAAAAGAAGAATCTAATAAGTACATGAGAGACTTGCAAATCAAAATGCTATTTGAGATCCAAGGAAAAAGGTTGTTACCAAGTTAGGGAGAATGTAGAAATGGGAAAGACTAAGTTCCAGAAAGCCCTTCTGAGGCAGTGGTATTTGAATTGGGTTTTGAATAGTAGTGAGACCTATGTATTGGACAGAATATTTTGGTAGGTATGTGAAGGGGAGATTGAAATGGGAAGAACTTGGAGACAAACCATTTAAGAGGCTGGTACAATAGTTCAGACAAAAAATGTCAGGATATTGGCAATGGGAGTCAAGAGGAAGGGACCGAATTCAGAGATAAAATCAGCATATTATTTTGGGAGCCTTCCTGTGTCACTGTCAATTCAACTAGGAGAGCTTATATATTTCAACATTTCAATATTAGTGGTACTGAGATTCAGTCTGGGGAAGCTACATTAATAGAAATAATGCCTACTACCTAGAAAGGTCTACTTATCTGATATCTTTTTTGGCCATATTATCTCCTCAATCCTCCATGGAAGACTGGGCTATCCTGACTATCCCTCACACATGCTACATGACTGGCCCAGTATTTTGATAATACATTTCCTTCATGATAATCCCTTATGCTGTTTCTTTTACCTAGGCCATTGCTTAGGATATTCCACTCTCTCCATTGGTTTTCAGACCTTGTAACATTGAACCTTTAGAGATTTTGGTATTCTAAGAGAACTATACATCAGTAGTCAAACATTTGGTCTTTGAACAAAAGAGTGTGTGTGTGTGTGTGTGTGTGTGTGTGTGTGTGTGTGTGAAAGAGAGGGAAGGAAGGAGGGAGGGAGAGAGAAACAGAGTGGGAGAGAGAGAGAATGGGAGCGAGAATGAGCACCAGGGAGCAGCTTGGAATCACTGAAATAACGGTTCAATTTCCTGAGAGCAATCCAACCCATTCTCTTTCCCCTATTCAGTTCTGAGTCCAATTTGCTGTCCATCTGCATTCTCTGTCCCAAATATACATACTGATGCATTAACTCAATGGACTGGCCATTCAATTTCATGTTTTCCTCAGGACAATAGACATTTTCCATTCATTTAGTTTTTCCTGTGTAGGCCATTTAAGCTGGTCTCTTTTGAATAATCATGGATTTTATTGAAAAGGCTTTTCAGTTGTTTTATTTTTTTTGGGGGGGGGGTGTTAATACAGTCAGTTTGTGCTATCCCAAATAGGAGCAGCTGGAGGACTTCACACTCCTCTTCCTTTGGGATTCTGCATAAGATGTCCTCTATGGCAATGGCAGACACCTTTGGTGAACCTATGTCTCAGTGTAGTAAGATTCGGTTGACATCAGTAACCAGAGGATCATTGACCAGTGTTCTCTCTCTGTGGTTGCCTTCATTAAAGAATCTTGTACGATATTAACATATGTTGGAAGAAGGCCTTTATAATAGTTTTTGCTCTATCAAGTTAAATGCTTTTTTGTAATCAACAAAAACACAGCAGGATCTTGGATTTTCTGGATGTTTTAGACTACCGTGTAGCTTTAAAGATGTAGAAAACAATTTGTGAAATTTCTGCCCATGCCCTTCTCATGCTTTCATCAATATGTGTACAGATCCTTCTCATAAGGATTTTATGAGGATGAGAAGACTGGCAGAAGGATCGGTGGTTATTGATATCCTCTCAGGCCTTTATATTTTTGTTTAATAATATTGTTGGTGATTTTTGTCCTTCCACACTTGAGATAGTTTGAGATAGCTTCTTCAGGGCTTTCATGATGGGTCACTGCCAGCACAGATGCCCTCTAGTGTTGTCTAGTCTTTCTGCTTTAGTCTTTCTGACATCATTTTTCTTTCTCCATGTAGCATATTAGAGACTGAGGTGATAGGTAAATGTTGAATTTCTTGTGCCACTGAGGATGGTTATTCTAGAGACCTGACAAGCGCTCTTATAAGCAAATACTCACAAATGATGGCACTGGATTATTTTCTTCCACTTGAATCATGCTTGATCTTTAAGAAAAGGTCACAAACCTTTTATTGATTATCTTTGTTTTGTACATTAGTCATTTCTACGTGTACTGCACCTTCCAGCCATCCACCTTGTAACTTTACCTTGTAACAAATAAAAAGTGTTACGCAAAACCAGCCACACTGCAGTAACCATAATATCATTTGGTATGTGCAACATTCTATACCCATAATTTCCCTATCTAAGCAAGGGAGAGAGTCACATTTTTTCATCTGTTTCTCAGGGCTGAACTTGATCATTGCATATATTGCTTTATTTTGCAAGAGAAAGATGTCTGTGCCTTGTGATTAAAAGCAATAGATCAGAATGCTGGACACTAGGTGATCTAGCACATAAATGAGACCAAAGTAACAGATTTGCTGTAGTCAACAGCATGTCTTACTTTAGTAGAATGTTGGCTTTTCTTATTGTACAGTAAAGCCCTTGTACTCTTTGCTATCAGAGAAAAATATTTTCAGTTTGCATATATATAAAATATATAAATCATATATATATTTATATAGTATATATATTTTGAATTCATATAAGCAAAACAAAAAACTTCACTTGAATATTATATATAGACTGAAGATAATCAAGTGAATTTTTTTGTGCTTTTGCTTTTTGCTTCCCCAAACAAAGAGGAAGCCAGGACGTGTAAGTCAGTTAATGCCTACCATTCAAGAAGCAGCCCTGAACAACCGCAGCAGGCAAGAAGCCCAGCATAAGCACCGTTTGTCTCTGTCCACTGGGCGAATACCGTGATGTAAGGAGGAGGGGAGGGGAAGGAGAATCTGCTGATGCTGCTCTTGTCTGACCCCTGCCTCCAGTTAGTTTTTGCCCATCCCCCTCTCCAACACTCCCCGGTAGATGAAAGAGGGTCTTCCATTCTCAGTCCTCTAGCTGAGCTGCAGTGAGCATTAGAGATGAGAGAAAACTGCAGCCACTGTATTTCTTGGCAATCTGCTTGAATAAAAATAGAGATCTGCTGAGTCAGGATTCTCATATCTGCAAACTTTCCCCAGCTGGGGAAAGAGACTCCCCCCCTCCTCTGAATGTTTACTTAAATTAGGTCTCCCCTTCCCAAGCCAAAGAGATATGTAACCTGCTTGGAAGTTGATATTTTCAAAGATAAATATGTTCTTTATATATGGATTTCTCTGCTCATTTGAACTGCTCCTAACACTTAAGCCTAAAATATCTGCTTTCTTTGGGGAGATGAAATAAGATCTCCATTTATCTGGTTCTAAATCTACACATCAAACATACCAACAGGGTTCCGTACTGAGCAGCCAGCACTCCCCTCCTAGCATCACTCACTGCTGCCTGCCTGCTTGCCGGCCTTCTTAAAGTACAAAAGATTTAGACAAAAGTCATTGAGGGAGGAAAGCACGGGAGAAGAACAAATAGCATCTCAAAGAAACGGGCCCTGTTTCCCGGTCTTGTCCAGAGGGAGCAATGATAGGACATCAGGGGCATATCCTCTCCTCTTTGCTTTATTTCCTGACCGAAACCACTGACCTTTTTCTTAGTGATAACATCAGGCCCCAGTGGAGAGAGATGAAATGCTCTTGCCTCCCTGTGCCAGGAGAGAATGTTAACACACCCCAGGATAGGATCACATCCAGAGGGAAAGCTAGCAAATGCTCTGGCCCATCTTTTATGGTAACTGCTTCAATAACTGAGTCAAAATCTTTGCCAATGTTTTTCTCTTTGGGGAAGACTTTTAGTGTGCACTCCTCTTAAGGATTACTTTAAGATTTGAATCCATTTGTCCCTTTTATAATCAACATTGTTAAACAAATGTGGGGTGTGTGTGTGTGTGTGTGTGTGTGTGCTGTTCCTGCTACAAGACATACATAGTTTAACCCTCATATCAGGAATGCTTTCCCTTCTCTATTTCTTTTTGGAATCCTTAGCTCTTTTTTGGCTCTGCTCAGGTACCGTATCTCCTGCCTGACGTCTATCTTGGTAACCTCTAGTTGTGAGTGCTTTTGCCTACCTGCCAAATTACTTTATTTTTATTTATTTGTGTACATTTTGAATTCCTCCAGTAGAATGGAAGCTCCTTAAGGTCAGGGACTGTCAAGGTTAAGTTTTGCCCTTCTAGCCCCACCAGCTAACACAAAGCTGTACATAGAACAGGCACTCAGTGCATACTGGTTGAATCAATTTAAATTGAATCTCAGCCTGGGAGACATCTATGATTTAGCTGAAAGCCCTCAATTTCTAGTGAGGAGACCTGCATTTGAGTATGGCTCTGGCTGCATCATCTTACCCTACTGACTGTTCCTCATCTAGAAAGTGGAGAAATTGAATAAACTAGCTACCTCCCAGTTTTGTTGTGAGGAAAATGAAATAGGCTGCTCAACGATAAAGCACTATAAAAATGCTAACTATTATTATCTGTTCCTTAAGTAAATGACTAACACTGATTACTTTTGGCTGCTAAGACTCCCTCCTCCATCTCTTAAAAGAAGTAAGATTTTCCCCTACAAAAAACTTTGTTTTGAAATTTTCCTAAAGAATTTCAAATTGTATCAGCAGTATCTTGTAGTTTTCAGAGCTCTGGATTGGGAATCAGTCAGGATTGTGCTGGAACCAGCTTGAATTTACTTTTGAGAGCCAATTGTTAAATATTCCAATGATTCAGAAATCACCAGACTGTAAATCAGGCTTTGCTTTATTTTGTTGATGGTCTACACTCAACAAGGTGATGGACAAAATGTTAATAAGGCATATTAAAGTTAAAAGTAGGGGCAGTTAGGTGGCATAGTGGATAGAGCACCAGCCCTGAAGTCAGGAGGACCTAAATTCAAATCTGGTATCAGACACTTAACACTTGCTAGCTGTGTGATCTTGGGCAAGTCACTTAACCCCAATCGCCTCAGCAAAAAAAAAAAAAAAAAAAAAAAAAAAAAAAAAAAAAAAAAAAAAAAAAAAAAAAAAAAAATGGTAAAAGTATATCTTGGAAAGTTTGTTGTTGAACATTTACTAACATACTCTTGTATTCTAGTTACCAGCTTTACTGCTTATCCCCTGTGCGACTTTAGAATTGAGGAATGTTTGAACTGGAAGGGGACCATAGTAATTTTTTAATCAAACAATTTAATTTTATAGATGAGAAAATTGAGGTTCAGAGAAGAAAAGTTACTTCTCCCAGGTCATGTGGCTAGGTGCGATAGAGCTAGTCCTGAAATTCACTCAATTCCAAGGCTAGTGAGTGCTCTTTCCACTATTCTACAAACTGTTTAGGAACAAATAGGGGGCGCTGCAGTATATAGAGTGCCAGGTCTGGAGTTAGGAAGACTCTTCTTCCTGAGTTCAAATCTGGTCTCAGCCAGACACTTACAAAGTATGTAACTCTGGTCATTTCACCTCATTTGCCTCAGTTTCCTCATCTGTGAAAGGAACTGGACAAATAAATGACAAATCACTCCAGTATTATTGTCAAGAAAACCCCAAATTGGGTCACAGAGAGTGAGATATGACTGAAAAACAACAAGAACAGCTATCTTGGACAAATTCCTACTCTTCTTGGGGATAAGTTTGCTCTTCTGTAAAATGAGCAGAATTCTAAGGTTTCTTCCAGGTCTCACATTTTAATCTTTTAGTTCAATTGAATCAATATATATTAAGCATCAAATGTATGCTTGGCACTGAGGAGGGGGGGGGACTCAGAATATAGATAAGACATGGTTGATGTCCTCATCAAGCCTTGGGTCCCATAAATGGAGTTTCTAAAGAATCTATAGTACTTCTTTTCTCTCCCTTCCAGAGGGTGCTTTCTTTGTTTGTTCAACAAGCACTGTGCTAGGCACTGTGTCAGATGAAGGGAATACAAAGACATAGGACAAGACAAGTCTCTAAATTGAAAAGGCTTACATTCCACTGAGAGAAAACAATATGTACAATATACATTCAGAAAAGTAAATACAGAATTTATACATAGTAAACCAAAAGCATTTTTGGAGGGGCCCAATGTCTAGAGCCTCATGGTAATGATTATATTTCATATTTTTGCTAATAACATGGGAACTATCAATCATGTTGTCAATTAATTACAGTAATAAGGAATGAAAGGAAAGAGATTAGCCAACATTTCCTCATAACTAGCCGAGATGAGCAAATACGCTTTGAGATTGTAAATATTATAAAGGTTCCAAATTTGTTTATTTAAAAACATAATTTATAGCTCACCATTTTCCAAAACATATATTTCTTGGGTTTCAGGGTTTTTTTGTGTTTGTTTGTTTGTTTGGGGTTTTTTTTTTTTTTTTTTTTTTGGTTTGGTTTGGTTTTTGTTTAGTTTTCTTTTTTTTTAAATTAAATAATCCTAACCAGTGTTCACATGCAGCAACGAGAAATAAGTATAAATCACCTCCAGGAACTGAATGTAAATTAGATTTGGAACATATCCATTTCTCTCATTCAGATTCAATATGTGACATTCTCATGCAAAATGGCAAAATGGCTTTACTCTCCTAAGTTTGGATGATTTTTCCAGACCAATACCAATTTGTCAAACACCATCATATCAAAGTATATATAATAAGGTGCCAATCTTATTTCTTTCAGATTTCAAGTCTCCTAGCCATCTGAAAAACCTTGATTATAATGCTTGGGGCTCCCTCAACCATCCCCCCCAACCCCTGAGGGATAAGGTGGAAACTGTCTCACTTAGATACATAGCTAAGACTCTGAAATTTTTCTGCAAGATGACTCTTAAATTTAAAGTGGGAGCCCTCTCCCAGAACCCAGTGGCTTTCTTGGATCAGTCATAACTGGATTGAAGAAACAGTTTGTCTTATAAAGAAACGGTATCTGAATAATGAATGAATGAGTATATGAAAAATCCCAGTGCCTTGTTCATAGTAGGTGCTTTGTAGATTGTTTAAGTGAATTGAAAATGCCTTCGAGACCGACACTAATTGCCTTTTCTGGATTTTGAAAATGCTACTTTACTCCCAGAGCAGTTCCACCTCCTCTCTTGCCTTTTCCTCCTCAGTTCTGCTTAGTATATTGACTGCCTGTCCCAGTATTGTAGCAGTTTTTGCTATCCTTTAACCCACAGAGTAGCCAGGTGGCACAGTGGATGGAATGCTGGGCCTGGAGTCAGGAAGATTCATCTTATTCAGTTCAAATCTGGCTTCAGACATTGACTAGCTGTGTGATCCTGGGCAAGTCACTTCACTTCATCTGTCTCTTTCCTCACTGGTAAAATGAACTGGAAAGGAAATGGCAAGCCACTCCAGTTTCTCCTCCAAGAAAACCTCAAATGGGATCATGAAGAGTTGGACAAGACTGAAATAAGTAAACAACCACCTAGAGAACATTCAGAGAATAAGGAATAGTGATGGACCCTCCTCATACACCACTCTAAAATGTACTTTCCATACTTTATCTCTTTTGAACCTCTTATCAATGAAGTAAGGACTAAAGGAATTATTATTTCTTTTTTTTCATTTTATCATAGCTTTTATTGACAAACCTATGCATAGGTAATTTTTCAACATTGAGCCTTGCAAAAACTTCTGTTACAACTTTTGCCCTCTTTCCCTCCACCCCCTTCCCTAGATGGCAGGCAGTCCCTTACATGTTAAACATGCTAAAATACATGTTAAATACAATATATGCATACATATTTATACAGTTATCTTGCTGCACAAGAAAAATTGGATTTAGAAAGAAGATAAAACCTGAGAAGAAAAACGAAAACGCAAGCAAACAATAACAAAAAGAGTGGAAATGCTATGTTGTGGTCCACACTCATTTCCCAGTGTTCTTTCACTGGGTGTAGCTGGTTCTGTTAATCACTGATCAATTGGAACTGATTTGGTTCATTTCATGGTTGAAAAGAGCCACTTCCATCAGAATTGATCCTCATATAGTGTTGTTGAAGTGTATAATCATCTTCTGGTTCTGCTCATTTCACTTAGCGTCAGTTCATGTAAGTCTCTCCAAGCCTCTTTGTATTCAAGGGAATTATTATTTCCATGTGACTGGTGAGGAAACTGAGGTAAAGAAGTTAGATGACTTGTTTATGGTCATGTAGCTAGGTAAATGGCAGAGGCTGGAATTAGAACCCAAGTTTCTTGTATTCCTCCAGTTCTCTATTGACTGTGCATCTTGACTCTCAGTAAAGAATATTATCATTACACTCCAGTGAAGTAAAAAAAAACCATATTAAGCCTCTCCTGTGCATCAAGAATTGTGCTAAGTGTTGAGAGACAAAGAAAGGCAAAAACATAATGCCTGCTCTCAAGAAGCTCACATTTGAATGAGAAAGGGTCAGCATACAAAAATCATATACAGAGATGATATAATCAGTGTAAATGGGAGGTAATCTCACAGGAAGGCAATGGGAGAGGCCAGCAGGGATGAGAAAAGCTTCTTAGAGAAGGTAAAATTTTATCTGTGACTTAAAGGAAGCCAGGGAAGTCAAAAGACAGAAAAAACAAGGTAGAGCATTCCAGGAATGGATGGACAGCCATAGAAAATGCCCCAAATCCAGAGATGGCATATCTTGTTCACGGAACAGCAAAAATGCTAGAAACTACATAGACCTTTATACATAGGAGAAGCACAAAATTTTAAAATAATAGCTTCAGCATCTAATAATAAAAATGATTGTTGCAAACTTAGAATATTATTGCAGCTTTTAAAAGGGAAAAATGATTTCTTGTTTGGCTTTTCATGTCATCATTTTGTTCTCCACGACATCTTTCCTGAAAATAAAAAGATCCATCATTATTATCATCACCATCAATCAACAGGTATTTATTAATCCTCTCCTATGTACTGATCCTGAGGAACAAAAGAACAACATTACTTGCCCTAAGAGAGTTTATATTTTGTAGAGAAGTGATATAAATATAAACAAAATGAATACCATCTAGTCTACCACGTTTAGACAGGTCATAAGGATGTTTTTATTTGATCCTAGAGATAATAAAGACCCATTAGAATTTCTGGAGTAGAGGCATGACACAGTCAAATTTAGTTTTGTGAAATGCTTTCCTCATAAGAACTCTTTGAAATAATCAGCACAAATATTATTATCATTCTCGTTTTACAGATAAGCAAACTGTCTCTGAGAAGTTAAACAAGTTGCTTGTCATTATATAACTCATAATTTTCTGGGTTGGGATTAGTAAACTGGTCTCCTGGTTCCAAGTTAAGCACTCAATCCACTCTTCAATGATATCTCAAAGCATGAAAAGCACTTTACATTTAGAAGAAGCCCTATGGTTCATCTTATTCAAAATCCTTATTTTATATATCAGGAAAGCAGGTTCCATAGAAATGAAGTAACTTGAACAAAACCATGAAGTTAGCTGGGAAGTTCAGTCTACTGATTTCTAGTAAACTCTTATAGAATCCTTTGGAAATCTCAAAAACAGTTTCCTGACCCAGAATTGTGTAAGTCATTATTGACCTTTGAAATGAATATCAGAGAGGATCTGGCATCCTCCATGTCTGAGCAATGATTGCTTTATTCTCTCATCCTCATCTTCTGCCTTATCTTTTAATAGTGAGAAGGAAGAAAGGGAAGGAAAGAAGGAAGGACAGAGGGAAGGAAGAAAGGAAAGAAGGAAAGACAGAGGGAAGGAAAGAAGGAGGAAGGGAAGGAGAGAAGGAAGGAAGGAGGGAAGAGAGAGGTAGGGAAGGAAGGAAAGAAGGAGAGAAGATTTAGAAAGTCACATATTAACATTTTTCATGTTTTAATGAAATTCTATTTACTTTGTAAAACATTTCCTAATTACATTTTAATCTGGTTCAGGCTATACAATAGGCCACGTGCTTAACATCTCTGGAATAGATGACCTTGAAGGTATTTTTCAACTCTCAGTCTGTGTTCATCTCATTAAGCAACCAGCCCTTTAGTGCAGAAGAAGAGAAAGGTCTTAGATTAAGTCAGAAAGGACTGTAAAAACCAAGTTGATTTGAAGGAAAGAGAGAGAGAACAAGACAAAGACAACAAGTTATTTAGAGACAACAGAAGGTTTTATATGAGGAAATTCCAACTAGAGGAAAATTCCACTGGGGGAATTTTAGGTCCAAAACAAATTGTCAAACCCTGAATTTTTTGGCAGAACTTTCCAGTTCTCTTAATTTCGGTAAATTTTATCTCGCGCTTGGCACGATGTCTGCTGCTACCCAGTTAGTCGACTGTTATCGTTGTTGTGGGTGATGTCAGCCCATCGCCACCATAGCAGCTGTTCAGCTGCCTGGGTATGCTGTAGTTTTATTGGAAACAGATCCCATAATACAAGGCAAGGAATCAAACATAAATTTTGTTCTATCCAGCTGCTGTTGGTAAAAGACTAACATTCCCCAGAGTGCTGGTAACAGCCAACACAGACAGCAGTAGTGTGCATCCCAACTGAAAATACAAGGACCAAATTGGAGAAGGCAAACGATGATCCAAACAACTTGATATGCTCATATTCGTTATGAAAATGGCATGATGTTTCAGCAGGTGTGGGCATTGTCATTTTCTCAGGAGGGGGTTTCTGAACCCCAGCTGGTAATTGGAAACACCAAAAACATGGAAGGCCAATCCTGCTGGAATGCTTTGGATTTTTTGAAGCCCAGGCTGACTGCAACAGAAGATTTGCATGAAAAAATAATCAGAGATAAGGTTGAAGAAGTAGGTTGGGGTCATAGTGTAGATGACCTTAAGGGACAGGCTTGAACTTTATCCTGTAGGGACTGAGAAGTCATTAAAGGTTTCACATACATGCAAAATAGTATTTTAGGAGTTTCATTTATTCATTCAACACATGTTTCTTGAATGTTTCAGGGCACTGTGGTAGACTAGGACTCTATTCTCATTGGAGCTTGTAGCCATCAGCATCACCAACAAAAAAATTTTTTTGAGTAGCTATTCTGTGTTGGGAACCTGGGCAGAAATGTATGACATGCTCTCTACCTGAAGGAGCTCACTGTCTGGTTGGAGACACAGGATATTTAAATGAAATGATACAAAGCAGCTCATGTTGAGTGTCAGATGAGTGGTGGACACAGTCAAGTGGTCCAAGAGATCAGAGGGGAGCAAAATCCTTGAGGGGTGGGCAGTGGCATGGGGGAAGGCTCATTCCACTTTTGGAAAATTGTAATTGTATAGATTGTTAGCAAACCTTTCCTTATATTGAGCCTAAATTTGCTTCTTCCCAAATTCTACCAATACTCCTCATCCCCGTCAAGTATAACAAATATTTATTAATACATCTTTTGTACAGGGTATCATGCTAGCCATTGGGACTACAAAACCAATCTCTGCCCTTAAAGAATTTATATTGTTCTGAGAGTGGGGGTCTGTGTTGAAGGGGAGAGACTATAACATGTTTTTAGATAAATATATACATGATCATTTGAATCAGGGAGAAGAGAAAATAATTGGGAGGTCAAAAACAATTTCCAGTAGTAACCGGCACCTGTCCTGGACTTTAAAGGAATCTAGGAATTCAAGGAGGCAGAAGTAAGCAGGGAGTGCATTTTAAATCTGGGGGAAACCCGACTATGGGCAGTAATGAGCAGGTCAGTTTTGATGGAAAAGAGCAGATGAAGAAGAATAATGTCAAGTAAGTCTAGAAAGGTAGACTGGAATAGAGGACTTTAATGTTAAGCTGAGGAGTTTGTATTTTCCCCTAGAGGCACCAGGGAGCTTCTGATAGTTTTTGAGCAGGGGTGTGACATAGTCAGACTTCAGCTTTATGACTGATTCTTTTGGTGAGGTAGATGGATTAGACAAAGGCAAAACTTGTAGTTTGATCCTCTGGTGCCAAGCAGAATGAATCTAATCCTTCCTCCATTTGAAAATTTTCAACACAGCCAAGAATTATATAGCAGAATAGTTTAAGATAAATTCGAAGAAATGGGTTGGGGTCCCAAAGTGGAGGGTCAGAGAAAAGTCTGTCTATTCTCCTATAACCCGAGAGGAGTCCCTGAAGATTTCTGAGCAAGTTGCTGATGTGAGCAAAGTGGTGCTTTAGAAATATTAATCTGGCAACACTGTCAGATAGATTGGAGAGGGGAGAGACTGAAGGAATATAAATTCTTACTTTATATTGGTTTTGTTCACAGGGATTCTTTGAGAATTTCATAAGCTGTTTACCTAAACAGTGCAAGTGGAATTATAACCATTTATAGATAACGTTTATTTGATATATAAATAATGTGGGGTGTTTAGGATGAATTCATCTGACTCTAAAAACTGTCATTTTTCCCCTTTTTTTCCTGGATAAATCATTTGGTACCAGCTAATTAGGTTTCAGGAAATGAGTAGAAGCAAGAAATGATGAAGGAGAAAATACTTGGTGTCAAAGAAGCTTCCTCAGGCAAACCACCCTGAAGTTTCTTAGAGTGCACAATGACAAACCAATCCATTCGAAAGTGACTAATTAAGTCACCTTGCATGAAGGAATTGATTTTTGGATTCGATTTGGACAGAATCGACTGAACAATTCAGCCAGAGGGTCAAATGGGCCGTGGGTGGAGATGCAGGCTAAGCTTCCTGGCTTGCAGGTCTCACACGTGCTCATTGATAAGTCTGGCTCAGCCTTTTCCCAGGTGGCCATCCTGAGTGGGTTTAGGGTCATCTTACAGATCTTTCTCAAATAGTTTAAGCAGGCAGGAGGCTGATGTCTAACCCTTGAAAATGTTCAACAGTTATGTGTAGGGGCCTTAAGGAGGAGGAGGAAGAGGAGGAGGATTGTGGAAAACTAGTCTTTGAACATTCTGTGTACAGTTCAAGGTACGGTGTTTCATGTTTACATTCTTTGATTTTCGGAGAGAATATTTATTGTATAAATAGCCCATCTTTTCTCACCCGGTATATCTCTTGGAGCACAGTCTTTATCTTATTTCATTTCTGTGTACTCTCGTTTACTTTTGCTGTTGCCTGTGTATAGTATCTGGATTATTTTCACTGAATCATAAGATCACAGAGCTAAAATGGACCTCAGAGCTTATCTGCTTCAACTCCTATCCTAGGCATAAGTGTTGTTTACCAGCATCTAACCTCTGACTGAAGACCTTTCCAGACAGGGAGCTCACTACTCTTTTCTCCACCCTGTCAAAACAGTCAATGCAATTTTTGGATAGCTCTATTTGCTAGGAAGTTTTTATTTATATTGAGTTGAAATCTGACTCTTGGTAACTTTTATCCACTGCTTCTCTGAAGCCAAACAAAACAAATCTAATCCCTTTTCCATATGACAACCTTTAACATTCTTGAAGACAGTTTTCTGGTTCCCATTAAATCTTCTCTTCTTTGTGATAAACATTTTTTGTTTTTTCAGCACTACTTTGTATTTTAAGCCCTCTCACCAATCTGGTTTTCTTCCTCTGGTTCTGCTAGGGCTTGTCACTATCTCTTCTAATATGTGGTATCTAGAACCAAACCCAAAGCAGCAGAGATTCTCTGTCCAATGTAGAATACAGTGGAACTTTTCTCTCCATTTTTATGCATGTTCTACTTCTGCCAAGGGAATAGATTATGTGTAATGTGACCAAGTGGATAGAATGCCAGCTTTGTGAGCCAGTCAGTAGGCCTCAGTCTCTGACATGTCCTGGTTCCATGACTTGAGCATGTCATGGGCTCTTGATATGCCATACTGTTCTGGGGAGCTGCCCATGTTAATGAAATCGTGTGATCTACATGAAAAAGGAAGGAAGAAAGGAGGGAGAGAAAGAAAAGATAAAAAAGGAAGGAAGAAAGAGGAATGAGAGGAAGAAAGAAAAAGAGGGAAGAAGGAAGGAAGAAAAAAGAAAGGAAGAAGGAAGGGACAGATTAAGAAAGAAAAAAGGAAAAAGAAAGAAGGAAAAGAGAGAGAGAGAAAAATTAATTGGGGGGGAAGAGTTATTTGACTGTCATTTCATACTGATGATTGCAATTAATCTTATAATCAACCAAAAACCTTGATTCTCTTTTACATGCATAACTGCCTAGCCACATATTTCTTATTGTTTTTAAGCAATTAAGTTTCTTTTTTGAAGAAAATAAAATTTTGAGGGCAACTAGATGGCACAGTGGATAGAGCACCAGCCCTGAAGTCAGAAGGACTGGAGTTCAAATCTGGCCTCAGACACTTAATACTTACTAGCTGTGTAACCCTGGGCAAGTCACCTTACCCCAATTGCCTCAGCAAAATACAATACAATAAAATAAAATTTTGAATTCAGCTGGAAGACTTTATATTTATCCCTATTATCATTAAGCATTTATTAAGCATCTACTATGTGCCAGGCACTTTACAAGCACTGAGAGGACAAAGAAAAGGCAAAAGACATTCCCTGCTCTTAAGGAGTTCACAGTCCAATGGACAAGGCAACATGTAAACAGCTATGTGTAAACAAGATGGAAACTGGATTCAACTGAATAAAATCAACAAAAGTGAGACACTGAGTATATCAGAAAGGCATCTTGTGAAAGGTGAGTTTTTAGTTAAGGCTTGAAGGAAGCCAGAAAAAAGAGGGAGAACACACCAGCATGGGGGATATCCAGTAAAGATTCCTGGAGATGGGAGATTGAGTATCTTGTTCAAGGAAGAGCGAGAAGACCAGTGTCATTGAACATGAACATTGACCAAGGAGAGTAAAATGTAAGAACCCTGGAAAGGTAGGCAGGGAACGAGGTTATGAATGGCTTTGAATATGAAACAGAGGATTTTATATTTGATTATGGAGGTTAGAGGGAGCCAATGCAGTTTATTGAGTAAGGGTGGGATTGTGACATGGTCAGACCTGTGTTTTAGGAAGATCAACTTTATAGCTGAGTGGAGGATGGACTGGCGCAAGGAGATGAGACTTTTGTAATCTGACTCTAATATATCCCAACTTCATGTCATTCACAAATTTGATAAGCATGACATCTATATACACTGCCTGGCACATAATAAACTAGGTAGTGTAGTAAAAAAAAAAAAAAAACTGGAGAAAGAATGATGTGACTTCTGGCCTTAGGCAGTAATAGCTTTGTGACCTGTGCAGATCACTTCATCTTTCTTGGACTTATTTTACTCATCTGTAATAATGGCACATACTTTACAAGGTCACAGTAAGGATCAAATGAGAAAATAAATTTAAATTGCTTTGCAAACCTTAAAGTGCTGTATAATTCTTAGCTATTAATAAATGATTTTAACCCATTCTTTCATTTTTACCTTATTTCTAGTCATTGTTAAAATATCAAACAGAATGAGGTCAAAGCCAAAGACTTGGAGATGACCTTACAAGTTGATATTAATCAGTTAATCAACAACTTTTAGATCAGGGTCATCATTCAACTATGAGGCATTGTGAAGTGATTTTAATGCTAATTTTGGAGCCAGGAACCCACACATTCAAATCCTACTTATGGTATTTATCGTCTGGGTTATCATGAGCTAGCCATGTAACTTTTTTTAGGTTTCAATTTTTTTTATGTGCAAAAGGGAGAATAGTAAACCTATAGTGCCTACTTCCTACATCACAGATTGGATATGAGGCACAATTGAAGTAATGTGCATAAAATGCTTTGTATTTTCAATTTAAGTTTAAATTTGAAAGAACTATACAGATGTTAGCTGTTATCACGGGACATCAGAAGGCACATTTGTCAAATGCTTTTCTGAAATTCAAATACCCTATATCCATTACCCTGGCACAACTTATTCTTAAACCCATGCTACTTTCTATTGATTATTTCATCCTAAGTGCTCACAAACCATCCCTTTAATAAGCAGTTCTAATTTTTTTATACGTAACCAATTTGGAACTTACTAGTATATAGTTGAAAGTATTGACCTTTTCCCATTTGCCCTAATTCCTCAAAGGCCACTAGTAAAGACCACAAATCATGTTCTTTGAGTACTTTTAAATACAGTTCATCCAAATCAGTGATGTGTACTCTTTTGACATCACCTCCCTATACATTGCTTTCAATTTTTCTTAATCAATTTTATTAAATCCATCCCTATCTGATGATCAATTAATCTGAGAGAGAAACAAGTAAAAGAAGATTTGGGTATTTCTTCCTTCTCTTCACCATCTGGTATCATTTTATTATTATTAAAATATAATTGTAGAACATTAATGCTACAGTGAACTTTTGAAATCATATTGTCAGTTACTGACAATAAAACAGAAGCTTGGAGAAGGAAATCACTTGCTCAGAGTCACAAAATTAATAGTTAACATCAGAGCTGGCACTATAATCCAGGCTTTCTCATTCCATGTAGTGGATCTTTATTCCTACTACACTTAGCTAACTCATGTAATGGAGTAAAGTACACATCTCTTTCAGTATCTCCATGGAACATGGTGCTTAGCATATAGTAGACACTTACGGAACACTTATTGAATGAATGAATGAATGAATGGACCCTCTTTTAATCAACTTCAAGGAGAATGAGTGGAATCTGAGTGTATAGTGACAAGTTTCATCAATGGTAACAAGACATCCCATAATGAACCATGTTGGTAAGTGAATAGCAACTGATTATGCCCATAGAATAGAGATAATGAAATATTTTAATTAATTGGACACATTCACAATGAAAAACGTATCAAGGAAAGAACCTATTTTAAGTTAGACAAACTGAGAAAATGACCAAAATATGGGTATGAAGAGGAAGCAGGAGGAAAATCAAAAGTCCTGAATGATTTACACAGAATGATAATCGATTCCTAAATAATGTTAAACTAATTTACATAGGATGTATGTTTTAAGGTGAAAAGTTCCTTATGACAAAGTACATAGGAATAGAAGTCATCTATCCCCCAAGAGATACTAACTTGGCTGAGACAATGGACCTCCCACAAAAGGCCAAGGAGTGAGGCCTTTTTCTTAGGGGATCTGTGGCTCTCCTCCTTACTGCATGAACTCTCAGATACCCTGAGCAGGAAAAGCCTTTGAACCTTCCTACATGCAAATAAGATGGCCAGAGCTGACTTAGGTCTTTCTGAGGATGCTAGCAGTTTTGGTAATATAGCTAATTGAAAAAAAAAATCAGACTCCTTCCACCCATATATTTGGGTAGCCAAAATCAGTTATAGAAGGTCCATAGGTGTTGCACAATCTTTTCAGAGCACCTCTCTTGAACATTATCATGATTCTTCTGGAGTCAGGCTTCCTTGTCTTCTCCACTTGGAGTGCATCTGCCAATGAAGCTCATGGGGTCTGCTCATGGTCAGATCTTCATTATATTGTTATCTCCCTTTCCTTTGGAAGTGACACTATAAACCTAATTCACTTCAATTAAAATGCAAAAACATTTATTAATCGTTCACTAAGTGACAGGCCATGGAATACAAAGACAAAACTTAAGCCATTTTTACTTTCCAAGAGTTTATGTTCTTACTGAGAAAGCAATAATTCTATGTCTTATCTAAATTTTAGTCTCTTACAGAATCTAACACAATGCTCTGGCTACAGTAGGTGCTTTATAAAAGTGTGTTGAATTGAATCCAGATATTATTAAGTAATCCAAAACATTTTTCTTTCTTAGGACTGTTTTGGCCATTTGAAGATAAGAGATTCTAAATGGATAGGTTCGTATTATAATTGCCTAAAAATCAATGTGTATCATCCAAACTCAGTGTTAATCAGAATGAGGGAAGAACTATAATAGTAAAGAAAAGAGTTTTCGTGCATGTTTTCTCTACTTTGCTGATTCATTGGATTTTAAATCTGTAACCTAATTGATTTGAATGTTCTCTTCTCTGGGCAGATTGCAGCCCCTCTTTGCCTTCACATCCTGTATTATTATTCTCTATGATCTCCTATAAATTCTCTAAATAGGGTAGATCTAACACACCAAAGTTGTTCTTCTAGGATTTTTATGTGTTGTATAAATATAAATACACATATCTATTTCATTCTAGCTCTCCACTATCTCTATTTCTGTTTTTTCTCTATTTCTCACTCTCTCCTGCATCTGTCTTCACTTCTCTCTATATACATAAAAAATTTTAGTTGAAAATGAAGGCTTTAAGTTCATGTTGTACAATGAAAATAATAATGTCCCATAGCTTTCGGGAAACTCTGGAAGCTTTAGATAAGTCACTTCTCTGCCTCTCTGTGGTATCACAAGTTATATTTATACTCCTAATCTGGTGCCTACCTTTCCCAAGGTCATGAAAAACACTTGGAAAACACTAAAACACAATATGAATATTAGTTATTATTATTTGCTTTTCTGACTCCTCATCCTCTATGATCTGACTAAACCTTTTAGTTTCTTCTGCATTTTTACTTTTGCTTTTCCCTGTGCCTCATATTCATATGGTATTGCATACAGGGTTAGACTCCATACCTCTGTGGATCTGGTAAACTTCAAACCAATAGCAATAGCAGTTACCTCATTTTCTACTCATCTCCCTTTCCTAACTGAGTAACTCCTTGCTTCCTTGACCACTGCCTCCTGACTTCTGCTGAATTTATGATGACTTCCCCACTGTAGGACATCTAACTTTGCTCCTTTCCTTAGATTATTTGGCAAGAGTCATTTACTTGTTCACATTGGCAGCAAATCATCTTGGCATCCAGCTATTCTTTTTCTTGCTTTATTTGTTTTCTTAACCAAACCCATCCATTTAATCTCTCTTGAATCAAGGAATAAACGGCATTTCTGCATTTCTACCCTACACTCTTGTTATAACAGAGCTAAGAATGTAAAGATCTGAGGAAAGGCACTGATGTTTTGTTTTTGTCGACAAGGAAATTAAATTGTGAGTTAGTTCCCAAGCAATGGAAATTGTCCAAAGGATGCTTATAAATGAAGTACTTTATGTTAAGAATAAATAATAATAATAATAATGCCATATGCAATGATTTATGAGTATTGTGTGCTTTCCCATTCATCATCTTATTTCATTCTCACTATAAACTTCTGTCAGGCAATGAAGGTATAAGTATCTACATTTTGCATATGATGAAGCTGGGGCTCAGAGAGGACTTATATACAAAACATGTGGCTGGTAAATAGTACTGTCACAACTGTTTATAAAATGGACATGCTATAAAGTATCAGATATTGAGCTGCTTTTCCCAATTTGTCTGAAGTTCAATTTAATTCAGTTCAAAGTTGGAAGGGATGTCAAAGGTTATATATTCCACCCCATATTCTATGACCTTTGCCATGTAAATGTCGATTGGTCTGGTTCGTTGCTGTAGAAGCCAGACTTCCCAGTAGGGAAAACAAGATCCCCCTTCTCATACTTATAGGCTTATTATCCACAATGCGGTTATTCCAGGGACAATTCTACCTTTGGCTCTAGTCTAGAATTTTCTCCAAAATGGAAAAGTAATTTTAAAAATTACCTAATGTATAAAAATGAATTAGGTATAGAACAGGTAGTTTATTTCTGCACAGAAAAGGGAATGCTAAACAAAAAAGAATCATAAATTTTTTTTTTCCAGAACGATTAGAATAGAATTCAGTAATTTAACTTATAGCTTCTGATAGCTGGTTAGGAGTTTGAGAGACTTCATCTTCTGAAAATAAAGCAATTTTTGTCACAAGATTACTACTTAGGCAATTTCACATTGAACCTCTACACTGAGCACTGTCCATTCAAACAGTAAAGCTTAAACTTCTTCCCAGAAGCTTCCCTTTTTGATATCACCCTGTTTCTGCTTCGGTGGTAACCAAAGTGGAAGCTTAAAAAGGCCAGCTACTAAAAGTAAGGGGGCCCTCTGGTGATGGTTTGTATGGCTAAATCCCAGTTGCATTAATCGACAAAGGGAATTGCCTTGACTTTCCCCACACTTTACTGCAGTCACATCCTTTTGTTTCTAGAACAAAGACAAGAAGGGGGTGCCAAGTTGGAAGCCCTCCATTTTTACTAGGCTTGGAACTTTGTGTTATCAGTTCTTTTGGTTCAACTCCAATTGAAAGATTCTCAGAGATAAGTCAGACATGGTCAGAAGTTGATAACCTAGAATGATCAAGGAATAGCTGCACATACTCTGTGGGAGAAGGGGAGAAGGGAGTCATCACATGTATATTTACTCATTTGATCCTTACAACAACACATAGAGTAGGTGCCATTATTATCTCGATTTTAGAAATGAGGAGAAATGAAACTAAGAAAAGTCAAGTGACCGACCCAGAATCACACAGATGGTAAATATCTGACTTACAAACTCCAGCTACTCTCTATGTTAGACCACATTTTTCTCCCTTGTTAGGTTTGTAGATCTGGGAAATTTTACAGATAGAACTTACCTAGATTTTAACATGGCATATTATAATATATTTTATGCTATCCTTATAGAAAAAATGTGGAGATGTGGACTGAATGATCGATAATACATTTAGGTAGATTCAGGTCTTGTTGAATAACTTGAGGGCAAAGTTGAGGCTCTGGAGGAAAATCACAGAGAGATAGATTTATGCTGGTATGAAAAATATTGCTAGCAACGAAAGAAATCAAAATTTCAAATTGGCTGCCTGAGGAAGTAGTAGGCTCCCCCTACTGGGAAGATTTCAAAAAAATACTTCATTGCCAGTTGTCAGGTGTGTGGATCTTTATTCAGGTACAGATTAGAATAAATGACCTCTGAGGTCCTTTCATAATTTGAGATTCTACAATCACCAATAAATAATCATTCATCCTTCCCATAAAACTGATGCAGTTTTCACCCCTCAAGGATGTCATACTAGGAGATTTCCAAGGTCTCTATTAACTTGAATATTGGCTAATTCCATGTATAACACCCTCCTCATTCTCACTGGGCCAAATCATATTGTTACTGGAAAGTTGGGTCCCCAGAAAGATGTTGGCCACCATTTTCATGGTTTAAGGGGTAAACCTATTGCTGGCTATGTTCTGCAACACTAACTCATAAGCCCCTATCAGTGTGATTCCCTTCAACAATTAACCTATAAACTGAGCTATTTAGCAAAGCCTTTTCCTCAAAATAGTATAGCAAGAGAATTTGTCACAAAGCATTTCCTCCTATATGAGGATAATACCTTCCCACAAACACACCAAGAGTTCAGGAGGAGAAAAAAGTGAGAACAAACTTAAAGTAAAACGGTGGTAGGGAACATATGTAGGTCACACTAACAATTCTGGAACTAGAGAATCTCAATGTTCTTATGAAGTTTGTGGAATGTGATATCAATTATTAATGAGCTGCTGTGAAGTTTTGTTTGAATAGCTCTTCAAATAACATGGTGTCTCCATGCAACTGGTGACTCTACTGGGCTTGTTTCTGCTAGGCTTGATAAGCCAGTCTTCTGCTGCTCTATGTTGAACAGTTCACTTGGTGGTTATGCTAACTCACCAGGTCTGGCTGGAATGGGCCAAGCAGGTCATTTTTCTATTGGGCAGTTGCTGTCAGGATGGGCTGGGCAGGTTTCTTACTCACTGGGCTCTTCTCTGAGCATATACTGGGTTCTCTTTAATGAATGTCACCATATTTTTTGAACCTCATTTCTTTAGAGCCCTTTTAACTAGAATAAAGACCCTTACCCTAACATTAACAGAAAATTCTTCCCGAACTCTCTCAGAGCCACAGCTCTGTCCAAAAGATAGGAGAAATCTTATCTCTACTTTGATAATATTTCACTTTAAGTTGTCTTAGGGTGATTTATTTTCCCCCAATCATTGTAACCCCCCATATTATTTTGGGAAATTTTTGTAGATGAGAGGGTAAAGACAAAGATACTAATGCAATCTTTGTCCTGGAAGCAAATTCACAGAATTCCTGGAATCTTCTCATAAAATTGAGCTATTCACACCTACTTTTTTCTAGAATGGGAAATGTCTATTTTGCATATGAAGGCTTTACATGTCAGAGCCTCCATTTTTGGGCCTCTTCCCTTTCTCTGTAGACTTTTAGCTTGTGCTGAAGTCTCATGGTGCTGTTCTCCTCCCATTTATAAGAGATCACCAAGGAGATTCCTCTATTCCGCTTCCTCTTTTGCCTCCATTGCATGGGTTTTCTCCTCCATATATCTCATTGTTCTGCTACATCCATGCAATAGGTCCTTGGTTGTATATTGCTTCTCCTATTTATAGTAGGTATTGCCCCAGTTAGTATTATTTCCAACTCTGTTCTCCCCATGTGCCTAAGCTTTTAGAATTGTCATAGATCCTTTATCACTTTATTCATCCCTTTTGAAACAAGCATTTATTAAGTAACTACAACATGCCAGGCACTGTGCTAAGTGTTTTATACAAATCTCATTTTTATTCCTCATAACAATCCTGGAAAGTAAGTGTTATTTTTATCACCATTTTGCTGATGAAGCAACTGAGGTAGGCAAAGGTTAAATAATTTGTCCAAAGTTACACAAAATAAATGTTTGACACTGAATTTGGACTCAGATCTTTCTGACTCTAGATGCAGTGCTCTATCTACTATATCACCTAGCTGCCTCTAGTCATTTTCATTCATAGCAGTTATGACCCTTTGGCATTCCTCTTTCATCTCATTTCTAAATTAAATATTTTGGCTTCTCAAAAGTAACGCATTTCTTAGCATCTTAGCCAATAAGAAAAGTCAGCCTAATAATTGGCATTGGCCTTGAATGAATGAGAGGATCAAAGATTTATTACCTGAAAATACCCTTTCACATCATCAGGTTCAACCTTCTGCCTTTAAACTTCAGAAATCTGAAGTGACAGAGAGAGGATTCTGATGTATGTTTTCTCACACTAAATTAAATGCTTTTTGTATTACATCATATTGAGACTACATCATTTATACTTTTCTGAATTCCCCTCCCCAAAAAAGAAGTTTTCTGTTTTCTTTTTTCTTTGATTTTCCTCTCTTCCTCTTTCTCCTTTTCTCTTCCCTCCTTGCTTCCCTCCTTCCTTCTTTCCTTCCTTTCCTCCCTCCCTTCTTCCTTCCTTCCTCCTCACTCCCTCTTTCTTCCCCATTCTTTCCCTGTATTCCATTATTACCTTAGTAATTTTTCTCCCTTTTCATTATTTATGCCCTAAATCACATCTAGTTTTATGCTACCATTTTAAAGAGAAAATGATCTTTGAGCCTGATTTCCTGCCCTTATCTTCCACTGATCATTATTCACATAAATTCCATACTGATGTTATAGTCATAGGATGCTAAAGCAGAATAATTCATTAGGTTATCCAGTTCTCTAGCAAGGACCCCAAGTTCACAAAAAACTGATTTCCCATTTCTTGCCAGGACGATTTTATAATGTTTTTCCCCTCTCCTGTGTTTCCAGGGCAACAGACTCAGTGTTGTTACAGAGGTGACTTTGCAAAAAAGATGTCCTTGGCTCCTTACTCTTCATATTTTAAAGAGTATGTTTTGTGCATTAGAAATCAGTCTTTAACATTGAAATACATGCACAGTAGCTGTTGGCTTTAGCATAGGGCTAGACTCAGCATGCAGAAGCAGGAGAAATGAAGGTGGGAGTATGTGAAGGTTACTTCATAGATTTAGCTTACCATAAGTTTATCGCTATGTATTCTATCATACTACCCAACTCATTGTTTTAAACATTTCCTAATTTTAGCCATGAGTATCAAGGTCCTATGACCTCAGATACAGGCTCACATGAGAGACTCTAGATGGTTGCTCACAAACTAGAGCATAAGCCAGGAGAACAGTGACCTCACATCTCTTTAGATCAATCCAAGAATCAAAAATTTACAGGCTCCACAAACTAGCTCTGAAAACAGCAATTCCAAAAACCTGAAGCATGGAACAGTGCCCCTTCTATCCCAGGAATAAAGTCCAATTTTAACATAAAGGTAAAAGTCAAGAAACAGGCTGAAAAATGAGCAAACAACAAAAAGAACCTGACCATAGAAAGTTATTCTGACAGGGAAGATCAAGACACAAACTTTGAAGAAGACAGTGAAGTCAAAATAGTGTGTACATGCAGAGTTTTAAATAAGAATTTCTGTTGGTCAAAGGTCCCCAAATAATTCCTGAAAAAAGCTCCAGAGGGATTTTAAAAATCAAAAAGGTAGAGGAAAAATTGGAAAAAAATGAGAGTGATGTAAGAAAATTATTAAAAGAAAATCAACAGCTTGATAAAGAGGAGCACAAAAAATACCAAAGAAAATAATACTTTAAAAAAGAGAATTAGCCAAATGGCAAAGAAAGAAAGAAAGAAAGAAAGAATAAGCACAAAATTCACTGAAAAGAAAACCTTAAATTGGTCCAATCGTAAAAAAAGATACAAAAAAATCAGTGAAGAAGAATACTCCTTAAAAAAGTAGGATTGGCCAAATAATAAAAGTGGTACAAAAGTTCATTGAAGAAAATCATTCCTTAAAAATTATAATTGGGCAAATTGAAGCTAATGACTCAGTGACATTAAAAAATAATCAAAGAAAATCCAATGAATGTAAAGTAGAAGAAAAGGTGAAATATCGAATAGGAAAAACAACTGACTTGGAAAATAGATTAAGTAGGGATAATTTAAGACTTACTGGATTACCTGAAAGCCATGATTTTATTTTTTTTTTAATTTTTTTTAGCCCAATTACTCTTGCATTTATTTATTTATTTTTTAAATTATAGCTTTTTATTTACAAGTTATATGCATAGGTAATTTTTCAGCATTGGCAATTGCCAAACCTTTTGTTCCAATTTTTCCCCTCCTTTCTCCCATCCCCTTTCCCAGATGGCAGATTGACCAATATGTGTTAAATATGTTAAAGTATAAATTAAATACAATATAAGTATACATGTCCAAACCGTTATTTTGCTGTACAAAAAGAATTGGACTTTGAAATAGTGTACAATTAGCCTGTGAAGGAAATAAAAAATGCTGGTGGACAAAAATATAGGGATTGGGAATTCATCTCCCAGAGTTCTTTCGCTAGGTGTAGCTGGTTCAATTCATTACTACTCGACTGGAACTGATTTGGTTCATCTCATTGCTGGAGATGGCTATGTCCATCAGAATTGACCATCATATTGTATTGTTGTTGAAGTATATGATGATCTCCTGATCCTGCTCATTTCACTCAGCATCAGTTCATGTAAGTCTCTCCAGGCCTTTCTGATCCTGCTGGTCATTTCTTACAGAAAAATAATATTCCATAACATTCATATACCACAATTTATTCAGCCATTCTCCAATTGATGGGAATCCACTCAGTTTCCAATTTCTAGCTACTACAAACAGGGCTGCCACAAACATTTTGGCACATATAGGTCCCTTTCCCTTCTTTAGTATCTCTTTGGGGTATAAGCCCAGTAGAAACACTGCTGGATCAAAGGGTATGCACGGTTTGATAACTTTTTGAGCATAGTTCCAGATTGCTCTCCAAAATGGCTGAATGTATTCACAATTCCAACAACAATGTATCAGTGTCCCAGTTTTCCCACATCCCCTCCAACATTCATTATTATCTTTCCCTGTCATTCTAGCCAATCTGACAAGTGTGTAGTGGTATCTCAGAGTTGTCTTAATTTGCATTTCTCTGATTAATAATGACTCAGAACATCTTTTTATATAGCTGGAAATCGTTTCAATTTCTTTGTCTGAGAATTGTCTGTTCATATCCTTTGACCATTTATCAATAGGAGAATGGAAAGCCATGACTTTAAAAAGAGCCTAGAAAGAGCCTTCTTTCAAGAAATTATTAAGATAACTATCCTGATATCATAGAATCTGAGGGTAAAATAGAATATTTTCAGCCTATTTCTTGACTTTTAACTATGTTAAAGTTGGGTTTTGCTCCTGGATTAAAAGGGGCACACTGTTCCATGCTTCAGGTTTTTGGAATTGCTATTTTCAGAGCTAGTTTGTGGGGCCTATAGTAGAAATAGAAATAGAAAGAAATCCCAAAATGAAAACTCCCAGGAATATTATAGCCAAATTCCAGAACTCCTAGGTCAAGGAGAAAATATTACAAGCAGCCAGAAAGAAGCAATTACAAATATCATGGAACCACAGTCAGAATTACATTAGACTAAGTATCTTTTTCTACATTAAAGGACTGAGTGTTTAGAATGTGATATTCCAGAAGGCAAAGGGGCTAGGATTGCAATTAAGAATCACCTACCCAGCAAAAATTAGTATGATCCTTCAGGGGAAAAATGAATTTTTAATGAGATAGAGGATTTTCAAGCATTCCTGATGAAAACACCAAAGCTGAATAGAAAATTTGATTTTTAAATGTAAGACTTTAAAAGTATATAAAAATAAACAGGAAAGAAAAATCATGATGAGTTCAATAAGGTTAAATTGTTTCCATTCCTATACGGGAAGATGATACTTGCAACTCCTAAGAACTTTTATCATTATTATGGCACTTAGAAAGAGTGTACAAAGAGTGCATGAATATAAGTTGACTATGATGGGATGGTATCTTAAAAAATAAAATTAAGCAGTGAGAAAGAAAAATACTCTGGGAGAAGAGGAAAGGGAGTAGTAAAATGGGATAAATTATCTCACATAAAAGAAGCATGGAAGGAAGAACTTTTATAGTGGCAGTAAATGTGGAGATTTACCAAGTAATGCTGAGAAGGAAGGTAGTCCAGCAATACCAGATTTCAAATTGCATCACAAAGTATTAATCATCAAAATAATCTACTGATTAAGAAATAGAATGGTAGATCAATGGAATAGATTAGGTACACATTATATAGTAGTAAATGACCATAGGAATGTAGTATTTGATAAAACCCCCTAAATCTAAATTTTGGGGACAAGAAACTTACTATTTGACAAAAATTGCTGGTAAAACTGCAAACCAGTTTAAGAGAAACTTGATGTAGACCAACAAACATTTAACACCAAAATAAGGTCAAAATGGATACATTTGAATTTAGACAAAGAAAGTGATATCAGAAGCAAATTAAGAAAACATGGAACATTTTTGGATTTCTGGATAAGTGAAGAATTTATTACCAAATAAGAGACAGAAAACATTATGTGATATAAAAAAAATCATTTTGATTACATTTTCATGTAAACGATTTTGCACAAACACATCCCTTGCAGCCAAAATCAGAAGAAAAGCAGAAAATTATGGGAAAGGGTAGAATTTCTGATAAGGGCCTTGTTTCTCAAATATATAGATAACTGAGTCAAAATTATAAAAAATAATAGAATTATTCATTATTTGATAAATGGTCAAAGGATATGAACAGGGAATTTTCAGGAGGAAAAAAATCAAAACTATCTATAATTATATGAAAAATGCTTTTAATCCCTATTGATTAGAGAAATGCCAATTGAAATAAAGAAAAGCAACGCTGAGGTACCACCACACATCTATCACATTGGCTAATATGACAGAAAAGGAAAATGACAAAAGTTGGAGGGGATATGGAAATATTGGAAACTAATACATTGTTGATGGAGTTATGAATTCACCCAACCATTCTGGAGAACAATTTGGAACTATGCCCCAAGAGTTTTAAACTGTGCATGGTCTTTGACCCACTACTAGGTATGTATTCCCCAAAAAGGAAAAAAAAATTATGGCTCTTATTATGGTGTCAAAGAATTGAAAATCGAGGGGATACCCATTAATTAGGAAATGCCTGAATAAGTTGCAATACATGATTGTAATAGAATATTATTGTGCTATAAGATATGGAAAGGGAGGGATGGTTTCAGAAAAAGCTAAAAGACTTATAAAAATTAATGCTAAGTGAAATGAGCAGAACGCAGAGAACATTGTACACAATAACAGCAATATTTTACAATGATCACCTGTGAATGACTTAGATATGCTTAGCAATACAATGATCCTAGACAGTGCCATATGATGCCAATGCTCTCTACTTCTGGAGAAAGAATTAATGGAGTCTGAATGCAGATCAAAGTATACTTTTTTGCTTGTCCTTTTTTGTGGAGCTGTCTTTTTTTTTCAGCATGGCTATTATGGAAATGTTTTGCCTGACTGCACCTATATAATCTACAGCAATTTGCTTTCCTTCTTAAGAAGGGAATGGGGGGGGAGGGGTTGCAATTCATTTTTTTAATGTTAAAAATTATTTTTTCATGTAACTGGGAAAATTTAGTTTAAACAAGAAAGCCATGAACATGGAACTCAGACCTGATCAGATCTTCCCAGTCCAGAAATGCTTTGTTTCTTGACCCAGGTATTGAGTCCATATCTGTAACCAGGAAAGCTAAGCTTGGAAAAGATTAACAAACAAGTTGACTGATGGGTGATGGATTTTGCAGCTATAGCAGCTCTCCAAAACATTGGTGAAGGGAATACCTCCATGGCCCAAATCTCCAACCTTTGATATGTTGAAGTAAACAAACCTTTATGCTAGCCCACACTGAGTAGGGAACATAGGGTCTTGGACTGAACTGCAAGATCATGTAGTCTGTGTCTCTTATTTTTATAGAGACTACTTAGACCCAGAAAAATAAATAACTTTCCAAACGTCACTCAAGCATAAAGTCACAGACTCAGTATATGAATCCATGCCTTTCAGTTCCAAATTTAGAGCTGTTTCCATAATGTCATAGAAGTTCCTATTTTCATACATATTCTTTAAAAATGAGATGTAACTTAAATGTTAGAAAAGGGATTTCTATGTTATTACACTAACTTTCAGAGTATTGTTGCTCTGGTTTTATTTTGGAACTGCTACAATAAGAGCTGGAGGCAGCTTGTCCATCTTCATAAATGTGGGTCATTGGGAGCTACAGGGGGGATATCCAAGAGCAGCAGGTCTGTGTATTTTACAAGCTCCCCAGAGGCTGGTGGGAGAGAGATTGCTCTTGCCTTTAGTTTTATGAAGCAAAAGAAATGTGATGTACCTTACAGAAAAGTATCTAAAATGTTATATAAGAAAATGGCAAATAAGATATTGTGTCTCATCTTTTCCAAATACCCGACTATGTACCTATTACGGACTGCTTATTTGCTGTATAAGACGAAAACTGGGGAAGCAATTCAGGATGATCAAATGTTCTCTTGTCTATAAAGTGGCATCCTCCAAATGATTTGTGGGGGGGTTTGCACGTAATATAAGTTTATTTTTCTATTTAACAAATCAGTGTACTGCTCAGCATTGTGTCTAGTTTGTAATTCAGTGAAGGTTGCTTGAAAGATTTCTCTATTTGAATAATTTTGTGTCTGGGGATTTTTTTATTTGAAATAGGGAAGGATGAATATTTTGAAAAAAATGGAGATTCCCCAAATACAAATATAATTTTTGTACTATATTGCTTATATGCTTGAGTGGTGATTTTAAAAGCTACGCATTGAAAGTTCTTTCTTGGAGAAACCTATTTGGGGTTCTCCATGAAAAGTCAGGATTTCAAATTTGTAAGTCAGAGAAACCTTCACTCCAATTCCTAGAATTCCAGTAGAATAATGCTAAAAGCTTAAAATTATATATCTGTATATGGCTACAAATTAATTTTATATGCATCAGATTTGAATTTCATGATAGCCATATAAGGCATTGTATACAAACATTATTCTCCATCTCCATTTTATGGAGGAGGAAAGTGAAGTTCATAAACGTTCAGTGACTCGTATAAGATCACGGACCTTGTGATGGGAGAATGAGGTAACTGAAAATTGAGGGGGGCGCAGCGACTTGCTCCAGATCACGTCTAATAAGTGTTAGAGGCAGTTTGACAAAATTAAATCAATGTAAAAAAAATTCAGGTGATAGCCACACATTCTCCCAGTATTATCCCCTCCAAACCACACTAAACCAAAGGCATGAATTGAATAGTCCTTTTTTGAAGAGAAGAGATGAAAGAGGCGAAAGCACTTTAGTTTGACTAAATAATTACTAAGAAGGGGCAATGTAAACTTTCTCTAGGTTTTTGGAAGTTCTAATAAGAAAAGGAAATTACAGAGGCTGATTTGAAAGGTATAATTAAAAATAATAGAATTAAATTGAGAAGAGGAAATCGTACCTAGAATAGAAAGTACCCTCCCTCCCAGTTTTCTGTGGATGAAATTTATTAGACTGTGATGTGATCTTCTAAGAGAAAGGTGGAATTCCCCACCACTTGGAACCCGTATTGTCATTGCTTGTCCCTCATTCTCGAAGAGGACCATGTCATCAGGGAGGCGATGCCATGGCATGCAAGTGAGTTGGATTGGAATGAGGGAGGGTGGGGCAGGGTCCAGTGACCATATATAGATCAGGATAACTAGAGATGACTCTGGATGCAGAGAGACCTTGACCTTTTTAAGCTAAGGTCTTTAAGGCTAGATAGTGATTGAGGCAAAGAATCTCCTCTTTCACCTAGTCCAAAAAGTCTAAATAAATAAGTAAATGAGTGAATGAATGTGGGAGGGGAAGACCCTCAGGGTTTCTGGCCAAAGCAGAAATGACTGCTATTGACATTCAATAAGAATCATTTAGGACCCAAAAAATGATCAAATGGAGCTTGTCCTGGAACCTACTGGTAGCAAATGAGAATCAGATCAGTCTTGGTTTAAGACCTGATCCTTAAGAAACAAATCTATCCAGTAAACCACAAGATGTCATGATACAGACAGAAGGCACCAGTAACTATATTCAAGGAAAAATCTTGCCACAATTCCCCAAGGATGTAGAGAAAGAATCAGTAGTGTTTTCTTTTCTGATTTTTAGGATTCTATCATTTTTGCAGTCACATATGTGCACAGTAGAGACTAATGACTTTTTTCTTGTTTCTCATATCTCACCCTGTGACACAAGTGTGGTCCATTCTCTGTTTACAAACAGCAGATAAGATTCAGAGAAAACAGAAGTGGGAATTAAGTCACAGAAGTCAAATGGTTTTGTTCCCCACAAAATCTTTTCAGTTTTTGGATCTAATTTTGCTTATTTTATGAGCTATGGGATTGATTTCCAAAAAGATTAAATTACACTTTATCAAAGAGCATCTTAGATGGAACTTTGTATTTTGTTTTGGCTCTAGTCCTCCATCCTCTTCCTCCCCCCACAAGTGTCATCTAAGGAAAGAATTGATGTCTTGACAACTGTTTTAAAAATTCTCCACCAGTATTCACATCATCTCTTATCCAGTTGTATATTTTATACATTGTGTAGTAAAAAGAACCTTGGATTTGTAGTCAGAGACTGGCATTCCAGTAGCTAAATGACTTATAAATTTATTTGTTGACTTGAATGTACTTTATGTATATGGATATGTTTATTCATTCTATAATATAGTGGCCAGCATATAGCAACTGCTTGCCACAGAAATATAGAATACATTATGAATCTGATTATATAAAAAATATTTATAAAGTAAATCTGATTATAAAGTAAATGTTTTTTCATAATTATAAAGTTTTGTTGACAGAACCCATGCCTGGATAATTTTTTACAACATTATCCCTTGCACTCACTTCTGTTCCGACTTTTCCCTTCCCTCCCTCCACCCCCTCCCCCAGATAGCAAGCAGTCCTATACATGCTAAATATGTCACAATATATCCTAGGCACAATATATGTGTGCAGAACTGAACAGTTTTCTTGTTGCAAAAGGAGAATTGGATTCAGAAGATAAAAATAACCTGGGAAGAAAAACAAAACTGCAAACAGTTTATATGCATTTCCCCATGTTCTTTTTTTGGGTGCAGCTGCTTCTGTCCATCATTGATCAATTGAAATGGAGTTAGATCTCTTTGTTGAAGAAATCCACTTCTATCAGAATACATCCTCATACAGTATTGCTGTTGAAGTATATAATGATCTCCTGGTTCCACTCATTTCCCTCAGCATCAGTTCATGTAAGTCTCTCCAAACTTCTGTATTCATCCTCTTTTTCTTACAGAACAATAATATTCCATAAAACACTAACAATTTACCCAACCATTTCAAGGATGAGCATCTATTCATTTTTCAGTTTCTAGCCACTACAAAAGGGCTGCCAAAAACATTTTAAAAAGATCCCTTCCTTCTTTAGTATTTTTTGGGATATAAGCCCGTAGTAGCAAGCTGGATCAAAGGGAGACAGTTTGATAACTTTTGAGCATGTTAAATTCTCCAGAATGGCTGATGAACAATTCCACCAAAATGTATCAGTGCCCTTTTTCCCCACCCTCCAACATTCAAATTATCTTTCCCGTCATTCTATCAAATCACGGTGTTAGTGGTATCTCAGAGTTGTCTCAATGTGCATTTCTCTGATTAATAATGACTTGGAGCACTTTTCATATGGCTAGAAATAGAATTTTCGTCTGAGTTGCCGTTCTATCCTTGGACCATCTATCAAAGGAGAATGGCTTGATTTCTTATAAATTAGAGTCAATTTTCATATATTTTAGAAATGAAGCTTTTATCAGAACCAAATGTAAAAATGTTTTCCCAGTTTATTGCTTCCCTTCTAATCTTGTCTGCATTAGTTTTGTTTGCACAAAAACTTTTCAATTTGATACAATCAAAATTTTCTATTTTGTAATCAATCTATTTTTGTAATCAAACTCTAGTTCTTCTTTGGTCATAAATACCTTCCTCTTCCACAGATCAAGGTAAACATCCATTTTCCCAATTTATTTATAATCTCATTCTTTATGCCTAGGTTATGAACCCATTTTGACCTTATCTTGGTATACAGTGTTAAGTGTGGGTCAATGCCTTTCTGAAATCATCCTGTTGGTCATTTCTTACAGAACAATACAATTCCATAATATTCATATACCACAATTTATTCAACCATTCTCCAACTGATGGGCATCCATTCAGTTTTCAGTTTCTAGCCACTACAAAGAGGGCTGCCACAAAATTCTTTCACATGGTCCTTTCCCTTCTTTATGATCTCTTTGGGAATTAATCCCAATATAAACTTTGGATCAAAGGATACACAGTTTGATAACTTTTTTGACATATTTCCAAACAGTTTCAGAATGGTTGGATTGTTCAAATCCACCAACAATGCATCAATTCCCAGTTTTCCGCATCCTCCAACAATCATCATGAGTTTTTTCATTTAGCCAATCTGACAGGTGTGTAGTGTTCTTAGAGGCAAATTTTTTTTGATTAATAAAACTTGGAGCATTTTTCTTGACTAAAATAGTTTCAATTTTTCTTCATCTGAGAAGTCTTTTATATCCTTTCCATTTTTCAATTGGAGAATGGCTTTTTTTAAATTAGGTTAATTTTCTATATATTTGGAAATGAGGCTTTTAGAACCTTTGACTTAAAAAATATTTTCCCAGTTTATTGCTTCCTTCTAATCTTGATTATTAGTTTTTTTTGTCAAAATTTTCAGTTTGGTACAGCAAATTTTCTATTTTCTGATCAGTAAATCTAGTTCTTTTTGTCATAAACCCTCCCTTTCCAAGGTCTAGAGGTAAATTTCCTGTTTCCTCTAATTTATTAATAATTTTATTTTTATGCCCTGGGTAGAACCCATTTTTTATTTGGGTTGTTGGGGTGGATCAATGCCTTTTTGCCCAATGTTTCCAATTATCAGCAATTTTTGTCAAAATAGTTTTATCCAAAAGTGGGGTTTTGGGTTTGTCAAGATAGGGCTGAGTTGTTGATTTTTTGTCCCTTAAAAACCTTTTCACTGATCAACTAATTTTCCTTAGCCAATATCAAATGGTTTTTGGTAATGCTTTTAATAAATTTTAGATCTGGTCATTTTCTACCCCATTTGATTTTTTTTAATTCCCTTTGAAATTTTGACCTTTTTTTTTTATATGAATTTTTGTTATTTTCCTAGGTCATTAAAATAGTTTTTGGGGAGCCCTGAGGAAAAAATAGATTAGTTTAGGTGATATTTATTTTATTATATTTGTGCCCTATCCAAGAGCATTTAATATTTTTCAATTGGTTAATCAGACAAATTTGTGTAAAAGTTCGTAATTTGCTCATAAAGTTTCTATTTTTCCCTTGCATATAATTCTATATTTTTTATATTATCAGTATTTTTTTTTTTTTTTTATTTAATTTAAAATATACATGGGTAATTTACAGATTAACAATTCCAAACCTCTTGTTCCAATTTTCCCCTTCCCCCCACCCCTAAATGGGGATGACCAGTAGATGTTAAATATATTAAAATAATTAGATACACAAAAGTATACGCACAACATTATTTTGTTGTACAAAAGAATCAGACTTGAATTATTGGACAATTAGTTTGGAAGGAAATCAAAGATGGGTGCATAAATATAGGGACTGGGAATTCAATGTAATTTTTATATCTCCCAGAGTTCTTTTTCTGGGTTAGCTAGTTCGTTCATTCTCCATTAGAAATGATTTGGTTGATCTTGTTGCTGAGGATGGCCTGATCCATCAGGACTGGTTCATCTAGTATTGTTGTTGAAGTATAATGATCTCCTGGTCCGCTCATTTACCAGCACGTTCGGTAAGTCTCTCCAGGCCTTTCTGAAATCATCCCCTTGGCTTTCTTAAGAACAGTAATATTCCATAATTTTCATATACCCAATTTATTCAGCATTCTCCAACTGATGGACATCCATTCAGTTTGTTTCAACTACAAAAAGGGCTGCCAAACATTCGTGCAAAACAGGTCCTTTCCTTCTTTATAATTCTTTGGGATATAATCCCAGAGTAACACTGCTGGATCAAAGGGATGCAATTTGATAACTTTTTGGTAGATCCAAACACTTCTCCAAAATGGTTGGATTCGTTCACAACCCACCAACAATGAAAATTGTCCCAGTTTTCCCTCCCTCCAACAATCATATTTTTTTCCTGTCATTTTAAATCTGACGGGTGTGTGGTATCTTAGAGTTTCTTAATTTGCATTTTTCTGATTAATAATGACTTGGAGCATCTTTTCATATGACTAGAAATGTTTCAATTTCTTCATCGAGAATTGTCGTTCATATCCTTGACCATTTTTCAATTGGGAATGGCTTGATTTTTATAAATTAGAGTTAATTTCAATATTTTGGAAATGAGGCCTTTATCAGAACCTTTGACTTAAAAATTTTCCCAGTTTATTGCTTCCTTCTAATCTTGTCTGATTAGTTTTGTTTGTACAAAAAACTTTCAGTTTGGTATAATGAAATTTTCTATTTTGTGAGAATGATTCTAGTTCTGCTTTGGTCATAAAAACCTTCCCTTCCCGGTTGAGAGGTAAACATCCTTATGTTCCCTAATTTATTAATAATTTATTTTTATGCCTAGGTCATGAACCCATTTTGACCTTATCTTGGTGAGGGTTGTATGGATCAATGCCTAGTTTCTGCCATTTGTTTCCAATTTTCCCCAAAATTTTTATAAAAGTAAGTTCTTATCCCAAAAGCTGGGATCTTTGGGTTTTCAAAAAGGTTGCTATATTTGTTATGTTTTATCCCTTAACCCTAATTATTCCACTGATCAATAATCATTCCTGAAACAAATAGTTTTGAATGCTGCTCTATAATTAAATTTTGATCTGGTACAGCTAAGCCACCTATTTGATTTTTTTCATTAATTCCCTTGAAATTTTGACCTTTTGTTTTCCAATGAACTTTGTTGTTATTTTTCTAGGTCATTAAAATAGTTTTTGGGACTCATGGTATAGTTAAATAAATAGATTGTTTAGGTATTGCTTTTATTTATTTGTCGCCCTATCCAAGAGCATTTAATATTTTTCAATTGTTGTGACTTAATTTGATGAAAAGGGTCGTAATTTTTAAAAGTTTGATTTTCCCTTGGCAGATAGATTTAAATATTTTATATTATCAGTAGTTATTAAATGGAATTTTCTTGTAACTCTGATGTTGGATTTTTGTGATATATAAGAATCTGATGACTTATTGGGTTTATTTTTATAACCACAATTTTGCTAAAGTTTTGGATTATTTTTAATTTTTAGCAGAATTGGGGTTTCTAAGTATACCATATGTATGGAAAGTATAATTGTTTTCCTTTGTTTCTTATTCCTTTAATTCTTTTCGTTTTCCAAGTAGTTTGTTCCTATTAAATAGTAATGGGAGTGGGCAACCTTGTTTCCCAGATCTTATTGGGAATGGTTGCAGTTTGTCCCCATTACATATGATGCTTACTGATGGTTTTAAATAGATGCTGCTGATTATTTTAAGGAAAAGTCCATTTATGTGGAAAGTGTTTTGTAGTTTTGCTCATAAAGTTTCTGATTTTCCCGTGGCAGATAGATTCTTAAATATTTTATACAATCAGTAGTTAGTTTAAAAGGAATTTTTCTTTGTAACTCTAGCTGTTGGATTTTGTTAGTGATATATAAGAATGCTGATGACTTATGTGGGTTTATTTTGTATCCTGCAACTTTGCTAAAGGTATGGATTATTTCTAATAACTCTTTAGTAGAATTCTGTTTCTAAATACATCATATCATCAGCAAAGAGTGATAATTTGGTTTCCTCATTGCCTACTCTAATTCCTTTAATCTCTTTCTCAACTCTTACTGCCAGAGCTAGCATTTCTAATACAATATTGTATAGTAACAGTGATAGTGGGCTACCTTGTTTCACTCCTGATCTTATTGGGAATGGTTGCAGTTTGTCCCCATTACATATGATGCTAAGTAAACACATTATGAGTCTGATGCATGTAATATAATGTAATAAAAAGTAATTTAATTACCAGGAAGTTATCAAAATATTTTAAAAACCTGATTGTCTTAAATCCTACAAGCAGACGTTCTTAACTTGAAGTTTATAAAAATGTTAAAGCTTTTTAATTTTCAAAATATATTCATAGATAGTTTTCAACATTCACCCTTTCAAAATCTTGTGTTCCAAATTTTTCTTTCCTCCCTTTCCCCTATCCTTTCCTTAGACAGCAAGTAATCCAGTATATGTTAAATGTGTGCAATTCTTCTATGCATATTTCTATAATTATCATGATGCACAAAAAAATTCAGATCAAAAAGAAAAAAAAATGAGAAAGAAAACAAAAAGCAATCTGGGCACTCAGTTCCAGGACTGTCTGTAATGAGGACAGAAGGTTAGACTCCATCTAATCCAGACTGATGTTTCCTGGATACTGGAGGCTCATGGTATTGTTTGTCTTCTGCTTGTATTGGTATGGGTTCTCCAAGTACCACAACTGAGCTAGACATTTTGGTCAGTACTGTATAACCAAGCTATCTGTCACAATGAGGAGGAGTGATCTGGGCTTGACAAAGCCTGGTTTTATGCTTACACCAGCCAATCAGCTTATGAGATATATAACAATAGCCAATCAATACTGAGGATGTTTGTGTCAGTGTGCAAATTTGCCGACATTAACACTATGGACTTTTCCATTTACATCCTCTAATCATAATCTACATACAATGAAAATCCAAATAACATTTGTGTTCTGTAATTGACTGACAGAACCCTGTTTATATTTATATATATATATATATATATATATATATATATGTATATATATATATATACATATATATATATATTTAAAATAAACAACTTATAGCAACCATATCTGGGTTATACATCTGTCTTGGAAACAATATACACATCAGGCTTCTCTGACCAATATGTGGTATTTACAAATTTAAAAAAAAAATTGTTTGTTCTCTTTAAAGTACTTAAGTGTCCCTGTCTACTTTGGATTCAAAATGGAGGCATTTATGACAAGGGGCCTCCTATGACAGAGCAAGTCAATTCCATTCTCTAGCCTGTATTTTCCCTATCTGTAAAATGACAGTGTTGTACTAAATGACTGGAGGGATACTTTCCAACTCTAAATCTTATGATCCTACATCTGTAACATGGCTATTGATCTGGTATCATCCCTGGCTTAGATAATTGCAGTGGACTCCTAACTTGTCTCCCTGGCTCTTATCTCACTCTATTCCTTTCTTTGAAGAACTGTCTGATATTCTGTATTATCACAGGTCTAACCATGTCACTCTCTTGCTGTAGAAATTCTAGTGGCTCCATATTGCCCCTAGGATAAAATAGAAACTCTTCTGTTTGGCATTTAAAGTCCTTCATAGTCTATTTTCAGCCTATCTTTCTTTTTTATCACTTTTTTTAAAAATCACTTCTCATCTATACAATTACTATTGTTTTCTGACTACTCTCCCTTTCTGAAGTCTCTGCTCACTCCAATCCATCCTGTATACAGCTGCCAAAAGAAAGATTTTCCTAAAGTGTAAGTCTGACCATGTTAGTCCCCTGCTCGACAAACTCTCATATTACCTTGTCACATTTAGGATCAAATATATCCTTTATCATTTAAAGTCCTTCACAACTTTAACCTACTTTTCTAGACTTATCATTCATTACTCTTTGGTTCCATGAAACTGTTCTTCTTAATGTTCCTGCATTTTTCATTTTCATGACTTTCTACTGGTTATTTCCCATGCCTGGAATGTTCTCACTCCTCCCTTTTGCCTCTTGGAATCCAAAATTTCATTCAAAGCTCAGCTAAAGTGCTAAAGTGTTCCTCCCTCCATGAAGGTTTTCCTCATTTTCCCCAAAAGCTAGTGCCTCCATCTCCAAAATTATCTTTTATTTTTCATATATTCGATCCGTAGTCTGGAAAAAGGGGTGAGGATGGGGCAAACATGGGTTGCAGGCAGCATGCAGTCTACAATATTGCCCAGTGTAACCTCAATCTGATTAACATGTAACTGGGAAATATTTAGTAAAATAAATAAAAAACAGTAAATATTATATATATATATATATATATATATATATATATATATATATAATATCACATTTTAAAACTAAATCAATATGTAGCCTACAGGGATACTTACGTAGATTTTAATGACCCATGCTCCTCTTTGAGTTTGTTATCATTGGTGTGGATTATACAGAACCAGTTTCAAAGTGGGAAAGAGCTGGATTCAAGTTCTGCCTTTGACATCCAGATCTGTGTGTCTATGGCAAATCACTTACCTTCTCAAAACTCTCTATAAGCTTTCTTCATCTACAAGTTTCAGAGATAGTACCTATTGAGTAAGTTTCACAAAACAAGAATGAAATCACAGATCTCCTCCCTCTCTGCCTTAGGTATATGTTCTCTCAGAGAGAGACAACAGCCAAATCAGTTCCTTGAGGGAATTTTTGTCTGCATCCTTATCACCTTAGTGCAGTGCTCTGCACATAGATGGGCCTTAGTAAATATGGATTGTTTGATTGATGGTCTTTTACTCCATAGAATATTATTTTGAAAACAATTTTAGAATGATTTGTATAACCCTTCAGTGAGTAAATCAAGTGCTACTTTTTGGAAAAACTCATTAGTTTTCTTAGGCCTGCTGTACAAAATTCAGGCTAGCCACCAAATCTCTCCTTCAATTAAATAGTTGACCATGTTAAAAACTAGCTCAAATACATGATTGCCAGGGATGTTTTCCTTGACATTTAGTTCACTAGCAACAAACATCATTGAGAAAGAAATCAATTGGAAATCAAAGAGAAGAGCAGTTTAAATGGTTGGTTTAATTTGTTAATTGGGAAACTAAGACCTCTGTCCTGCAATGTCACACAAGAAAAAAAAAAAGACAAGTTATTTTAAAAATAGAAATTTAAGGGGAACTCCCCTGAGTCTTAGAAGAATTTGAAGAAGAAATTTGATTTCTCGTCCCCTTTGAGAAATACAGGTTTCACTTAGAGATTGAAACATGATAAGGTTATTTTTCTATATTCCAAGTGATAAAATACAGTCAAAGTTAAAGGATATGTGTCTGTGAGCATATGTGTAGGACACTTTCAGTATTTTCTTTTTGATACAATAGTTAGGACAGCTGATTAAATTCAGCAAATATTAATTAGGTATCTGTGGCATGTAGAATACTGGAAGATATTTATTCTGAACGTCAGTTTTTTCATCTATAAAGTGTGGCTACTTATAGTCTCTACTACACATGGTTCCTATGAGGATCACATGATATAGTCTGACATATAACCCAAAGTAGGTCAAAGATAGAAAATCAGGTTTCATATTCAATTAAGTACCCATGGCAGCATTATTGATTGTGTAATGGTTAAACAAATTGTTGTGCATGAATATGATGGAATACAATTGTACCATAGAAATGAAAAAAAAATTGAAATCCAAAAAATCTGCTAAGAGTTGTATGATCCGATGTAGAGTGAAGCAAACACAAGAAGGTAATATATACAGTGACCACTATGATGCTAAAATGACCAAAAGGGAGCTGAATGGTATAATCATAGTGTCAGATCTAGGCCATGGGTAAAAAATGAAATAATGTATCCCAACCTCTTTTTTTGGAGAGGCTAACCAATAAAGAGGTAGAATGTTGAATATGCTGTTAGATGTGGTCACTGTGTATGTCAGTTTTGCTTAACCAATTGTATTCATAACAAGGAAAGGCTCACAGGTAAGTGAGGAGAGAGCAGTGGAGTTTATTTAGAAATGACTGTGACGTAAAAACAAAAGATATGAATGAAATGTCATTTTAACAACCTTTAAAGTGCTATATAAATGTCACTGGTGATGACGGTAATGATGAAGAGCCTGGGTTAAAGATAGTTCCTTTCTCAAACTCAGTGGTTTCAGTAATGATGTTTTAATAATGAAATTAAACATCCATCTCTCACAGATTGTCTACAAAGATAAAAATATTACTTCTGAGTGCATATGTATTAAATATGTGTGCATGTGTGGAAGGTAAGGATGGATATTTGACAATGTCATCGTCCTCTTTCACTTAATCTCACTGACAAAGAATGATGCAGAGCCACCTTAAAATACATGGAAGAGTTAAAAATATGATTCATCTCAAAGACTAACATTTAAGAAAAACTCTGACTTATAGCAAATACAATGCCCCTGTGCCATCAAAGAAGGGGCATAAAAGTGTAAAGACTGGACACATTGACCTTTCTTGCAAGAAACTTTAATTGCCTGTATTTTTCTTGCACTGGAGTCATGTGATGACTTTAAAGCCTTCACATGTCAGCATACCTACAGGAAGAGGATATTGTTTTTAGTCATCTTATTTCTCATAAATGTGCAGCAATTACCAGGAAAGTGAATCAATTCATCACACTGCTACACTGAATTAATTAAAGGCTATAGAAAGAGTACAGATCCATTACATTATTGAAATAAAATCTAATTTTATCAGTGAGATCCCAATTGCATTCCTTTTGGGGGATGCCTAAGTAATATCTAGTGAATAGAGCAATTATCATTGATGGTAACTGCAAAAACTCTTCCAGTCTCCACTAAGGAGTATGAATGAATCCGTATATACAGCCTGGAGCATATTTCCTACTAAGGATGATTATAACTCTATTAATCACTCATTGTGGAAGTAAGGCCTGTGAGAGTAGACTGAATGGAATTAGGCTTATTTATTGTCTTGGAGAAAGGAGGCTCTTGAATGGAGAATGCTAGAGCCAAATAAGAGCTCCCACATCTATGAAAGGATAATTCTACAAGGACTTTAAAAGTCCTTCTTACAGTGGCTCTAATTTTTCTTTCTAGGTCTGTTATTCTCCGAGCCTGTTTTCTTACTGATTCCCATCTATGATATTGTATTTCCTATCCCTGTACTTTTACATTAGCTATCCTGCATTTCTAGATATTTTCATTAGAATCTTTGGCTCCCTCTGAAATTCAACTCAAGTGCCATTTTCTAAATAATCTATCCTGATCCAGCTACTTATGCCATCTCCCACCAGAAATTGTTTTGCATATATTTTATATTTAATGTTTTTGGTACTTGTTTCCAAACCAATAGAGTAGTAGCTCCATTTCATTTTTGTCTTTGTACCTCCAGCATCTAGCACAGTTGTCGGCACCTAGTGGATGCTTAGTTAATAATGGTTGGATGAATGAACAAGCATTTGTTGTAGGAACCTTTTGTTTAAGGCACTGTTCTGTGATGTGATAAAATACAAAAACATGATCATCTCAGCCTTTGAGAGCTTATATGCTATTGGAATATACATCATAGTGATGTATGCATGCCTTATTTGAATCTTACAACACTTCTGTGAGGTAGGTAATATTGCTATTATAATGATGAGCATCATCACTCCTATTTTACATATTAGGGAACTGAGGTTCAAAGAAGGTAAATTATTTGTTCACAGTTATGCAGCTAGTTAATATCAGAAGTGACTTTTGAAACCAGATATTTCATGATTCAAGTCTGATTCCCTATTTAGTATGGCATGCTGTCTTGATAAAGTGTACTTCAATTCAATTGTATTTCCCAAATACCCATATAACCCTAGGAGTTGCTATGTTAGTTTGATGAGGTATATTTAAAAGGTCTAGCTCTTAGTAATGCTGCCTCTAAAAGTATGCATCTGAAATACATGAATGGCTCAAGATTATACTCTAAATGGGTGAAAACTCGCTAGCAGTCGTAGAGATGGGGATCCTACCCTTATGCTAAAAATGTCTACTCATTCCTCTGGGGTTCTTAGAATTGTTCCATGGTCCCATGCTGAGAATAAAGGGACAAAAGGATATGCAAAGGACAGAGGCAATTACAGATGCTTATGAGAAATAATGCTTATGAGATAAATCAAGTGTTTGTTGTTCATCCTTCATTCTTGAAGAGGTCCATTGACATCAGGGTGATGTCTTGACTTACAAGTGAATTACATTTAAGTGAGGCAGGATTATGTGAAGTCATGAGCCTCATTGTCTCTTCCAGAGTCATCAGATTCCAATGGCAAGACATACATCAGGACAACTGGGGATGGCCCCAGATGCAGTGGGAGACCTTGGCCTTTTTAAGCTAAGCTCTTTCCTAGGTCTCAATTTGTCTGAGGCAACACCTATTCAGTGGTTAAAGGTTAGATAAGAACTGAGGTAAAAGATTGCCTAGTCTATTTTCACAAAAAATCATTTTGGGAGGCGAAGACCTTCAGAATTTCGGGCCATAACAGAAACAATTGCTATTTCATTCACTCTGAGCCATTAAAATACCAAAATTAAGCAAATGACGCTTTTTTTGGTTTAATGTAGTTTTCATTTGTGATTTCTTGAAATAAAGCTGTAAATAAGATGTAGTCTTTATTTGAAAGAAACAGTTATTCAACTTTAGTTGAATAAAAAACCCCAACTTGATCAGAAATGGATGTCACTCATATCCATTTGAAATGAATCAGGGAGAGTGAATAAGGACCACCAATTTGTCTTCTGGGTCTGTTCTTCCTTCCTCCTTTTTAGGGCTCCGGCCACTCCCACAGTAAATACAAATACATATTCTCTGTTTCTCTCTGTCTCTCTCTGTCTTTCTCTCTCTCTGTGTCTTTCTCTCTCTCTCTGTCTCTCTCTCTCTCTCTCACACACACACACATACACACACACACACACAGAAAGAACATGATACTTTGTCCCTTTAGCTTTCACTTTCTCACTTTCACTTTTTGGAAGAGGCTGGGTTTGAGGAGGGGAACTCTACTGATCTGATCTCTCAACTGCTTTTCCTACTTTGTAGTCATGGTCCTACTCCTTGTGTGCATGTGGTGAAACCTGGCTATTCCAGTTTCCTCATATATTCATTCTGTTCTTCCATACATAGAGGATATGGAGCACACTGATTCTGAATGTAGGAACTGGGTCCAAAGTCTGCCTTGATTGTCTAGTACCTGTGATCTTGGGCAGGTCACTTAACATATTTGGGCCTTAGTTTATTAAATTATAAAATAAGTGGTATTGGTTAGTCTCTAAGGCTCTGTCAGCTCTAGATCTATGAGTCTAATATGAAAGAGTAGATGACTTAGTGATGCTTTTGAGAGTTCCAGAAAGAAAGCTTTTAGAGAGTCAGATTAGGTGGAATTTGAACTGGGCCCTGAAGGCAGGCTAAGTTTGAATAACAGAAGAAAAGGAGAAAGAGAGAATTCCAAGCCAAGAGAAAAAATTATTTGACCTAAATTATGAATGTACATGAAGAATGGAGAGTTTATGTTGAATTGTAATGGGATTTAAGGTTGGGAGACATGGTGAGGCTCAATTCCAAAGGACCTCAAAGTTCAGAGAAATGAGTTTAGAACTTTAAAATGAGAAATTCCTTTCAATGAATTTAAGATAATTGCAAATCCAGAGCATTAATGATAAAGCATATTACTCACATCCTTAGAGGGGGAAGTATTAGGCTCAAGATGAAGCATGACACATACATTTTTGGTTATGTCTATTGTGGGAATTTGGTTTGACTATGTGTGTAATTTTATTTTATTTTTTTTATCAAGGTTTTTGCTTTGTTTCTGTCTGGTAAATGGAGGAAGTAAAGTAGGGACAGAGTTTCCAAAAAAAGTAAAGAAGGAAGAAAGAATGAAAGAAAGGAAGAATCATAGACAAGCAGAACAGCTTTGAAAGTTACATGCTGGGATGATTTCAGAGAGACCTGGAAAAACTTACACGAACTGATGCTAAGTGAACTGAGCAGAACCAGGAGATTATTATAGATGGCAACAACAAAATTATATGATGATCAATTCTGATGGATGTGGCTCTCGTTAACAATGAAATGATTCAAGCCATTCCAATGTTCTTGTGATGAAGAGAGCCATTGACACCCAAAGAGAGGACTGTGGGAACTGAGTGTGGATCACAAAATAATAATTTCATTCTTTTTGTTTTTGTTTCCTTGCATTTTGTTTTCTTTCTCATTTTTTTCCTTTTTGATCTGATTTTTCTTGTGCAGCATATTTTTGAAAGTTAAACAGGTTTAATGTATATTGGATTACTTGCTATCTAGGGGAGGGATGAGGGGAAGGGAGGGAAAATTTAGAATACAAGATTATGTAAGGGCGAATGATGAAAATTATCCATGTATATATTTTGAAAAACAAAAGCTTTATTTAAAAGAAAGAAAGTTACATGCTAAATTTATTATATATTTAAATAATATAAACACCTGTACATAAAAGAAACTTATGGCTTCATGTACATTCTTTATTTTTTCTATTCTACTGTGTTTATGAAAATGATTGTTTCAATTGGTATGTGTAATTTCAGAATTAAAAAGTGAAAACAAAATAAAATAAGTGGATTAGACTACAAAAGCAAACAAACTCCAAACAACAAATATAAGATTGAAAAGATCTGAAAAAGCTGAGGAAAAAAATGATGAAATATCTTTTCTTAGAAATTATAAAAAATAGAATAGAGGACCAATTATTTCAGGTATTTTAAATTGTTAAGACAAAATGGTAGCAGAAATCACCTGAACTTAAATGTCTTTAATTTAGTGTATCATTTTCCACTGAACTTGTCACCCCCTCTAAGTATGCTTATTATCAACGGTAAGATCACTATTTTATTGGTCCCTCTCCATTTGTTCAACCTGGGGGACAGCTTGGATTTTGCTCTCTTTTCTCTCATATGTGGTATAATGGAAAAAACTCTGAATTTGAGGTCTAAGGACCTGGCTTCAATTACTAACTATACAACATAGGATAAGTCATTTTGCTTCTCTGGTATTCAATTTCTTCCTCTCCAGAGAGAGTTGGACTAGGTGGCCTTTATACCCCTTCCAATTCCAGAGCTATGATCCTATCAGATGCAAGTGATCCTTTTATCACACCCTTTTCATTCCCAACCCATAGCCACTAACCCTATTACAGATCTAGCTACCTCTGGCTAAAATCATTGTAAGTGACAACAAACTGTTCTCTTAGCTTCTAGTATCTCCATCCTCCTGGCTATTTTATAGACAGCAGCAAGAATTAACTTCCCTAAATAGCATTCAATCATGTTGCTCTAAAGTTCAGCTTCCAATTTCCTTCCATAGCAAATCTAAATTTCAAATCATTTTCTTTCAAGCTTTCTTCCCACTCCCCACTTACTCTTCCTCTGCTAATTGCCCTTAGTTCCTGTTACTCCTCCAAGAAGTCTTGAAAACAAAGTTCTTTCATTATATCTCAACAAACAGCTCAATGGGGATTCTTCTTCATTTTTAATTGGCCCCTTCCCTCCCTGTATGGTCCCCATCATTGTGGAGGTTTATTCTGGCATTAGAAGCAGTGTTATGATCAGTTCTCAGCTTTCTCCCCTTTCCCCACTCTCTTCTTTTCTGCTACTAAAACCTGTGGAGTGGAACCTTTTGACAAGAAATCCTAAAAGCAGATTAATCTCATGCTGTGTACTTTGACATCATCTCAGATCCCTAGTGATTCATAACAGAAGCCAATCAAGCTCAACTGTATTTCTCTTAGCCTCATTTTAAAGCATAGGAACGGTGAAGTCTATGTGAAAATATTTTACCTGGCTTTCCTTGCTATCAGATAAATTTAATTTCAAACTGCACCCATAAAATGATTATGGGTTTCATTCATTCATTATTTAACATTTTCTACAAACATTTACCTTGTGTTCTGTGGAAGACGCTGTGCTTGATGATGGGGAATAGAGAGATTTTTTTAAAAAAATGATACTGTCTTTGTTCTCATCACATATACAGTTCCGAATGGGAAAATAGTTATTCTCACATAGCAACAACTAAAGTATAACTTAGCATATAAGCTCTTCTAATAAGACAAATATAAATCAGAACAAGTTTGAGATTGTATCTTGCATTCAGCTAATTGGCAACAATGACAAAAAAGAAACAGTCAATTTTGAAGAGACTCTGCATTGTTGATGGACCTATGAATAGGTAAAATCATTCTGAAAAAAATTAAATTGGAATTATGCAAAGAAAATGACTAGAAATAACTACTGTGTTTGATCCAGAGATCATATTTCTAGTCATATACTCCAAGGAGGTAAGTGACAAAATGAGAGACTCCACATGTATTTAAATATATAGGGCATTTCTTTTTTTGTGGTAGTAAAGAACTAGAAACAAAGTGAGTGCCCATAAATTAGAGAATGATTATGGCACAAGAATGTCATGTAATTATTATGCTGTAATTGTAAAGATGTTGAATAAAGAAAAGCATGGAAATACCTAACATGAACTGATGCAGAGCAAAGTAAGCAGAACCAGGTAAACAATAAACATAATGATTAAAATATGTAAATGGAAAGAACAGTCACAAAAGAATCACAGTTGCATTCTGTGAAATGATAATGACTAAATTTGACTGTAATGAATAGATATAAAGAAACGCTTTTTGCTTTTTTGTGAAGGTGAAGGATTATGGGTATGGAATATTACATATAATGTTAAAATTTAAAATTACATATATATTTTTTATTCTTTTATGTTTATGGAACTTTTTTCTTTTTCTTATTCTTTACTATAAGGGATATCTCTCTGGTAGGGCAAGGAAGAGGGATACGATAGACAATTAAGTGCTATTATAGCAAACTATATCAGTGAAATTTATTTTTACAAAAGAATATCATTAAGTGCATCAGATGGGTCAAAGATTATTTAAGATTATTAAGGGTAGCATGACTGATTCAAAGACGGAGTAATTATTCCTAAGTGGGAATAGTCAGGGAAGCTCCAAGAAGAGTTAGAAATGGAGCTGAGACTTAAAGGAATAAAACTGTTCCACCTGTTGGATATGTGGGAGTTGTCCTTTCCTTAGCTTTTGCAATACACAGAGGCAAAAGGGTCTGGCATGAGATTGGGGACCAGAGGACTTGAATTTGGCTTGAGCATGGATGGATATGAAGAGTGGTACTATAAAATAAAATGTGAAAAATAGATTAACACTAGACTGTGGAAAGCAAGGTTAAAGTTTTTATTTTATTTTGTAGGCAATGAGGTGCAATTGGAAGACTTGAGGAAAGAAAGAACCTAATCAACCCTGTGTTTTAATATTATTTTGGCAACTGTGTGAAGGAGAGCCTGGAACAAGGAGATTGGAAGCAGGGAGAGCACTTGGAGACTACTGTATTCTAGGTAAGAGTTGCGAAGGGCCTGCACGAGGGTAGTAGCAGTATGGGTGGAAAGGAGGAGGTACATGGAAAGAATATTATAGAAGCAGACACTATAAATTACAGGGAATAAGGGAGAGGGAAAAGTCAAAGGTCATGCCAAACTTTCAAGTCTAGCTGACTGGAAGGACAATGATATCAGAGTGAACATGATACATACAGACCTGAGGAAATTGTAATAGCTACTGGTTTGAAGATGGCTTGGAAAGGGAAGGAGAAGTCTCAGAATATGCATTTATATGGATCTTACTATGTGCCAGAAAATGTGCTAAATATTTTTTAAAGCAATATTATCAATTTGATGCTAACAATAACCCTAGGAGGTAAGTGTTGTTATAAATCCTATTTTACAGTTGAGAAAACTGAGGCAGGCAGGGTTAAGTGAATTGCCCAGGGTCTCATGGCTTGGAAATATCTGAGACTGGGTTTGAACTGAGGTCTCCTTGACTCCAGACCCAGTATCCTATGCACTGTTGACCTTAGCTGCCTTGGGGATTTGAGGCTTCAACTGGGAAGACCTAGTTGGACTAGGTTAGAATTAAATATATATTTGAGAGAGAGCTCTGACTTCATAGCTGTTTTTGTGTAAATAACTATACCATCTGGCCCTAAGAGAAATATTTAAGCCTCTGCTTTAGCAGATTGTCACAGCCAATCTCGGAGTTTTTTTCCCCCCTCACTGCCGCCAGCACAAAGTGCATGTGTCAGGATAACTTACCTCACATCAGCCCCAGTTTTCAAACACAACCTTAGCAGAGAAGTCCCAAGACATATATCAAACACTACTAGGAATGAAAAGCATCTTCTGGTAGCACATAAAGCAAAAGACATTGCTTCCTAACATTTAAGCAGTGGCTAATTTAGCTAGAATGTTCAGAATTAAGTGATGTACACCCACAACAGAATTAAGTGATGTACTTTGCCAGTGGATATTGGGAGAGGTGACATGACCTTTCTCCTTCTGCTGGTAGAACATGTATAATGGCTGAGTCCATTTGGGTAAATACTTTATTGATGGAGAGAAGAGGAATATGTGAGCTGTGGCTAATCCTCAAGTTTGAAGTGTGCAGTTGAACCTAGTTGGCATCAGTCTCACAAATGTAGGCAGTTAAAGGGACCTCGAAATACTTTAATGCTTGGTAATGAATAACAGAGATGAAGAGGGGTACCATCTTTGATACAGAAGGGACTGAGTTGAGAAGTGGGCTGGAAGAACCACAAGCTGGGCTTCTCCAAGGCAAAACGGTAGGTGGCCTCATTCTTAGGCTAGGTTGAAATCTTAGAAATGGATTAATTAGTTCAGGAAACCATATTCGCTTTAATGTTGGGGTTTGGGATCACTAAGGATAGCCTTTTCATATTCTGTAATTCAAGAGTTTTAAATTTTAGAGCTGCTTATATTTTAGTTTTCCTTTCCTCCTTTAGTTGCTATAAAAAATCTCATTAAAAATAGCCCCTGAGTTAAGAGGAGGAACCACAGTTCTACTGATTCTTCGACTTGGAAGGGGCTAGAACCAGAGCTTTGAAGTCAACTAATTAAACTCTATCATTTTATCCATGGGGAAAATGAGGCTCAGGGAGATTAACTGAATTACCAAAGGTTAAATGGAAATTCCACAGCTGGGACTCAGATATGTTCCCTTATCTCCTCTACAAGACAGCAGGAACTTGTGGGTCACTAGAAAGATCTATATTCAGGGCCTGGCTTTGATTTCTACTGAGCAAATCACCTAATCTTTGTTAGGGCCCCAGGTAGCACTCTTAGACTGAAAGTCAGACCAGGTACTAATCTGCGTCGGTATAGAGATTTTCTCATAGAAGTAAGAAGTCACAGATGAAATTATAGGCTAGACTAAAGTAGATAGATTTAGAGATAGATGGGTAGATAGATAGGTAGAAAGAAAGATAAATAGATGGTTGGATAGACAGACAGATGGATGGATGGATGGATGGATGGATGGATGTATAGATGGATGGAGTCTGTATACAAACACATTTGCTGGAAATTAGCTTCTTGTAGTTTTTGCTCATAGCCCTTCTGGAGAAATGCAGTGATATACTTCTGCAGGCCTTAAACTCTAGATTTGCTATTCTCACTTTGTCAGCACATCATTAGCACCCTGGCAACCATGCCCAACTTCCTTTCCCTTCTTATACTAATTTCTTCATCTGTTCTATCATTGTGTTTTACTTATCTTGCTTTTACCAGCTATCTTCTCCTCATTCTGTTCATTTTAACTTTCTTCTCTTACCCGTCTTCAATTGATTTCATTAGTTCCCATGGATTCAATGATAATTTCAATGTTTTGTGATTTCCAAATCTCTATATCAACTCTCTTTCTTTGTCTCATAGTTATCTCAGACTTTATAGCATTGAAATCACAAGCCCCATCTCTCTCTCCCAAACCTTTACACTTGTTCTTTAGGAAATAGCTTCTGTTTTCTTGAATCAAGTTTGATATTTTCTCTGTGGTTTTCAAACTCTTCCTCAGATCCTCTTTCCTGAGTCCAACTCCTTTGCTTTGATTTTGATCATAGACACCTTACTATATATCTTGGAGTTTACAGGCTACATTTATTTTTTAAGGACCATCCCTTAAACCCACATAATTCTGTCTCCCCTAGATCGGTTAACAATAGGTCCCACGCTAAGCCCAAGATGTCCTTGTTTGGGTCCTGATTGCTCAAAGTACATATAAATAGCAAATGTTTCTGTTTTGTCCAGAAACCCTTGGACATTACTTCAGTCAAATTGAGACCTTGGGAAAGACCTTGGCTTAAAAAGTCCAAGATCTCTCAGTATATCCAGGGTCATCTCCAGTCATCCTGATCTATATCTCGTTACTGGTCCTAGATGCCACTGGAGACAAAAGTGAGGCAGGCAACCTTGCCCAGCCTCCCTCACTTCAATCCAGTTCATTTGCAAGTCACAACATCACCCCCCTGATATCATGATTCTCTTCTAGAATGAAGGACAAACAACAATCCTTTGCTTTGAATACACTTGTCCTTTAGGTCTGAGTCTCTTACTTCAGCTCTACTCCTTCAAGCCAACAATCTAACAAGCTTTTATTAGGTGCATACTTTCAACAAAGCACTGTCCTAGATTCTGAGAATACAAATATAAATCCAAAAACAATCCATCCCTTCAAAGAGCCTGCATCTTACTGGGGGTGGGGAGAGTTATAACATCAACACAGATAAAAGAAACCAACACAATTTGAGTGGTGAAAGAGATGGCATGTCCAGAAATAGAGTTGGGAGAGCATATGAAAGACAAGTTCCTCAGTGGAATTTACAATTACCCAGAAGAAAGGGAACATCCCATGAGGTTGGGGCATGTGACTTTAGCTGGCAGGCTAAACCCTGAAAGGGACTTAGCATCCTAAAAGAATGTTATTTCTAAGGAGGAGAAGTGGGATTGGGAAGCAAAGTGGAGTTAGGGGAGATACCATGTGGCATGGGGGAGGGATCAGGAGAAAGACTTTATGGTATATTAAGGAGAAAGACAGAGTGCCATGACTGGCTGATCCAAAGGAAGGTAGCAGTAAAGCCATGGGCCATTTTTTTTTTTACTGAGGCAATTGGGATTAAGTGACTTGCCTGACTTGGGGGCTGGTGTTCTATCCACTGTGCCACCTGGTTGCCACATAAATTGTTTTATAGGGAAATTTTAGCCTCAGGGTCTTGATATAACTTGGAATTCTGACTGGATTACCTTTAGAGGGTGGGATCAAGGAACTAAAGTGATCTCCATCATCAAAGCCTTCTTCCTGCTTGCCTAAGGGATTAATTTTTATAAATTCCTCTGCTAATCACACCTAACTTTAAAGATCTCCTCACTGTCTCTGAATTCTCCCCACACATCTCTGAGTACCTTTCACCTTAAGCCTAGAATATATATATATATATATGGGGGGGGGTATATATATACACACATTTACATATATATCACACAAATGTGTACATATATGTGTGTGTATATTATATAAGTATATATGTAATATATGGAATTATGGGTAGTTATTTTTGTTTTTGTTTAACATTTGTAAATCACTACCTTACTGATAGATCATCAGCCTTTTTTCAAACTGGAAACCAAAGATTGACCCCCTGAAGACCACTTAGCTGATTGGTTTAGGAGGTGTTCTTCCTGGCTATACAAATAAACTGTATATGAGACTGACCATCTGGTGCCAATTTGTGCATCAAAGCTGTAAAACAAAACTACATTCAAAGATAAGATTTTTCAAATCAGAACAGTAATTAGACTATTGGTGTACTTTACTCAGGTTTTCTTATTTATTTGAATTTTATTTTACTAATTTCTTTGTGATTTTATTTTTTTTCTTTATTGAATCAAATATAATCACCATCAACATTTAACAGGGTTTTACATATTTACATACATAATCATCTTACCATTGATGTGCATCTAGGATTCAAGGTCTATTTCTGTCCGTTACTACCTGTGGGTTCTTGTGCAAATTTGTCCCTTGCATTTGTGAGTCTCAATTGCTTTGTCTGTAAAAGGAAACATTTCAATTAAATAGTGTCTATTATTATTTATTTTTTTTTACTGAGGCAAGTGGGCTTAAGTGACTTGCCCAGGATCACACAACTAGGAAGTGTTAAGTGTCTGAGACCAGATTTGAAATCAGGTCCTCCTGACTTCAGGGCTAATTCTGTATCCACTGCACCACCTAGCTGCCCTGTCTATTATTCTTTTTTTTTAAATAACTTTTTATTGACAGAACATGTGCCTGTGTAATTTTTTATAACATTATCCCTTGCACTCACTTATGTTCCGACTTTTCCCTTCCCTCCCTCCATCCCCTCCCCTAGACAGCAGTCAGTCTTATACATGTTAATATGTTATAGTATATCCTAGATACAATATATGTGTGCAGAACCAAACAGTTCTCTTGTTGCATAGGGAGAATTGGATTCAGAAGGTAAAAAATAACCTGGGAAGAAAAACAAAAATGCAAACAGTTTATACACATTTCCCAGTGTTCTTTCTGTGGGTGTAGCTGCTTCTGTCCATCATTGAGCAATTGGAACTGAGTTAGATCTTCTCTTTGTTGAAGAAATCCACTTCCATAAGAATACATCCTTATACAGTATTGCTGTTGAAGTATATAATGATCTCCTAGTTCTGCTCATTTCACTCAGCATCAGTTCATGTAAGTCTCTCCAAGCCTCTCTGTATTCATCCTGCTGGTCATTTCTTATAGAACAATAATATTCCATAACATTCATATACCACAATTTACCCAACCATTCTCCAATTGATGGGAATTCATTCATTTTCCAGTTTCTAGCCACTACAAAAAGGGCTGCCACAAACATTTTGGCACATACAGGCTCCTTTCCCTTCTTTAGTATTTCTTTGGGATATAAGCCCAGTAGTAGCACAGCTGGATCAAAGGGTATGCACGGTTTGATAACTTTTTGAGCATAGTTCCAAATTGCTCTCCAGAATGGTTGATGTATTCACAATTCCACCAACAGTGTTTCAGTGTCCCTGTTTTCCCACATCCCCTCCAACATTCACCATTATCTTTCCCTGTCTATATCAGAGTTGTCTCAATTTGCATTTCTCTGATTAATAATGACTTGGAGCATCTTTTCATGTGGCTAGAAATAGTTTCAATTTCTTCGTCTTAGAATTGTCCGTTCATACCCTTTGACCATTTATCAATTGGAGAATAGCTTGATTTCTTATAAATTAGAGTCAATTCTCTATATATTTTAGAAATGAGGCCTTTATCAGAACCTTCAACTGTGAAAATGTTTTCCCAGTTTCTTGCTTCCCTTCTAATCTTGTTTGCATTAGTTTTGTTTCTACAAAGGCTTTTTAATTTGATGTAATCACAGTTTTCTATTTTGTGCTCAATAATGGTCTTAGTTCTTCTTTGGTCACAAATTCCTTCCTCCTCCACAAGTCTGAGAGGTAAACTATCCTATGGTCCTCTTATTTATAATCTCATTCTTTATGCCTAAATCATAGACCCATTTTGATCTTATCTTGGTATATGGTGTTAAGTGTGGGTCCATGCCTAATTTCTGCCATACTAATTTCCAGTTTTCCCAGCAGTTTTTGTCAAATAATGAATTCTTATCCCAAAAGTTAGGATCTTTGGGTTTGTCAAACACTAGATAGCTATAGTTGACTATTCTGTCTTGTGAACCTAAACTGTTCCACTGATTAAGTAATCTATTTCTTAGCCAATACCGAATGGTTTTGGTGACTGCTGCTTTATAATATAGTTTTAGATCAGATACAGCTAGGCCACGTTCATTTGATTTTTTTTCATTAGTTTCCTTGAAATTCTCGACCTTTTGTTCTTCTTTGTTTTTCCAAATGAATTTTGTTGTTATTTTTTCTAGGTCATTAAAATAGTTTCTTGGGAGTCTGATTGGTATGGCACTAAATAAAAAAGATTAGTTTAGGGAGTATTGTCATCTTTATTATATTTGCTTGGTCTATTCAAGAGGACTTACTATTTTTCCACTTATTTAAATTTGACTTTATTTGTGTGGAAAGTGTTTTGTAATTTTGCTCATATAATTCCTGACTTTCCTTTGGTAGATAGATTCCAAAATATTTTATGCTGTGAACAGTTATTTTGAATGGAATTTCTCTGTGGTATCTCTTGCTGTTGGATTTTGTTGGTGATGTATAAAAATGCTGAGGATTTATGGGGATTTATTTTGTATCCTGAAAATTTGCTAAAGTTATGAATTATTTCTAATAGCTTTTTAGTAGAATCTCTGGGTTTCTCTAAGTATACCTTCATCTCATCTGCAAAGAGCGATAGTTTTGTTTCTTTGTTGCCTACTCTAATTCCCTTAATCTCTTTCTCAACTCTTATTGTCAAAGCTAACATTTCTAATACAATATTGAATAGTAACGGTGATAGTGGGCAACCTTGTTTCACTCCTGATTTTATTGGGAATGGTTCCAGTTTTTCCCCATTACATATGATGCTTACTGATGGTTTTAAATATATGCTCCTGAATATTTTAAGGAAAAATCTATTTATTCCTACTCTCAAGTGTTTTTATTAGGAATGGATGTTGGATTTTATCAAATGCTTTTTCTGCATCTATTGAGATGATCCTATGGTTTTTATTACTTTGGTTATTGATATAGTCAATTATACTAATAGTTTTCCTAATACTGAACCAGCCCTGCATTCCTGGTATAAATCCTTCTTGGTCATGGTGTATTATCCTGGGGATGATTTTCTGTAATCTTTTTGCTAATATTTTATTTAAAATTTTAGTATCAATATTTATTAGGGAGATTGGTCTATAATTTTCTTTCTGTTTTCAACCTACTTGGTTTAGGTATCAGTACCATATCTGTGTCATAAAAGGAATTTGGTAGGACTCCTTCAATCCTTATTTTTTCAAATAGTTTATATAGCATTGGAGTTAATTGTTCTTTAAATGTTTGGTAGAATTCACATGTAAATCCATCTGGTCCTGGGGATTTTTTCTTAGGGAATTGGTTAATAGCTTGTTCTATTTCTTTTTCTAAAATGGAACTGTTTAAGGTGTTTAAACTCTTCCTCTGTTAATCTGGGCAAGCTATATTTTTGAAGGTATTCTTCAATTTCATTTAAGTTATCGAATTTATTGGCATAAAGTTGGGCAAAGCAACTCCTAATTATTGCTCTAATTTCCTCTTCATTAGTGGTGAGCTCTCCCTTTTCATTTTTAAGACTAACAATTTGATTTTCTTCTTTCCTTTTTTTAATCAGATTTACTAAGGGTTTGTTTATTATGTTCGTTTTTTTCATAGAATCAACTCTTAGTTTTATTAATTAATTCAATATTTTTTTACTTTCAGTTTTATTGATCTCTCCTTTTATTTTTAGAATTTCAAGTTTAGTGTTTGCTGGGGGTTTTTAATTTGTTCCTTTTCCAGCATTTTTAGTTGCAAGCCCAATTCATTAACCTTCTTTTTCTCTATTTTATGCAAGTAGGCCTCTAGAGGTATGAAATTTCCCCTTATTACCACTTTAGCTGCATCCCACACATTTTAGTATGATATCTTATTATTGTCATTTTCTTGGGTGAAGTTATTATGTCTATGATTTGCTGTTTCACCCAATCATTCTTTAGTATGCCATTATTTAGTTTCCAATTATTTTTTGGTGTATTTTCCCCTTGCTTTTTATTGAATGTAATTTTCATTGCATTGTGATCTGAAAGGAATGCATTTACTATTTCTGCCTTACTGCATTTGAGTTTGAGGTTTTTCTGTCCTAATATATGGTCAATTTTTGTACAGGTTCCATGAACTGCTGAGAAGAAAGTGTACTCCTTTCTGTCTCCATTTAGTTTTCTCCAAAGATCTATCATATCTAACTTTTCTAGTATTCCATTTACCTCTTTGACTTCTTTCTTATTTATTTTGTGGTTTGATTTATCTAATTCTGAGAGAGCAAGGTTGAGATCTCCCAATATTATATTTTGCTGTCTATTTCTTCTTGCAGCTCTCTTAAATTCTCTTTTAAGAATTTAAATGCTACACCACTTGATGCATATGTGTTTAATATTAATATTGCTTCATCGTCTATGCTACCCTTTACCAAGATATAATGACCTTCCTTATCTCTTTTAATTAGATCAATTTTTGCTTTTGCTTGATCTGAGATGAGGATGGCTATTCCTGTATTTTTTTTAACTTCACCTGAAGCTTAATAGATTCTGCTCCAACCTTTTACCTTTATTCTGCATGTATCTCCCTGCTTCAGGTATGTTTCCTGTAAACAACATATTGTAGGATTCTGGCTTTTAATCCAGTCTGCTAACTGCTTCCTCTTTATGGGGGAGTTTACCCCATTCACATTTATGGTTAAAATGACCAATTCTGTATTACTTGCCATTTTGTTAACCCCTAACTTATACTCTTCTCCTTTCCTTCTGCCTTATCCCCCTCCCCAGTATTAAACTTGTGAACACCACTTGCTTCTCACAGCCCTCCCCTTTTAGTATCCCTTCCTCCACTTTAGAGTTCCTCCCCCTATCTTACCCCTTTTCCTCACAATTTCTGTATTGCCTTTTGCTTAGCTTATGCCTTCCCTTTTCACTTTTCCCCTCCCACTTTTCAATGAGGTGGGAGAAGTTTCACCATAAATTGAGTATGTCTATCATTTTTTTCTTTAAGCCAGTTCTGATGGCAGTAAGATACACATTATGTTCATCCCCCTCCATTCTTTCTCTCAGATATAATAGATTTCCTTTGCCTCTTCATGAGATGTAGTATCTCCTACTTTACCCTTTTCCTAGTTGGCTGGGTAAGTTATTTTTGGTTGCATACCAAGTTCCTTAGACTTTTGGAATATCATATTCCAGGCCCTTTGATCCTTTAATGTGGACGCTGCTAGATCCTGGGTAATCCTTATTGTGGTTCCTCTATATTTGAATTGATTTTTTTCTAGCAGCTTGCAGTATTTTTTCCTTAGTCTGATAGTTCTGGAATTTGGCCACTATATTTCTTGATGTTTGATTTTAGGGTCCCTTTCAGTAGGTGAACAATGAATTCTTTCCATTTTTATTTTACCCTCTGTTTCTATAATTTCTGGGCTGTTCTCTTTGATAATTTCCTAGAAAATGGTGTCCAGGCTCTTTTTTTCATCATATTTTTCAGGGAGTCCAATAATTCTCAGATTGTTTCTCCTCGATCTATTTTCCAGGTCTGTTGTTTTCCCAAGAATGTATTTGACATTTATTTCCATTGTTTCATTTTTTTTGGTTTTGCTTGACTGATTCTTGGTGTCTCTTCAAATCATTCGATTCCATTTGTTCGATTCTGATTTTCAATGAAGTATTTTCTTCACTCACTTTTAAAATATCTTTTTCTAATTGTCCAATTGAGTTTTTAAGTGAGTTGTTTTGTTCTATGGTATTTTTTTCCATTTCGCCAATTTTATTTTTTAGATAACTATTTTCTATTTCCAACTCTAATTCTGTTTTTCAAGGATTTGATTTCTTTATCCACTCTCTCTTTAAATGAGTGGGATGACTTATCTAGGCTCTCTTGTCACGCTTCCCTTTCCTTTTCCCATTTTTCTTCTAGCTTTCTTGTGAGAGCCTTTTTAATTTCTTCTATGAGAGTCTTATGTGTTGAGGACCAGATCATATCCCCTTTTGGGGATTCATCTGGAGACAATCTGTTTTTAGTCTCCTCAGGGTTTAAAGTTTGCTCTCTATCCATATAGAAGCTATCAATAGTTAGAGTGCGCTTTAATTTTTTTGCTTGTTTTGTCAAAGAAGAGTTAAAGAAAACAAACTAACAAGAAAAACAAATGGCCTGCTTTTGCGGGGCAGGGGTGGTGGTGGATGGTATTACCGAGCTTCCTCTACAGATTGCAGGGGGCAACAGCAAGGCACTAACAATGGCTGTGCTGTGTCTGTGCTCTAAGACTCTGAGAGTGTGCTGAGAAACTGTGGGTGGGTGTGGCCAGGTCCCAACAGACCCTAGCTTTTTGGGGTAATAGTCTTCACCCCCTGTGTTTTTAGCTTTCCTGCTTGTCTACTGACTTGCTGCCAGGGCAAAGTAGCCAACACCGTGTTAAAGCTCTCTCCACAGAAATGGTTGAAATCACATCCTACCCTGCCTCCGGTCTGCTCAGCTGTGAGCTGCCTGCCTAATTCTGTCTGCTGTGCTGCTGCTGCCTGCCTTCAGTCTGCACCCAATCTAGCTGTCCCCACCCCCCAGAAAAAGCAGACCTTTTCTGGCTAATTTCGAGAATATCTTCTCTTGGTAATTATTTGTGGTTTTTTTCAGTCAAGCACTAATTCCAAGGCTTGCCATGAAATAAATTATTCTGAGAGAAAACACGGAGCTTAAGTAGATGTGTGCGTCCTCTCTGCCATCTTGGCCAGAAGTCCCTGTGTATTACTCTTTATAGTCCTTTTCATCTCCAATATTTTTTAATTCTATCTTTCTTTTTCTTTTTCTATTATTTCAACTCCTGAATGGTCTCATTGTCATTAAGGTACAGAAAAACAGAGTAGGGGTGCTTCTCTATCTGGTTTCCTTGACTCTTTGAGGGGCTTCTTGTAAGACAGAAGGCATCCAAGGGGGAAATGAAATGTTGTATGTCCAAAGTGATGGGTCAGAGGAAGGTGAAATTTTTCTCACAAAATTTTGTATATAACCAGTAGACTTGAAACCATAAAAGTATTCAAACTCTTTTGGAGAAGACTATCTTCTGTCATTCACACATTCATGTTTTACCATTCAATGAAAAAGCTTCATTTAAAATAATTTTGTGAGCTGGGTGTTTGGGCAAAGTGTGTTGTGACAGTGAACATGGACTTCTGCCATTTTTCTAGTGTCGATGTCAGATGTGGAGAAAAGTTGTTTTTCCCTCCTGTTATCAAGAGAAAATTATTTTAAAAAGGATAATGGTAGGAAATCCTTCAGAGCTACTGCTGTGTCTCAAGTTTCTGATGCTGAGAGACTTGAATTAATACAGTTAGACTCAGAATATGAACAGCTTTATTGAGTGTATCCCATTGAGCTAAACATCTAGGTTGGACTAATAAAACTGCCCAAATCTTGACTCAGGAAATATGATAATATGTGTGTGTGTGTGTGTGTGTGTGTGTGTGTGTGTGTGTGTGTTGGGGTGGGGGTGGGAACCATGTGCAAAATCTGGCAGATTCCTAGCCTTCATTTAGTTAAATGTGACAACTCCGAATATTTAGCATACCCACAGATTAGCTTTTTCTGTATGAAAAGCAAGGGGAAAAGGTTCTCTGAGCAGAGACAGTTGCAAAAAAAGAGGGTTATATTCACAGACTCATAGAATAGAGCTGAATAGGATCTTAGAGATCATCTTATTTAACCTCTACACTTTTACAGAAAATGACACTGAGACCTCAAGAAAAAAAAGTAACTAGTGTAAGGTCATAAAGGTACTACATAACAAAATTAACTGCTAGGATTCGAACTAGGATACTGATTCCTGAACCAGGGTTTTCTTTTTATTTATTTAGCATTTGATTTTCCCCAGTTACTTATAAATACAATTTTTAACATCATTTTTATAACTTTGAGTTTCAGATTCTTTCCTTTCCTCCTTCCCACCCCAACCCCCATTGTGAATACAAGCAATTCAATATAGGTGGATACATGTATAGTCAGGCAAAACATTTCCATAATAGTCATGTTATATAGACCAAAAATAAAAATGAACCCTCGGTAAAAATAAAGTAAAAAACAAAATAGACTCCAATCTACAACCAGACACGATGAGTTCTTTCTCTGGGGATGGATAGCATTTTTTCATAAGTCTTTCAGAGTTGTCTTGGATCGGTGTTGAAAAGTTATTCACAGTTGATCATTTTCCAAAACTGTTGTTACTTTGTATATAGTACATTTCACTTTGTATCAACTCATGGAAATCTTTCCAGGTTTTTCTGAGGGCATCCTGCTTATGATTTCTTATAGTACAATAATATTTCATTATAATCACATACTACAGTTTATTCAATCTATTTTCAATTGAAAAGAGCTGACATCAATATTTTTGTGTATATCAGGTCCTTTTTTTTAAATCTCTTTAGGGATATAGACCTTCCAGTGGTATTGCTAGGTAAAGGGTATGCATGGTTTTATAGCCCTTTGGGCATAGTTCCAAACTGCATTGTGGAATGCATAAATCAATTAACTCCACCAACAGTGCATTAATGTCTGATGTTTTTCCATATCCCTCATACCATTTGTCATTTTCCATTTCTGTCCTATTAGTCAATCTAATAGGTATGTAGTAATACTTCAGAATTGTTTTAATTTGCATTTATGCAATCAATAGTGAGTTAAACCATTTTTCATATAGATATAAATATCTTTGATTACTTTAGCTGAAAAACTGTTCATGTATTTTGATAATTTATCAATTATGGAATGGCTCTTTTTTTGGTAAATTTGACTCAGTCCTCTAAATATTTAAGAAGTGATGCCTTTATCAGAGAACTAGCTTCAAATTTTTTTCCCCAATTATTCTTGCTAACCGTATTTCCCCCATTTATTCTATTCTCTCTCTCCTTTTGCCCTGTCCCTCCTTAAAAGTGTTTTGCTTCTGACCACCCCCTCTCCCAATTTGCCCTCCCTACTATCACCATCTTATCCCTTGTCCTTTATCCCTTTCCCTTTCTTCTATTCTGTAGGGTAAGATAGATTTCTTTTTTTTATTATAGCTTTTTATTGACAGAACGTATGCATGGGTAATTTTTCTTTTTTTTTTATTTTTTATTTAATAGCCTTTATTTACAGGATATATGCATGGATAACTTTACAGCATTAACAATTGCCAAACCTCTTGTTCCAATTTTTCACCTCATACCCCCCCACCCCCTCCCCAGATGGCAGGATGACCAGTAGATGTTAAATATATTAAAATATAAATTAGATACACAATAAGTATACATGACCAAAACGTTATTTTGCTGTACAAAAAGAATCAGACTCTGAAATATTGTACAATTAGCTTGTGAAGGAAATCAAAAATGCAGGTGTGCATAAATATAGGGATTGGGAATTCAATGTAATGGTTTTTAGTCATCTCCCAGAGTTCTTTTTCTGGGTATAGCTAGTTCAGTTCATTACTGCTCCATTAGAAATGATTTGGTTGATCTCGTTGCTGAGGATGGCCTGGTCCATCAGAACTGGTCATCATATAGTATTGTTGTTGAAGTATATAATGATCTCCTGGTCCTGCTCATTTCACTCAGCATCAGTTCGTGTAAGTCTCTCCAGGCCTTTCTGAAATCATCCTGTTGGTCATTTCTTACAGAACAGTAATATTCCATAATTTTCATATACCACAATTTATTCAGCCATTCTCCAACTGATGGACATCCATTCAGTTTCCAGTTTCTAGCCACTACAAAAAGGGCTGCCACAAACATTCGTGCACATACAGGTCCCTTTCCCTTCTTTATAATCTCTTTGGGATATAATCCCAGTAGTAACACTGCTGGATCAAAGGGTATGCACAGTTTGATAACTTTTTGAGCATAGTTCCAAACTACTCTCCAAAATGGTTGGATTCGTTCACAACTCCACCAACAATGAATCAATGTCCCAGTTTTCCCACATCCCCTCCAACAATCATCATTATTTTTTCCTGTCATCTTAGCCAATCTGACAGGTGTGTAGTGGTATCTTAGAGTTGTCTTAATTTGCATTTCTCTGATTAATAATGACTTGGAGCATCTTTTCATATGACTAGAAATAGTTTCAATTTCTTCATCTGAGAATTGTCTGTTCATATCCTTTGACCATTTTTCAATTGGAGAATGGCTTGATTTTTTATAAATTAGAGTTAATTCTCTATATATTTTGGAAATGAGGCCTTTATCAGAACCTTTGACTGTAAAAATATTTTCCCAGTTTATTGCTTCCCTTCTAATCTTGTCTGCATTAGTTTTGTTTGTACAAAAACTTTTCAGTTTGGTATAATCGAAATTTTCTATTTTGTGATCAGTAATGATCTCTAGTTCTGCTTTGGTCATAAAGACCTTCCCCTTCCACAGGTCTGAGAGGTAAACTATCCTATGTTCCTCTAATTTATTAATAATTTCATTCTTTATGCCTAGGTCATGAACCCATTTTGACCTTATCTTGGTGTACGGCGTTAAGTATGGATCAATGCCTAGTTTCTGCCATATTAGTTTCCAATTTTCCCAGCAATTTTTATCAAACAGTAAGTTCTTATCCCAAAAGCTGGGATCTTTGGGTTTGTCAAAGACTAGGTTGCTATATTTGTTGACTGTTTTATCCCTTGAACCTAATCTATTCCACTGATCAACTAATCTATTCCTTAGCCAATACCAAATAGTTTTGGTAACTGCTGCTCTATAATATAATTTTAGATCTGGTACAGCTAAGCCACCATCATTTGATTTTTTTTTCATTAATTCCCTTGAAATTCTTGACCTTTTGTTTTTCCATATGAACTTTGTTGTTATTTTTTCTAGGTCATTAAAATAGTTTTTTGGGAGTCTGATTGGTATAGCGCTAAATAAATAGATTAGTTTAGGTAATATTGTCATCTTTATTATATTTGCTCGCCCTATCCAAGAGCATTTAATATTTTTCCAATTGGTTAGATCAGACTTAATTTGTGTGAAAAGTGGTCTGTAATTTTGCTCATAAAGTTTCTGATTTTCCCTTGGCAGATAGATTCCTAAATATTTTATATTATCAGTAGTTACTTTAAATGGAATTTCTCTTTGTAACTCTGACTGTTGGATTTTGTTAGTGATATATAAGAATGCTGATGACTTATGTGGGTTTATTTTATAACCAGCAACTTTGCTAAAGTTGTGGATTATTTCTAATAACTTTTTAGCAGAATCTCTGGGGTTCTCTAAGTATACCATCATGTCATCGGCAAAGAGTGATAATTTGGCTTCCTCATTGCCTATCCTTATTCCTTTAATCTCTTTCTCAGCTCTTATTGCTATAGCTAGCGTTTCTAATACAATATTAAATAGTAACGGTGATAGTGGGCAACCTTGTTTCACTCCAGATCTTATTGGGAATGGTTGCAGTTTGTCTCCATTACATATGATGCTTACTGATGGTTTTAAATAGATGCTGCTGATTATTTTAAGGAAAAGTCCATTTATTCCTATACTCTCAAGTGTTTTTAATAGGAATGGATGTTGGATTTTATCAAATGCTTTTTCTGCATCTATTGAGATGATCATATGGTTTTTGTTAATTTGGTTATTAACATGGCCAATTATATTGATAGTTTTCCTAATATTGAACCAGCCCTGCATTCCTGGTATAAATCCTACTTGATCATAGTGTATTATCTTGGAGATGATTTTCTGTAGTCTTTTTGCTAATATCTTATTTAAGATTTTAGCATCAATATTCATTAGGGAGATTGGTCTATAATTTTCTTTCTCTGTTTTCAGCCTACCTGGTTTAGGTATCAGTACCATGTCTGTGTCATAGAAGGAATTTGGTAGGACTCCTTCATTCCCTATTTTATCAAATAATTTATATAGCATTGGGGCCAATTGTTCTTTAAATGTTTGGTAAAATTCACATGTAAATCCATCTGGTCCTGGGGATTTTTTCTTAGGGAGTTGTTTAATTGCCTGTTCTATTTCTTTTTCTGAAATGGGACTATTCAAGCAATTTACTTCCTCCTCTGTTAGTCTGGGAAGTCTATATTTTTGGAGGTAGTCATCCATTTCACTTAGGTTATCAAATTTATTGGCATAAAGTTGAGCAAAATAACTCCTTATTATTTCTCTAATTTCCTCTTCATTGGTGGAAAGTTCTCCCTTTTCATTTTTAAGACTACTAATTTCATTTTCCTCCCTCCTTTTTCTAATCAGATTTACCAAAGGCTTATCTATTTTATTGGCTTTTTCATAGAACCAACTCTTAGTTTTATTAATTAGTTCAATAGTTTTTTTACTTTCAATATTTTTAATTTCTCCTTTTAATTTTAGAATTTCCAATTTAGTATTTGATTGGGGGTTTTTAATTTGGTCTTTTTTTAGTTTTTTTAGTTGCAAGCCCAATTCATTAATCTTTTCTTTCTCTGTTTTATTCAAGTAAGCCTCTAAGGATATAAAATTCCCTCTTATTACCGCTTTGGCTGCATCCCACAAATTTTGGTATGATGTCTCATCATTGTCATTATCTTGAGTGAAATTATTAATTGTATCTATAATTTGCTGCTTCACCCAATCATTCTTTAAGATGAGATTGTTTAGTTTCCAATTACTTTTTGGTCTATTTCCCCCTAACTTTTTGTTGAATGTAGTTTTTATTGCATCATGATCTGAAAAGAAAGCATTTACTATTTTTGCTTTTTTGCATTTAATTTTGAGGTCTTTATGTCCTAATATATGGTCAATTTTTGAATAGGTTCCATGAACTGCTGAGAAGAAAGTATATTCCTTTCTATCTCCATTCAATTTTCTCCAAAGATCCAACTTAGCTAAGTTTTCTAATATTCTATTTACCTCTTTAATTTCTTTCTTATTTGTTTTGTGGTTTGATTTGTCTAATTCTGAGAGTGCAAGGTTGAGATCTCCTACTATTACAGTTTTGTTGTCTATTTCTTCTTGCAACTCTCTTAACTTCTCCTTTAGGAAGTTGGATGCCATACCACTTGGTGCATATATGGTTTAATATTGATATTGCTTCGTTGTTTATGCTACCCTTTAGCAGGATGTAGTTTCCTTCCTTATCTCTTTTAATTAGATCAATTTTTACTTTTGCTTGATCTGAGATAAGGATGGCTACTGCATGGGTAATTTTTCAACACTGTCCCTTGCAATCATTTCTGTTCTATCATGTTCTATTCTTCAGTCTCATACATACATGTTAAACATGTTAAAGTGTATCTTAAATACAATATATGTGTACGTATTTCTACAGTTCTCGTGTTGTACAAAAAAAAACTGGATCCAGAAAGGTAAAAATAACCTGAGGAGAAAAACAAAAATGCAATTAGTCCACATTCATTTCCCAGTGTTCTTTCTCTGGGTGTAGCTGGTTCTGTTCATCATTGATCAATTGGAACCGAATTGGATCTTCTCATTGCCAAAGATATCCACTTCCATCAGAATTTAATAAGATAGATTTCTATATTCAACTGAGTGGTTATTCCCTCAGAGCCAGTTCTAATAAGAATAAGGTTCACTCACTCTCCCTTGTTTCCCTTCTATTCCCCTCTGCTATAAAAGCTTTTTCTTGCTTCTTTCATGTGAGATAATTTGCCCCATTCTACCTCTCCCTTTTCCTTTCTCCCAATACATTCCTCTCTTACCCCTTAATTTTATTTTTAATATTATCTCTTCATATTCAATTTGCATCTGCATCCTCTGTCTATATATACTACTCCAAACTGCCCTCAAAATGAGAAAGTTCTTATGAGTCATAAGTATCATCTTCCCATTTAGGAACGTAAACAGTTTACCTCACTAAGTTCTTTATGATTTCCCTTTCTTCTTTACCTTTTTTGCTTTTCTAAAGTCTTGTACTTAACAGTGTCCATTTTCCCCTCTGAAGGATTATGCTCAGTTTTACAGGGTAGGTGATTCTTGGTTTTAATCCTAGCTCCTTTGCCCTCTACAGTATCATATTCCAAGCCCTCTGATCCGCTAATGTAGAGAACCTGCTAAATCTTGTGTTATACTGACTGTAGCTCCATAATACTTGGATGTTTCTATTTGGCTGCTTGCAATAATTTTCTCTTTAACCTAGGAGCTCTGTAATTTGACTATAATATTCCTGGGAGTTTTCATTTCAAAATTTCTTTCAGGAGGTGATCACTGGATTCTTTAAATTTCCATTTTACCCTCTGATTTTAGAATATCAGGACAGTTTTCCTTGAAAATGTCTTAAAAGATGATGTCTAGGATTTTTTTTTATCCTGGCTTTCAAGTAATCCAATAATTTTTAAATTATCTATCCTGGATCTATTTTCCAGGTCAGTTGTTTTTCCAATGAGATATTTTACATTATTGTCTCTTATTTTTCATTCTTTTGTCTTTGATTGTTTCTTAATTTCTCATAAAGTCATTAGCTTCCATTTGCTTAATTCTAATTTTTAAAGATTTATTTTCTTCAATGAGCTTTCTACCTCTTTCCCCATTTGTCCAATTCTACTTTTATTCATTTATTTATTTATTTTATTTTTGCTGGGGCAGTTGGGGTTAAGAACTCAGGTCCTCCTGACTTTAGTGCTGGTGCTCTATCCAATGCACCACCTAATTTAGTAGCTGATTTTCCTAGCCTATTACTTGATTTTTAATTCTTTTTTAAAGTAAGACTGCTTCTGGGGGAGAAGGTGTACTGTCACAAGCTTCAGGGATTTTGTGTAGCTGTTTTCAGAAATACTTTAGTTTTTCCAAGAAGGTATGATGTGAGGGGAAGTGTGTTTACTCCTCTCCTGGACTGTGCTGTGTTCTGTAAGCAACAACAAGAACTCTTTTCTGCCATGAAACTGTGAGGGAGGGTCCTTGCTTTACTGTGTCTGCAAGTTCTGATGTGCTAGTGCTGCTTCTCACCCTGGAACTGACACTCAGAACTGGAACCTGGAAAAATTAAGAGTCCTTCCTCAATTCTAGCAAAGAAATCCCTGTTATATCTTTCTGAGTAGTTTTCCAACCAACTACCATCTGTGAGCTAAGAGCTCTGGAAGCTGATACTGTTGCTGCTGATTCAGTTGCTCCAATGCCTGCTCCTGGTTTGCTGGGGTCAAGGCTATGCTGGTAGGACCTGTGTTGGACTGTACTCCACTCTCAGCCTGGTACAACTGAAGTTTTTTTTTGCTGGCTTTCCATGTTTTCCTGAGTTTGAAAATTGTTTCATGCCATCTTTTTAGGATGCTGAAACTGTAAAATCTGTTATTGTTTAAAAGTGTTTGGAGGGGTTTGGGGAAATTTTGAATAAGTCCCCACCTTTATTTCACCATCTTGGCTCTGCCTTCTCCAGGGCTTTCTCATTCATATCATCCTACCTCGATTCCTACTTTCCTAGATGTTTAATAAATGTATGTTGAACTTGATGAACAAATGAATAAAAAGATGAATGAATCAGTAGCACGTGCATACATGCATGTGTGTGCGTGTATACAGTTTTACTTCCCACTTCCTAATTAGTCTTAAAAGTTGATATTTTTAATAAAAATGTTAAATTGCCTGAAGGGATGAGGAAAATGCTATCAAATCCCTTTCTTTTGAACTATGCTCAATTCATTTAAACATGGCCCATGTATAAGGCATTGTTCTAGTCAATGGGGATACAAGGACAGAAATGGAACCCAGTCCTTGCCTTCATGAAACTTGAATCTCAATTCCTGATGGATGAAATTAGAAAGAAGGTGGATAACGCTAGGGCACTGGTATGCTTCTGGAATGGGGAAACATATGAATGCAACACAATATACCCGCACATTATCCATCATTAGGCAGAATAGCTGATGATAAGAAAGGAGAGTAATTAAAGATCTTCCAGGTTCTGTGGAGGAAAAAGGGTGATGAGTCCGGGCCTGGGCTCCAACCTTGGTGTGGAGAGAGCATAGCCCTTGGGGAGAGTTCATAAATGAGTAGCAAGTAGTATAGTCTTTGGTATAAGGAAATCCTGTGAAGTTATTAGGAACAGTGAGTGGGGTGGGGAGAGACTGAATGTATGGTACAGTAGCTCTGTGGTGTCTTGGCCTTGGATCTCAGCTCTTGGCTATTGTAGGATAGTGAGGTGTGTGTCTTTGGGGGGTAGAGATTTCCCATTCGGTGCTACTTTAAATCATGCCTCTGGAGCCCCCTTATGAATGTACACCAGAGTCAGAGCAAGTCATATTGAGGTTAGTAGGCCAAGCTTGCATCCTGTTCCCAATCTGGGAGTGTGGGGGATTGGGCAGCCTGACTGTGGAGGAGAGAGAAGAAGATTCTCATGCATCCATTGCAGCAAAGTGACAGACAGGAAAAATGTCTCTTAAAATGCACTACTCCCCATGTGAGTGTGGCAACATTATGTCAAATATGTTATTTTACCAAATGAAGGGAAAAAAAAACAAAATGCTGCTGACATGGCACAGTTTGGGCACCACTGTGAGGGTTCTGCTATGCTAGCAATTTTCCGGCTTTTTGATTTTCCAATATTGAAAAGGTGAGTCTGTAGTCTGGATTTTTCAGGATCTGATGGGGTTGAAATAGCTCTTGGAACTAAAAGTGATAGGGCCCCCTCAAGCTGCTATAGGCATGAGACTGAGTAATCCCAAATTCATATTTTGATTTGCTCTCAGTTTGTGACTATATCCTTGTCCTTTGAGTTCTATGGGCCAGTTGTAACTTTGCCACATGGGTTATCTATGTGATAGCAAAAAGATTGCTTGGAAAAAAATATAAAATATAGTCCAACTTAGAGAACATGAACATCTCCTTATTGGAATAAAATGAACTATTAAAAACAAGAAAGCACTAATCCAGTCTATTTGGTTAATATCTTTCTAACATGACTTTATAGATATTTAATCTGAAAATATGCAAAGCATAGCAAATAAGAGTACATTTGCCCAGAGTCTCAACACAAGGACACCAAAATGGCTAGTTATGGTATTGCAGCTGTCTGTTTTTTTCCTATAGATTTTCCATGTGATTAATTAAAGATTACAGTATTAATAAAAGATTAAAGATACAGTAAATCGGGGCAGCTAGGTGGTACAATGGATAGCACACCAGCCTTGGAGTCAGGAGGACCTGAGTTCAAATCCGGCCTCGGACACTTAACATTCCCTAGCTGTGTGATCTTGGGCAATTCACTCAACCCCAACTACCTCAACAAAAATAAACAAACAGACAAATAAATAAATATTTTAACTCAGCTTCTTAAAAAGTCAATATTGTACAGTGGATTGAAACCAGGAAAACCTGCATTCATAGTCTGCTTTTGACATATACTAATTGTGTCATCCTGGACAACTCACCTAGCATCTCCTTGCTCTTAGGAACTCTTTAACACCAAAAGTTGCAGAGAAGGTGTCATGTTACATTGGTAGAAGGAGTTTCTTTCTTTCTTTCTTTCTTTTTTTAGGAATTCCTTCTAACAATGAAAGTCCTGGTAAATTTTTAACAACTGTTTATCCAGGGGAAAATGTATACCCAGTATACTCTTGACTTTAATCTGCATATAAAAATATTTTCCTCTTCCACTTTCTTAAGTCTAGGTCATAAACAAAGCAATAAATCAAGCCCTAATTTGTAGTATTTGCCAGTTTCCAAGTTATAAATGCTCATGATAAAAATTTAACAATTGGCTCTGAGACTGTACTATGAATATTGAATGTACATTACAACATAGTATTTCCACCTTTTTGTTGTTGTTACTTGATTTTTTTTCCTTGTGATTTTTCCCTTTTAATCTGATTTTTTTTTTGCACAGCATAACAAATATGTTTAGAAGAATTGCACATGTTTAACTTATATTGGATTGCTTGCTGTCTTGGAGGGGGGAGAGGAAGAAAAATTGGAACACTGTTTTGTAAAGGTGAATGTTGGAAATTTTCTTTGAATGTATTTGGAAACAGAATGCTATTAGAAATTTTAAAAATTCTCTCTGGAAAACCAATGTGACCAGGCTCTGGTATATCCATGTTCTAGCTCTTATCAGTTATTTTTTTTAATTAAAGCTTTTTATTTTTCAAAACATATGCATGGACAGTTCTTCAACATTAGACTTTGCAAAACCCTGTGTTCCAATTTCCCTCCCTTCCCCCATGCCATGCCATGTTAAATCCAATATATGTATACATATTTATTCAATTATCGTGCCACACAAGAAAAAAAGAGAAGCAAAATAAAATGCAAGCAAACAACAACAGAAAGAGTGACCATATTATGTTGTGAATCATACTCTGTTCCCACAGTCCTCTCTATGGGTGTAGATGGTTCTCTTCATCACTGAACAAATGGAAGTGGTTTGAATCATCTTATTATTGAAGAAAGCCATGTCCATCAGAACTGATCATCGTCTAATCTTGTTGATGCCGTGTGTAATGATCTCCTGGTTCTGCTCATTTCACTCAACATCAGTTCCTGTAAGTCTCTCCAGGTCTCTCTGAAGTCATCCTGTTGGTCGTTGCTTACAGAACAATAATATTCTATAACATTCATATGCCATAACTTAGTCAGCCATTCTCCAACTGATGGGAATCCTTTCAGTTTCCAGTTTCTTGCCACTACAAAAAGGGCTGCCATGAACATTTTTGCACATGTGGGTCCCTTTCCCTCCTTTAAGATCTCTTTGGGATATAATCCCAGTAGAGACACTGCTAGATCAAAGAGTATGCGCAGTTTGATAACTTTTTGAGCATAGTTCCAAATTGCTCTCCAGAATGACTGGATGTATTCACAATTCCACCAACAATGTTTCAGTGTCCCAGTTTTCCCACATTCCCTTAAACATTCATCATTACCTTTTCCTATCATCTTAGCCTGTCTCCTCTCAGTTATTTTTAAAAACTCACAAGCCAAACTTTTAAAAAAACGTCTTTTAGAATCTTGGCAGTGATTGATATTAAGCCTATACATTTCAGAATCTACCTTCTTCCCCTTTTAGAAAATTGAGTCAATGCTTTTCCATTTCCTGTCTTGGAAAAATAAAATTTGAACTTGAAAGGTACCCTTAGGGATCATTTAGTCCAACTCTCCATTGACAGTTGAAAACACTGAAACCTAAAGTAAGTAAATTACTGTCATATAAGTTGTAAGTATCAGATCTGGAATTAGCATCCATGTCCTTTAACTCTAAATCAGCTGCTTTTCCCACTGATATTCTGCCTCTCCATTCTCATTCTATATAGTTTTTCAGAGATCATTGACAGCATTTCTGCAGTGGTATTCCAAGTTCATGAAGGACACCTAGGAAATCTGGTATTATCTTCTTGTTTTATATCAAATTTTAATTTGCTTTTGAGCATTTGTGTCCCATTCTTTCCAAATTGAAAAGCATTCTCCCAAATTCAGAGAATCCCAGGATCCCAGAGTTTGAAGGAATCTCAGAGGCTAATATATAACTCAATTATGTAGTATAATATAATAATAGTATAATATATAACTCTCCTTATGTAGTAGTAGTTGATATATATATATATATATATATATATATAATTGAGATGTGTAAAATGTTTTACATGCACTATCTCATTTGATTTTTTTATCTTTAATAGTATTTTATTTTTCCAGACATGTGTAAAGATAGTTTTCAAAATTAATTTTCATAAAACTTTGTGTTCTAAATTTTTCTCCCTCCCTCTCTCACCCTCCTTTCCCAAGATAGCAAGCAATCTGATAAAGGATAAATATGTACCATACTTATAAACCTATTTCCTTATTTATCATACTTTGCCAGAAAATCAGACCAAGAGGGAAAAAAAAATCCACAAGAAAGAAAAAAACAAACAAAAAAGTGAAAATACTATACTTCAATCCACATTTGATCTCCATAGTTCTCTCTCATATCATTTAATTTTCACACCAACCCTGTAAAACAGATAAAATCCTTACCCTTGTTTTATCGATGAAGGAACTGAATATCAAACTTGACTTATTCAGCATCATACAACTAATATGTATCTGAATTGGAATTCAGACTCAGGTCTTTTTGAATACCAAGTCTAATATCATCCTCTATGCAACAGTGACCATTTGAAATCCTGGCTACAGATCCTAATCTCTGCTCAATGAGCTCCATAAGAGTGAACTCACTGTTTTTTCAATGCATCTCATTACAGAACTGGATAGCTCTAATTTTTTTTTTTCAGAATTAGAGTGATAGTTTTATTTTAATCTTTGTTTTTATATTACTGTTTTATTTTTTCTAGTTATACATATACATTATTTTTTAAATACACATTTCTTTATGAATCATGTTGGAAAAGAAAAATCACAACAAAAGGGAAATCCCATGAGAGAAAAAAACAAGAAAAAGAAAAAAAAGTGAACATAGCATGTGTTGATTTACATTCAGTCTCTACATTTTTGCACATGTAGGCCCCTTTCCCTCCTTTAAGAACTCTTGGGGGTATAAACCCAATGGATGCATTTTCTATCCAAAGTTTGTTGGGATTGCCTTAGATCATTGAACCACTGAGTAGAACCAAGTGTTCATAGTTGATCAATGCATAATCTTGCTGTTACTGGGTACAATGTATTACTGATTCTGCTTATTTTGCTCAGCATCAGTTCATGTAAATCTTTTCAGGCCTTTCTAAAATCATTTTGTTCATCATATTTATAGAATGATAATATTCTGTTACTATCACATACCATAATTTATTCACCCATTCCCTAATTGATGGGCACCTACTCATTTTCCAATTATTTTCTACCACAAAAAGAACTGATAGCTCTAATTGTTAGGAAGTTTTACATTGCAACAAGTGAATATTTCTCTCTTTATGTGTCTCTCATTCATTGCTCTGATATTTACTCTTTGAGATCACATAGTAGTAGAGGCAGAGTCAATATGGCAAAGTAAAGGGAGCATTTAAGTGAAATTCTCCCAGCATTCCCCTCCAAACAACTTTAAAATAATGTATCAAGTCAAATTCTGGACTGACATAGATAATAGAAGGTTCCAAACTTTTGATGCATTTTTTCCAGCCTAGGACTACTTGGGAGGTCAGAAAGAGAGGTATTCTACACTGGGATAGGGGCTAAGTGGGAACACAGCATCACCGGCTGTGGGCCTTAGAGGTGGAGGACACAGATGCATCAGCTGTAGCTCTCACTACCCAGAGTTGGAAAGGAGAACTGGCAACTGGTCAGAAAGAAATTACAGAGGATCTCTATGTAAGCACTGGGCATGGGACCATGTGCTATTTGACAACTCCATTGCTCAGTTCCTGGCTGCAGTTCCAAAGCAAAAAGGAGAGTTAGCAGTTAGGATTGCAAGGGAGAAGAGTTCTATGCCGGGTAAAGGATTAAAATGAAGACCAGGAGAATAGTGACTACATCTCTCTGGATTCTATCAACCTCAAAAGCAATGAAAACAACCCTTCAGAGCTACTTATAAAAGAAAACAGCAAGGCAAAAAAGCCAGAAACTTGGGAGAGTGACCTCCTCTTCCCTCTCCTCCACCAGAGGTGAGCAGAGGCCTACACTAGCATAAAACCCCAAATTGAGAAGTAGGCTGAAAAAATGAACAAATTGCAATAACAACAAAAAGAATCTGACCATCAAAAATTATTTTGGTGACAGAGAAGCTCAAGAAACAAATTTAGAAGACAATGACTTGAAAACATCAATAAGCAATGCCTTAAAGAAAAAAAAATGCAGATTGAAAACAAGCATAACAAGAGAAAGTTTGTTTGCTTATTTGTTTTTAAAGAGAAAAAATGTATTTAAAAAATCAATAAGAGTGGTTAAGGAAAAATTGGGAAAGGAGACGAGAGCAAAGAAAGAGCATGATGAAAAGTGAATTAACAGCTTGGTAAAAGAAGCACAAAAATACTGAAGCAGAATTGGTCAATTAGAAAAAGAAATACAAAAGCTTGTAGAAGAAAATAATTCCTTAAAAATTAGAATTGGTCAGATGGAAGATAAGGATTCCAAGAGACATAAAAAACCAAAGTCAAAAGAATGTAAAATGGACACTAAGTAGTAGTCTAATCCCCCTTCCACAAGAGAGTTCTTCAAATATTAGAAGACAACAGTTACTATATCCCTAATTCTCTGGTATCCTGGAAAAATATCCCTAGTATCTTGAACTGATTCTTACATGATATGGTCTCTAGTGCCCTCATCATCTCAGTATCCCTCTTGAGGATACTCTCCAATTAGTCAATGTCCTTTCTAAAATGTGGCAGCTAGAACTAAATGCATTACCCCAGATGTCATCTCTTCATAACAGAGAACAGCAGGACTGTCACATCTGTATTCTTTTGTATGCTCTTCTCTTAATGCGGCCCAATACTAAATTAATTATTTTAGCTGCCCTGACACATTTTTGTCTTGAAAACCTAATAAAAAACAGAAAAGAAATGGTTATCTGGCCATGACTCTTTTATTGATCAAGTTGATTCTTGAATCCTAGGTACATGAATTTCTAGAATGTGCTCTATCTTCAGATTTGGCCCTGAAAACAGCAAATAGGAATGGATTAATTAGTTTTTTCCTGCTGTTCCCACTGCTTCATCCACACCAAGATTATTCTTTCCCTCTTCTTTTTGCTCAGTTTAAAAAGCCTTTTTATTCAATGTAAGTTTATTCTAAGCTTTGGACTTCCTGAAATTATTCTCATAGTCTTGGTCTATGGTTGTTGTTTTTTTTTTTCATCTTTGTTTACATTCCCATGCATCCATCTTTTGCATAAACCCTTTGTAAATCTGAGAATTCCCTGTGAAGTCACATGTGCCTCTATAGGCCATTTTTCTCACATGCAAAAATCATTAGATTTTTGAATTTTGTCCTTTAGATTATCTCATCTTTCCTGTAGTCTTACTTGTCCCTCAAGGATGAGGGAAATGCTCCTTCCTGGTTCTACAAGAGATGCTTTTCTTCTTCTGAAGCTTTCTAGCCCTCTGTTTCAACTTCTTTGATGTATTATTATGTTCTATTTTGAATTCTATTTTGTTGTGTCTATCCTTAGTTCTCGTATTTAAACAAAATTAAGTAAAAGTTAAAAACAAAAATAATCCTCAACAAAACAAACCTCAATCATTTTGTTTTTTATATTAAAGCTTTTTATTTTCAAAACATAAGCCTAGATAATTTTCAACATTAACCCTTGCAAAACCTTGGTTCCAAATTTTTCTTTCCCTCCCTTTTCCTCTACCCCTTCTTTAAATGGCAAGTAATCCAATATATATTGAACATGTGCAGTTCTTCTATACATATTTCCAGAATTATCATGTTGCACAAGAAAAATCAGTTCAAAAAAGGAAAACATGAAAAAGAAAATAAAATGCAAACACGCTACAACAAAAAAGTGAAAATACTCTTTTGTAATCCACACTCAGTCCCCACAGTGCTCTGTCTGGGTGTATATGGCTCCCTTCATCCCATGACCATTGAAACTGGCTTGAATCACCTCGCTGTTGTGAAGAGCCATGTCCATCAGAACTGATCATTGTATAATCTTCCTGTTGCTGTGTACAATGTTCTCCTGGTTCTTCTCACTTCACTTAGTGTCAGTTCATGTAAATCTCTCCAGGCCTCTTGAAATCATTCTGCTGGTCATTTCTTATAGAACAATAATATTCCATACCATTCATATACCATAACTTATTCACTCATTCTCCAATTGATGGGCATCTACTCAGCTTCCAGTTCCTTGCCACTACAAAAAGGGTTACTACAAACATTTTCGCACATGTGGGTCTTTTTCCCTTTTTATGATCTCTTTGGGATACTAGCCCAGTAAAAACACTGTTACATCAAAGTGTATGCACAATTTGATAGCTCTTTGGTTATAGTTTCAAATTGCATTCCAAAATGGTTGGATCAGGTGACAACTCCACCAGCAATGTATTAGTGTCCCAGTTCTCCCACATCTTCTCCAAAATTCATCATTATCTTTTCCTGTCATATTAGCCAATCTAACAGGTATGTAGTAACTAGTTGTTTTAATTTGCATTTCTCTGATCAATAGTAATTTAGAGCATTTTTTCATATAACTAGAAATGCTTTTAATTTCTTCATCTGAAAATTCACTGTTCATATCCTTTGACCATTTAGCGATTGGAGAATCACTTGTATTCTTATAAATTTGAGTCAATTCTCTCCATATTTTAGAAATGAGGCCTTCATCAGAACCCTTGAATCTAAAAAAAATTTGTCTCAGTTTATTGCTTCCCTTTGAATCTTATCTGCATTAGTTTTGTTTTCACAAAAACTTTATAATTTAATTTAATCAAAACTATCCATTTTGCATTCCATAATGTATTCTAGTTCTTCTTTGGCTAAAAAGTCCTTCCTTCTCCACAGATCTAAGAGGTAGTCTTCTTGTTCTTCTAATTGTTTAGAGCTTCACTATGTCTAAATCATGAACCCATTTCAACCTTATATTGGTGTAGAGTGTTAGATATGGGTCATTTCCTAGTTTCTGCCATACTAATTTTCAATTTTCCCAACAATTTTGTCAAATAGTGAGTTTTTATCCCAGAAGCTGGAGTCTTTGGGTTTATCAAATGTTAGAATATTATAGTCATTTGTTATTGTGTTTTGTGAACCTAACCTATCACTTTGATCAACTCCTCCATTTTTTAGCCAGCACAAAATGGTTTTGATGACCATTGTTTTACAATAGAGTTTTAGGTCTGATATAGCTAACCCACCTTCATTTGCATTTTTTTCATTAATTCCCTTGAAATTCTTGACCTTTTATTCTTCCAGATGAACTTTGTTATTTTTTTTTTAGCTCTGTAAAGTAGTTTCCCCGGAGTTTGATTAGTATTAGTTTGGCCTACCCATAAGTACTTGATATTCTTCCATTTGATTAGACCTGACTAAGTGTGGCAAGTGTTTTGAAATTGTGTTCTTATAGTTCTTGACTTTGTCTTCACAGATAGACTCCCAAATATTTTATATTAGCTAAAGGTATTTTAAATGGGATTTCTCTTTGTATTTCTTGCTGCTGGACTCTAGGGGGAACATAAAGAAATTCTGATGATTTCTGTGGATTTGTTTTGTATTCTACAACTTTGTGAATTGTTTCTAGTAAGATTTTAGTTGATTCTCTAGGATTCTTTAAGTATATCATCATATCATCTGCAAAGAGTAACAATTTGATTTCCTCATTACCTACTCTAAGTTCTTTAATCTCTTTATCTTCTCTTATTGCCAAAGCTAATATTTCTAATACAATATTGAATAGTAATGGTGATAGTGGACAACCCCTCTTTCATCCTTGATCTTATTGGGAATAGTTCTAGTTTATCCCCATTACATATGATTCTTGCTGATAATTTTAAATAGATGCTACCTATTTCTAAGAAAAATTCCATTTATTCTTATACTTTCCAGTGTTTTTTAATAGGAATGGATGTTGGGTTTTGTCAAATGCTTTTTCTACATCTATTGAGATAATCATATGATTTCTGTTAGTTTGGTCATTTATGTAGTGAATTACACCATAGTTTTCCTAATATTGAACCAGCTCTACATTCTTGGTATGAATCCTTCTTGGTCATGGTATGTTATCCTGGTGATAACTTGCTGTAATATCTTTGCTAACATTTTATTTAACATTTTTGCATCAATATATGAACCTACCTGGTTTAGGTATCAGCACCATATCTGTGTGCTGATGTGCCTGTGTGCCATGAAAGGAATTTGGTAGAATCTTTTTTAATCTATTTTTCCAAATAGTTTTCATAGTATTGGAATTAATTGTTTTTTAAATGTTTTGTAAAATTCACATATAAATCCATCTGGCCCTGGAGATTTTTTCTTAGGGAGTTGATTGTTCACTTTCTTTTTTTTTCTAAAATGGGACTATTTAAGTAATTTATTTCCTCCTCTGTTACTCTGGGCAATGTATATTTTTGTATTCATCCATTTCACTTAGATTATCAGATTTACTGGAATAGAAAAATAACTCCTAATTATTGCTCTAATTTCCTCTAATTTGGTGGAAAATTCACCTTTTTCATTTTTGATAGTAACAATATGATTTTCCTCTTTCCTTTTCCTAATCAAATTAACTAGAGAGTTATGTATTTTGTTGGTTTTTTCTCATAAAACCAACTTAGTTTTGTTTATTAGTTCAATAATTATCTTTCAGTTTTATTAATCTTATATTTTATTTTCAGAATTTCAAATTTCTTATTTAATTGGGGGTGTTAAATTTGTTCTTTTTCTAGTTTATTTAGTTGCTTTCCCAATTCATTGATCTTCTCTTTCCCTATTCCATGCAAGTAACCATCTAGAAATATAAAATTTCCCTTAAGTTTATACCATAAATTTTGGTATGTTGTCTCATTATTGTCATTCTTTTGGATGAAATTATCACTTGTGTCTATGATTTGTTGTTCTATCCACTCATTCTTTAGGATTAGATTGTTTATTTTCCAATTAATATTTGCTCTATTTTCCCTGACCCGTTATTTCTTTTATTAAAGCTTTTTATTTTTCAAAACATCTGTGTGGACAATTCTTCAACATTAGCCCTTACAAAACCTTGTGTTCCAGTTTTCCCTTCCTTCCTCCACACCTTCCCCTAGATGTCAAATAGTCCAATATGTGTTAAACATGTTAGAAATATATGTTAAATCTAATGCATGCATACATGTTTATACAATTATTGTGCTGCACAAGAAAAATCAAATCAAACTAATGAAAACAAAAAAGAAGCAAAATAAAATTCAAGCAAGCAACAACAAAAAGAGTGAAAATGCTATGTTGTGAGCTACATTCAGTTCCCACAGTCCTCTCTCCAGATGTAGATGGCTTTCTTCATCACTGAACAATTGGAACAGGTTTGAATCATCTCACTGTTCAAGAGAGCCATGTCCACCAGAATTGATCATCGTGTAGTCTTCTTGTTGCTGTGTATAATGATCTTGTTGTTGCCATGTATAATGACATGGTTTTACTCATTTCACTTAGCATCAGTTCATGTAAGTCTCTCCAGGCCTCTCTGAAATCATCCTACTAGGTCACTGCTTACAGAACAATAATATTCCATAACATTCATATATCACAACTTATTCAGCCATTCTCCAACGGATGGGAATCCTTTCAGTTCCCAGTTTCTTGCCACTACAAAGAGGGCTGCCACAAACATTTTTTGGTACAGCTAAGCCACCTTCATTTGATTTTTTTCCCATTAATTCCCTTGAAATTCCTGACCTTTTGTTTTTTCAAATGAATTTTGTTGTTATTTTTTCTAGGTCAGCAAAATAGTTTCTTGGGGGTTTGATTGGTATAACACTAAATAAATACAATAGTTTAGGGAATATTGTCATCTTTATTATATTTGCACAACCTATCCAAGAGCATTTGATAATTTTTCAGTTGTTTAGATCTGGCTTTATTTGTGTGGAAAGTGTTTTGTAGTTTTGCTCGTATAGTTCCTGACTTTTCCTTGGCAGATAGATTCCCAAATATTTTATACTGTCAACACATATTTTAAATGGAATTTCTCTTTGTATCCCTTGCTGTTGGACTTTATCGGTAATATATAAAAATGCTGATGATTTATGTGAATTTATTTCATATCCTGCAATTTTGCTAAAGTTGTGGATTATTTCTAATAGTTTTTCAGTTGATTCTCTAGGATCCTCTAAGTATACCATCGTGTCATTTGCAGAGAGTGATAATTTGATTTCCTCATTACCTACTCTAATTCCTTTGATTGCTTTTTTTCCTCTCATTGCCAAAGCTAACATTTGTAATACAATATTGAATAGTAACAATGATAGTAGGCAACTGTGTTTCACCCCTGATCTTATTGGGAATGGTTCCAGTTTATTTCCATTACATATATGATGCTTGCTGGTAGTTTTAAATAGATGTTATTGACTGTTTTAAGGAAAAGTCCATTTATTCTTATACTCTCTAGTGTTTTTAATAAGAATGGATGTTGGATTGTATCAAATGTTTTTGCTGCATCTATTGAGATGACCATATGGTTTTTGTTAATTTGCTTATTGATATAGTCAGTTATGCTAATAGTTTTCCTAATATTGAACCAGCCCTGCTTTCCTGGTATAAATCCTGCTTCATCGTGGTATATTATCCTGGAGATGACTTTCTGTAATCTCTTTGCTAATATTTTATTTAAGATTTTTGCATCAATATTCACTGGGGAGATTGGTCTATAATTTTCTTTCTCTATTTTCATCCTACCTAGTTTAGATATCAGTACCATGTCTGTGTCATAAAAGGAATTTGGTAGGAGTCCTTCATTCCCTAATTCTTTCAAATAGTTTATATAGTATTGGAGTTAATTGTTCTTCAAATGTTTGGTAGAATTCACATGTAAATCCATTTGGCCCTCAAGATGTTTTCTTAACGTGTTGATTAATAGCTTGTTCTATTTCTTTTTCTAAAATGGTACTATTTAAATAACTTATTTCCTCCTCTGTTAATCTAGGCAATCTTTATTTTTGTAGATATTCCTCCATTTTAGTTAGGCTATCACATTTATTGGCATAAAGTTGGGCAAAATAACTCCTAATAATTACTCTAATTTCCTCTTCATTAGTAGAGAGTTCTCCTTTTTCATTTTTAAGACTAACAATTTGATTTTCCTCTTTCCTTTTTCTAATCTAATTTACTAAAGGTTTATCTATTTTGTTGTTTTTTTCATAAAACCAACTTTTAGTTTTATTTATTAATTCAATAGAATTTTTGCTTTCAATTTTATTAATTTTTCCTTTTAATTTTAGAATTTCAAGTTTAGTATATGATTGGTGGTTTTTAATTTGCTCTTTTTCTAGCTTTTAAAGTTGCAAACCCAATTCATTTATCTTCTCTTTATTTTATTCAAGTAAGCCTCTAAAGATATAAAATTTCTCCTTATTATTGCTTTGGCTGTATCCCACAAATTTGGTATGTTGTCTCATTATTGTCATTCTCTTGGATGAAATTATCACGTCTATGATTTGTTGTTTCACCCACTCATTCTTTAGGATTAGATTGTTTAGTTTCCAATTAATTTTTTGCTTTATTTTCCCTTGACCTTTTATTACAGGAATCTATAAAAAAGATTTGCATTATGATCTGAAAAAGATGTATGTAGTATTTTTGGCTTTCTGCATTTGATTTTGAGATTTTTATGTTCTAATACATGGTCAGTTTTTTTCTAGGTTCCATTTACCACTGAAAAAAAGCGTACTTCATTCTGTTTCCATTCCATTTTCTCCAGAGGTCTATCATAGCTAACTTTTCTAAAATTCTGTTTACCTACTTAACATCTTTCTTATTTATTTTGTGGTTTGGTTTATCTAGTTATGGTAGAGCAAGGTTGAGGTCCCCCACTAGTTTAGTTTTACTGTCTACTTCTTCTTTCAGCTCTCTTAATTTCTCCTCTAGGAACCTGAATGCTATACCACTTGGTACATATATCATTAATATTGATATTATTTTTGGTATCCTTTAGCAAGATGTGGTTTACTTCCTTATCTCTTTAATTAGATCTATTTTTACTTTTGCTTTACCTGAGATTAGGATCAGTACCCCCTTTTTTTTCTTCAGCTGAAGCTTCTGCTTCAGCCTTTTACCTTTACTTTGTATGTATCACTCTGCTTTAAAAATGTTACTTGTAATGAACATATCACAGAATTCTGGCTTTTAATCCTGTCTCCTATCCACTTCTGTTTTATTGGAGAGTTCATTCCATTCACATTCACAGATAAAATGACCAACTCCATGTTTCTCACCATCTTATTTTCCCCATCATATTTTTCTCTTTCCCCCTTTGCCTCCTAAGGTTTTGCTTCTGACCATCACCTTTCTCAATTTGCCTTCCCCTTTTGCAGCCCCTTGCCCTTTCTTATCCCTTTCCCCTTCTCTTTTTGTTTTCCCTTCTAATGCCTCACCCTTTCCTTTCCCTTTTCTCCTCCTACTTCTCTATAGGATGAAAAATATATCTATATTAAACAAAATGTCTCATATTTTCTCTTTGAGCCAAATCCAATGAGATTGACATTCACACAGTGCTCATCCCCCTCCCTTTGTTCCCTCAAATGTAATAGGTCTTTTTTGCCTCTTCATGTGATGTTTTTTTACTCCTTTTTACCTCCACTTCTTTCTTATTCCAGTACAATTCATTTTCCACTGTAACTTTTTTTCATATCATCACAATAAAGGCAAATTATACTTATGCCCTCTAAGTATACCCCTAACAAATATACAGTTCTCAAAAGTTAAAATATCATCTTCCTGTATAATCATGTAAACATTTTAACCTTTAAAAAACTTAATTTTTTTTTCCTTCCCTTTTTATCTCTTTCTGCTTTTCTTGAGTTCTGTATTTGAAGATCAAACTTTCTGTTCAGCTCTGGTCTTTTAATCAAAAATAAATGAAAATCCCCTATTTCACTGAATGTCTATCTTTTCTCCTGAAAAATAATGTTAATTTTGCTGGATAGCTGATTCTAGGTTACAGTCCAAGTTCCTTTGCCTTTCAGAATTTCATGTTTCAGACCCTTCAATCCTTTATTATTATTATTGTTATAGCTTTTTATTTACAAGATATATGCATGGGTAATTTTTCAGCATTGACCTTTGCAAAACCTTCTATTCCAACTTTTCCCCTCCTTCCCCCCACCCCCTCCCCCAGATGGCTGGTAGATCAATACATGTTAAATATATTAAAGTATATGTTAAATACAATATATGTATACATACCCATACAGTTATTTTGCTGCCCAAGAAGAATTGGACTTAGAAATAATGTAAAATTAACCTGTGAAGGAAATAAAAAATGCAAGCAGACAAACACAGAGGTATTGGAAATTTTATGTGGTGGTTCACACTCATTTCCCAGAGTTCTTTTGCTGGGTGTAGCTGGTTCTATTCATTATTGAACAAATGGAACTGATTTGGTTCATCTCATTGCTGAGGATGGCCATGGCCATCAGAATTGATCATCATATAGTATTGTTGTTGAAGTATATAATGATCTCCTGGTCCTGCTCATTTCACTCAGCATCAGTTCATGTAAGTCTCTCCAGGCCTTTCTAAAATCATCCTACTGGTCATTTCTTACCGAATAATAATATTCCAAAATATTCATATACCACATTTTTTTCAGCCATTGTCCAATTGGTGGGAATCCACTCAGAATTTCCATCTTGAATAAGTTATTAGCAAAAAAATTACAGAAAATCATCCCCAGGATAATAGACCATGATCAAGTAGGACTTATACCAGGAATGCAGGACTGGTTCAATATTAGGAAAACTATTAGCATAATTGACTATATCAGTAACCAAATTAACAAAAACCATATGAGCATCTCAATAGATGCAGAAAAAGCATCTTTTTCTGCCAGTTTCTAGCCAGTACAAAGAGGGCTACCACAAACATTTTTGCACATATAGGTCCCTTTCCCTTCTTTAAGATCTCTTGGGGATATAAGCCCAGTAGTAACACTGCTGGATCAAAGGGTATGCACAGTCTGATAACTTTTTGAGCATAGTTCCAAATTGCTTTCCAGAATGGCTGGATGTATTCACAGTTTCACCAACAATGTATTAGTGTCCCTGTTTTCCCACATCCCCTCCAACATTCCATATTATCTTTTCCTATCATCCTAGCCAATCTGAGAGGTATTTAGTGGTATCTCAGAATTGTCTTAATTTGCATTTCTCTGATTAATAATGACTTGGAGCATTTTTTCATATGGCTAGAAATAGTTTCTATTTCTTCATCCAAAAATTGTCTGTTCATATCCTTTGACCATTTATCAATTGGAGAATGGCTTGATTTCTTATAAATTAGAGTCAATTCTCTATATATTTTAGAAATGAGGCCTTTATCAGAACCTTTGAATGTAAAAATGTTTTCCCAGTTTATTGTCTCCCTTCTAATCTTGTCTGCATTAGTTTGGTTTGTACAAAAGCTTTTCAATTTGATATAATCAAAATTTTCTGTTTTGTGATCAATAATGATCTCTAGTTATTCTTTGGTCACAAATTCCTTCCTCCTCCACAGGTTTGAGAGGTAAACTATCCTGTGTTCTTCTAACTTATTTATAATCTCATTCTTTATGCCTAGATCATGAACTCATTTTGACCTTATCTTGGTGTATGGTGTTAAGTTGGGTCAGTGCCTAGTTTCTGCCTTACTAGTTTCCAATTTGCCCAGCAGTTTTTGTCAAACAATGATTTCTTATCCCAAAAGCTGGGGTCTTTGTGTTTGTCAAACACTACATTATTAAAGTTATTGACTATTTTGTCCTGTGAACCTAACCTATTCCACTGATCAACTAGTCTACTTCTTAGCCAATACCAGATGGTTTTGGTGACCGCTGCTTTGTAATATAGTTTTAGATCTGGTACAGCTAGACAACCTTCATTTGATTTTTTTTTCATTAGTTCCCTTGAAAGTCTTGACCTTTTGTTTTTCCCGATGGACTTTGTTGTCATTTTTTCTAGGTCATTAAGATAGTTTTTTGGGAGTCTGATTGGTATAGTGCTAAATAAATAGATTAGGTAATATTGTCATCTTTATTATACTTGCTCACCCTATCCAAGAGCATTTAATATTTTTCCAATTGGTTAGATTTGACTTTATTTGTGTGGAAAGTGTTTTGTAGTTTTGCTCATATAGTTCTTGACTTTTCCTTGGCAGATAGATTCCCAAATATTTTATACTATCAGCAGTTACTTTAAATGGAATTTCTCTTTGTAACTCTAACTGTTGGATTTTGTTTGTGATATGTAAGAATGCTGAGGATTTATGTGGGTTTATTTTGTATGCTGTAACTTTGCTAAAAGTGTGGATTATTTCTAATTGCTTTTTAGTAGAATCTCTGGGGTTCTCCAAGTATGCCATTGTGTCATCTGCAAAGAGTGATAATTTGGTTTCCTCATTACCTATTCTAATTGCTTTAATCTCTTTCTCAACTCTTATTGCCAAAGGTAGCATTTCTAATAAAATATTGAATAGTAATGGTGATAGTGGGCAACCTTATTTCTAATGATAAAACCAGAGCTAAACAAAAAATTTGACTTCCGACTATAGGACTCAAGAGAAGCAGAAAAAAGTAAAAAGAACTCTTGAAAACTGTATTTCTATTATGGATGTACATAAAGAGTGCATGTATAATTTGATTTTACTGATACAATATAAAAAAGACAAGTAGAAGTGGAAAGGGGGATAGTATTAGATAAAGGGAAAAAAGGAGATAAAAAGAGGGAAACTACATCCCACAAAGAGGCAAAGGAAACCTATCATTCCTGAGGGAATTTAGGGAGGGGTAGGAACATTGTGTGAATCTTATTCTCATCAGATTTGGCTCAAAGAGAAAATGATTGACATATTTGGTTTACAGAGAAACTTCTCTCACCTCATTAAAAAGTGGGAAAGGAAAAAGAAAAAGGAATAGAGTAATAAGGGAAAGGTATAAGAAAGGGGAAGACATTCAAAGGGGGTGGGAGGGATTCTAAAGGGGAGAGCTGCGTGAGGCAAGTGGTGCCGATAAGTTTAATACTGGGGAAGGGGGTAAGAAAAAGAAAAGAATAATCCAGGGATAATAAAATGGCAGGAAATACAGAATTAGTAATTTTAACTGTAAATGTGAATGGGATGAACTCTTCCATTAATCAGAGGCAGATAGCAGACTGGATCAAAAGTCAGAAGCCTACAATATGTTGTTTACAGGAAACATATTTAAAGCAGGGAGATACATACAGAGTAAAGGTAAAAGGCTGGAGCAGAATCTATTATGCTTCAGGTGAAGTCAAAAACGCAGGGGTAGCCATCATGATCTCAGCTCAAGCAAAAGCAAAAATTGATCTAATTAAAAGAGATAAGGAAGGAAACCATATCTTGCTAAAGGGTAGCATAGACAATGAAGCAATATCAATTCTAAACATATATGTACCAAGTGGTATAGCATGTAACTTCCTAAAGGAGAAGTTAAGAGAGTTGCAAGAAGAAACAGAGAGCAAAACTATAATAGTGGGAGAGCTCAACCTTGCACTCTCAGAATTAGATAAATCAAAACACAAAATAAATAAGAAAGAAGTTAAAGAAGTAAATAGAATATTAGAAAAATTAAGTATGATAGATCTTTGGAGAAAACTGAATGGAGACAGAAAGGAGTCCACTTTCTTCTCAGCACTTCATGGAACCTGTACAAAAATTGACCATATATTAGGATATAAAGATCTCAAAATTAAATGCAGAAAGGAAGAAAATACTAAATGCATTCTTTTCATATCATGATGCAATAAAAACTACGTTCTACAAAAAGCTAGGGGTAAATAGACCAAAAAGCACTTGGAAACTAAATAATCTCATCTTAAAGAATGATTGGGTGAAACAGCAAACCACAGACACAATTAATTTTACCCAACAGAATGATAACAATGAGGCAACATACCAAAATTTGTGGGATGCAGCCAAAGTGATAATAAGGGGAAATTTTATATCTTTAGAGATTTACTTGAATAAAATAGAGAGAGAAAGAAGATCAATGAATTGGGCTTGCAACTTAAAAAGCTAGAAAAAGACCAAATTAAAAAACTCCAATCAAATACTAAACTTGAAATTCTAAAATTAAAAGGAGAAATTGATAAAATTGTTGAATTAATAAATAAAACTAAGAGTTGGTTTTATGAAAAAAAACCCAATAAAATAGATAAACTTTTGGTGAATCTGATTAGAAAAAGGAAAGAAGAAAATCAAATTATTAGTCTTAAAAATGAAAAGGGAGAATGTTTCACCAATGAAGAGGAAATTAGAACAATAATTAGGAGTTACTTTGCCCAACTTTATGCCAATAAATTTGATAACCTACGGGAAATGGATGACTACCTTCAAAAATATAGGCTTCCCAGATTAACAGAGGAGGAAGTAAATTGCTTAAATAGTCCCATTTCAGAAAATGAAATAGAACAAGCTATTAATCAAATCCCTAAGAAAAAATCCCCAGGACCAGATGGATTTACATGTGAATTCTACCAAACATTTAAACAACAATTAGCTATATTAACAACAATTAACAACAATTAAACAACAAATGCTATATAAACTATTTGAAAAAATGGGGATTGAAGGAGTCCTACCAAATTCCTTTTATGACACAGACAAGGTACTGATACCTAAACTGGGTAGGTTGAAAACAGAGAAAGAAAATTATAGACCAATCTTCCCAGTGAATATTGATGCTAGAATCTTGAATAAGTTATTACCAAAAAAATTACAAAAAATCATCCTCAAGATAATACACCACGATCAAGTCGGATTTATACCAGGAATGCAGGACAGGTTCAATATTAGAAAAACTATTAGCATAATTAACTATATCAGTAACCAAATTGACAAAAACCATATGATCATCTCAATAGATGCAGAAAAAGCATTTGACAAAATCTAACATCCATTCCTATTAAAAACACTTGAGAGTATAGGAATCAATGGACTTTTCCTCAAAATAATCAGCAGCATCTATTTAAAACCATCAGTAAGCATCATATGTAATGGAGACAAACTGCAACCATTCCCAATAAGATCTGGAGTGAAACAAGGGCCCACTATCACCGTTACTATTTAATATTGTATTAGAAACGCTAGCTTTGGCAATAAGAGCTGAGAAAGAGATTAAAGGAATAAGAATAGGCAATGAGGAAACCAAATTATCACTCTTTGACGACAACATGATGGTATATTTAGAGAACCCCAGAGATTCTACTAAAAAGTTATTAGAAATAATCCACAACTTTAGCAAAGTTGCTGGTTATAAAATAAACCCACATAAGTCATCAGCATTCTTATATTTCACTAACAAAATCCAACAGTCAGAGTTACAAAGAGAAATTCCATTTAAAGTAACTACTGATAATTTAAAATATTTAGGAATCTATCTGCCAAGGGAAAATCAGAAACTTTATGAGCAAAATTACAAACCACTTTTCACACAAATTAAGTCTGATCTAACCAATTGGAAAAATATTAAATGCTCTTGGATAGGGCGAGCAAATATAATAAAGATGACAATATTACCTAAACTAATCTATTTATTTAGCGCTATACCAATCAGACTCCCAAAAAACTATTTTAATGACCTAGAAAAAATAACAACAAAATTCATATGGAAAAACAAAAGGTCAAGAATTTCAAGGGAATTAATGAAAAAAAAATCAAATGATGGTGGCTTAGCTGTACCAGATCTAAAATTATATTATAGAGCAGCAGTTACCAAAACTATTTGGTATTGGCTAAGGAATAGATTAGTTGATCAGTGGAATAGATTAGGTTCAAGGGATAAAACAGTCAACAAATATAGCAACCTAGTCTTTGACAAACCCAAAGATCCCAGCTTTTGGGATAAGAACTTACTGTTTGATAAAAATTGCTGGGAAAATTGGAAACTAATATGGCAGAAACTAGGCATTGATCCATACTTAACGCCGTACACCAAGATAAGGTCAAAATGGGTTCATGACCTAGGCATAAAGAATGAAATTATTAATAAATTAGAGGAACACAGGATAGTTTACCTCTCAGACCTGTGGAAGGGGAAGGTCTTTATGACCAAAGCAGAACTAGAGATCATTACTGATCACAAAATAGAAAATTTCGATTATACCAAACTGAAAAGTTTTTGTACAAACAAAACTAATGCAGACAAGATTAGAAGGGAAGCAATAAACTGGGAAAATATTTTTACAGTCAAAGGTTCTGATAAAGGCCTCATTTCCAAAATAAATAGAGAATTAACTCCAATTTATAAAAAATCAAGCCATTCTCCAATTGCAAAATGGTCAAAGGATATGAACAGATAATTCTTAGATGAAGAAATTGAAACTATTTCTAGTCATATGAAAAGATGCTCCAAGTCATTATTAATCAGAGAAATGCAAATTAAGACAACTCTAAGATACCACTACACACCTGTCAGATTGGCTAAGATGACAGGAAAAAATAATGATGATTGTTGGAGGGGATGCGGGAAAACTGGGACATTGATGCATTGTTGGTGGAGTTGTGAACGAATCCAACCATTTTGGAGAGTAGTTTGGAATTATGCTCAAAAAGTTATCAAACTGTGCATACCCTTTATTCCAGCAGTGTTACTACTGGGATTATATCCCAAAGAGATTATAAAGAAGGGAAAGGGACCTGTATGTGCACGAATGTTTGTGGCAGCCCTTTTTGTAGTGGCTAGAAACTGGAAACTGAATGGATGTCCATCAGTTGGAGAATGGCTGAATAAATTGTGGTATATGAAAATTATGGAATATTACTGTTCTGTAAGAAATGACCAACAGGATGATTTCAGAAAGGCCTGGAGAGACTTACACGAACTGATGCTGAGTGAAATGAGCAGGACCAGGAGATCATTATATACTTCAACAACAATACTAGATGATGACCAGTTCTGATGGATCAGGCCATCCTCAGCAACGAGATCAACCAAATCATTTCTAATGGAGCAGTAATGAACTGAACTAGCTATGCCCAGAAAAAGAACTCTGGGTGATGACTAAAAACCATTACATTGAATTCCCAGTCCCTATATTTATGCCCACCTGCATTTTTGATTTCCTTCACAAGCTAATTGTACAATATTTCAGAGTCTGATTCTTTTTATAAAGCAAAATAATGTTTTGGTCATGTATACTTATTGTGTATCTAATTTATATTTTAATGTATTTAACATCTACTGGTCATCCTGCCATCTGGGGGAGGGGGTGGGGGGTAAGAGATGAAAAATTGGAACAAGAGGTTTGGCAATTGTTAACACTGTAAAGTTACCCATGCATATAACCTGTAAATAAAAGGCTATTAAATAAAAAAAAAGATAAAATCCATCATCCATTCCTAATAAAAACACTTGAGAGTATAGGAATAAATTGACTTTTCCTTAAAATAATCAGTAGCATATATTTAAAACCATCAGTAAGCATCATATGTAATGGGGATAAACTGGAACCATTCCCAATAAGATCAGGAGTGAAACAAGGTTGCCCACTATCACCATTACCTTCAGTCCTTTAATGTGAAAGCTGGTAGATCCTGGGTAATCCTGATTGTAGATACTAGATATTTGAATTTTTCTGGCTTTTTGCAGTATTTTCTCCTTGATCTGATAATTCTGAAATTTAGCTACAATATTCCTTGGAATTTTGGGGTCTCTTTCAAGAGGTCATTGGTGGATTCTTTCAATGGCTATTTGGTTCTAGGACATCAAGGCAGATTTTCTTCAGTTTCTTGAAATAAGTTGTCTAGGTTCTTTTTTTCATCATGGTTTTGAGGAAGTCCAATAATTTTTAGATTGTCTCTCCTGAATTTATTTTCCAAGTCAATTGTTTTCCTATGAGACATTTTACATTTTCTATTTTTTTTTTCATTTTTGATTCCTGTCTCATTGAGTCTTTTGCTTCTATTTGTTCAATTCTCAGTTTTAGTGAATTATTTTCTTCATTGAGCTTTTCTCATCTCCTTTTGCATTTGGCCAATTGAACTTTTAAATGAGTTGTTTTGTTCAGTGGATTTTTTCCATTTCAGAAATTCTCTTTTGCTAGGATTTGATTTTGTTTTCCATTTCCCCCAAACTATTCTTTAAGGAGTGATTTTCTTCAGATAATTTCCATGCTTCCTTTTCTAGATCTCTCTTTTCCTTTTCCCATTTCCTTTTAACTCTCTTTTAAGATCTTTTTTGAATTCTTCCAAGAGAGCCTTATGAGATGGAGACCAATTTATACCACTCTTTGAGCCCTCATCTGGAGATGTTGCCTTTACTGTCTTCAGGGTTTTCGGTCCATTTTTTTCTGTCTCCATAAAAGCTATCTGTGATCAAAACTCTTTTTACTTTTTTTTGCTACATTTTTAAAGGTTGAGGTCTGCTCTTAGGACAAAAGGGAGATTGTCCCAAGCTTCTTCTCCAGGCAACAACAGCATCATTCTGCCCTGATGCTGGTACTGCTGGGTTCCTTTTAATGCAAGGTGGACATTGACAAGTCCAGCTTGTTATGTTGTAGTTCAGGGGCTCATTATTTGTCTTTTATGCTTGTATTGCAGGTCTCACAGCTAGTCTGCTAATGCAGTGGTTTGTATCCAGGAGAGAGTAGCTAATGCTGCTGTATTTTGGCTAAGAGTGTAGCTTTGGATTCCCCCTGCATGTGGACGCCACATTGCCTTGACTCCTTGGCCTGCACCTGTGCGTGGCTGCCTCCTCCTCCCCACCCAATTGAAAGAGAACTTTTTTGAAGTTTTTCAAAAATATCTTCTGCTGGAATTTTGCTACACTCTAAATATTTGTGGTTTCTGTCACTCTGAAACCTGTTTTGGAGGCTCTATCTGGTGTTCATCTGAGGAAAGCCAGGAAGAAGTCAGACAAAGACCTGTCTACTCTTCCCCATCTTGACTCTGCTCCTCACTTTGGTCTTTCTTTAAGGAATTCCTATAAAGGAAATTATTCTGTTCTAGGCATTTATGAAAGTGTTCATAAGTTAAAACTTTTGAAAGTAACCCAGAGATCTTGTAATTCAATTCCCTCATTTAATAGTTGAGGGAACTGACATATACAGAAGTGACATACCCAAGACCAGGTAATGGCAGGATTTGAGCCCTGATCTGGTGTCTCCAGAAATAGTGCTGATTTCAGTATATCACACTGCCCTCTATTAAGTGGCATGGTAAGAAAAATCAACTCACTTTTGACAGTATACACTGTTAATACTTTGTCATACAGTGGGAGAAAACAAGGATTTAGCAAATACAAGAATTTCTGAGAACCCATCATCTAGATTCATTTGTTTTTAGAGTAAACATAATAATCATAGTTCAAGGATCCAGTGATAAGCAAAACCCCAAACTTGGTAATTTTGTGTTCTGGGATAGCTCCAACTTTGAATGTTAAAAATAGTTTGTCACTAATTTTGATATTAACGAGGTAACATCAACATTAATTTCGCCTCTGCAATTAGATTAATTAAGCCAACTCAGCTTCCCACCTGCATTTCTTGTGGTGCAAGGAGCCTAGGATCCAAAGGCCCTAATCAGGTGGTGAAGAAAGACATAGATAGATGGTCTTTGGCAAGATTTCCTGGATTCATTCTAGGAATTGGTGGGGAAAAAAGAAAACAAATTTCATCTGAAATTGTAGGAGGCAAGCTAAAATCATTTAAAGAAGATAAAAACCATAATATTTTATCCCCTCCCATCACCAAAAACTAAGCATTCCAAGACCAAAACACCAAAATATTTTCCTCCAGATAAGTTCTATTTGCAATAACAAAAGGAAATAATTGCAAGTCATTATTGATATTATGTTACCAGTAATTATTGTGTTCATTCATGCAACTTCCCCTGAAGACCTCAGCATTCTCAACCAATTTGAAATTGGCGAAGTTGAATTCAGCTGGGAAATGCTTTACAAGTCTTGGCTGAAATTATGGCCAGAGAGGTTTATCAATTAAAGTTGGATTTGTTCAATTGACAGATGCATTTATAAGGCCAAGAAGACAGATTTTAGCTGAGCATAAGGAAGCACTTCCTAATGAAGTCCCTGTTTTGGGAATTTCAGATTCCCAGAATGCATAGCAGTGGATTTTTGGGGAAAATCTTTGGAGGTTGGGTATGTCATTCTCATGAAATGTGATGGGGTTGGGTTACCTCCTGAAGTTGTCTTCTTTTACAAATTAGGAAACTGAGGCAGGTAAGTGGCACTATAGTGGATAGAGCAACACCTCTCAAGTCAGTAGGACCTGAGATTAAATTTGGCTTCAGATACTTGACATTTAGTAGCTGTGTGACCCTAGCTAAATCACTTAACACCAATTGCCTCACAAAATAAAAAATAAAGAAATTAGGAACCTGAAACCTCAACAGGAAGATCATTATAAGTATATTTTCTATTTATTGGTTTGGTTTTAACTGCAAAGTAGTATAATCAATCCTTAACGATGTCTATAAATTTTCCCAGAGGCTTCAGGAAAGTAATATCCAAGGGCCATAATATTCTCCCCTTTCCTTCTCACATCACCTTTTATCCCCCATTGAACAGTTTGGAAGTGCTGAGGATTTGAGACTGTTGGAGTTGTGTCTATGCTTGACAATGCCACTACAACACAGTGTCTCTCCATGCTCGATCAATACTTGCTGAAAACTTGTTGAACTAGCATTCCCTGCTTCTAGTTCATGTAGTATTTTATGTCAAGCGTGAACCCAGCTCTATCAAATTTTACTCTCTGACATCCTGGCATTGTTTCTTTGTAATCTTTTGCAAGTTACTATCTCTAAGTATCCCAGACGATTATCTAAAGTGTAAATTGTAGAAAAGGTAGAGGAAATACTCAATGATGTGTTTCCTGTATCAGTTCACTAGGATTTTGGAAGAGAAAGAAAACATAGGATGCAGTTTGAATGGAAGACAACCTTTCATTTTGAGAGGAGGACATATGGGTTTCACTAGTACTTCCAACAAATATGTTTCTCAAGATGGAAGTCAATTTGTCACTCAAACTTCAGAATGTCCCTCTTCCACTTTCTTTCTCCTTCCCAGAAATCTCTGAGAATTAAATTCTGCATATAAACACATACCCAGCCTCCAAAGTTTCCCTCAAAACATTTATTAATGTACATTCTGGGAAACTGAACTTCCCCAAATAAGGGATACACCAACCGTTACATCTCCCAAAATATAGAAAAGGGCCTTTTCATGAATGAGAGAATTTCATTTTCCTGGAGGCTTTCAAGTAGGTACTAGATGACTTTTGGTTAGGTACATTGGAGAGGGCTCTACTAGGTAGCTTCTAAAGCCTCTTTCATCTCTAGGATTCAGTGATTTTTTTTCTGTGACAGTCATATTGTAGAACTTATCACCTTATGCCCGAATTATTGTAATTCTCTTTAACAATCCTATGGAGAGGCTTACCCTCCCTAATTCATCCTGTATTTTACCACCATACAAATCTGAGATCATACCTCTACCCAAATTATTGTAAATCTCTTTAACAATACTATCGAGAGGCTCACCCACTCTAATTCATCCTGTACTTTACAACACTGTACAAATCTGAGATCACACCTCTGCCCTCTTCACTCCTCTTTCAAAACCCCCCAAGAGCTCTCCATTGCCAGAATCAAGTCTCAGTATTTCTCAGACACATGATAGACGTTTTCGCCTTCACACTTTTGTTTATATAATTGACCCTTACCTAGAGTAACTGTCTTCAAGCCAAAGAACTATTATACAAAAAAGAGATTGGATTTGTTCTTCCTCAGAAGGTAGAACTAGAAACAATAGGTATAGGTACAGAGGCCAATTTAAGCTTTATGTAAGGAATAACATCTTAACAATGAAAGCTATCCAAAAGTGGCATGGATTATTCAGATAGGTAGTAGATTTCTCTTCACTAAGCATCTTTTTAAAAATCACATTTTATTTTTATATGAACACTTATTTATTTTCTTTCCCTTCTCCAACCCATCATTTGGGAAAAAAAGAAAAAGAAATATTATATATAACAAACATTTATAGTTAAAACTAATTTCAGCATGACCATGCCCCCAGAATGTATGTCTTATTCTGTACCATGAATCAACCACCTCTCAGGAGACAAGTAACATATATCATCATCAATCTTCTGGAATTCTGATTGGTTTTATAAGTAGAGTTCTTAAGTCTTTCTTTTTAAAATATTATTTATTTATTTTTGAGATTAAAAGGGATTTGAGTTTTAAATTCTCTTCTTCCCTTACCGACAGAAAATGTAAGCAGTGAAATCATGGAAAATACCTTTCCATATTAGCCGTATTAAACTAAAATGCATGAAAAATAAAGTTAAAAAGATATACTTTAATTTACACTCAGATTTCATCTTTCTGTGAAGGTGAAAAACATTTTTCATCTTAGATTCTTTGTTGAAGATCCTCTAGTCTGATTTTTGACAAGTAGTAACTGAGGCCCCTTCTCAGTAACTTCAAGTGTCTTAGCTAAAATGACAGAAGTCAGAAGTGGCAAAGCAGAATTTGAACACAGGTCCTCTGACTTTGATCTTGGTCATCAGGTATTTTTACTTTTAACTATCTGAAGGTAGATATACCTGGTAATAGCTCTAAACCCTTCAAGAAGAAAAGGCCCCTTCTTGGCCAAGAAGGGATATTAACTCTGAAGAAGGTAGACTGGTAGGTGGAGTTTGCCAACTGTGTCAAGTGACCTGAAAGCTTTTTCTGGACCACTTTTATTTTAAGTAGCTGGTCAGCTCTGTGTTTTTACTTGGGTTCACCGGGCCTCTCACTGGACATTTTAAAGCAGAGGTTGGACATCTCTCATCAGGAATGTTTAGAGGGAGTCCTTGATCAAGCCCTGGGTGGCTCCTGAGGTCCCTGATCTTCTGGGCTTTAGAAGCACACAAAACAAACATAATTCTATATGCAAAGAGGAGACAATTTTCATTCTCACCCTATTGTATGGTATTCTCAGTTCTCTAAAAGCAAAGTTCTCTCAGTAGCAGAAACAGGGGCCAGGGATGCAGCAGCTGCTGTCTGGGCCATTTCCTTTCCCAAATGAACCTGAGAATGCTAGCGCTATAGGTGAAGAAGCCAGATTTGAAAGGGGAAGGAACTCGCCTAACATTTTATAGACAGTCAAGGAAGTCTCCTAACTCCTAAAACAGGGCTTGTTTCTCACAAGATATTAAGTTTCAGACCTAAAACCAACACACACTTTCTCTGTTTCTCTCTCTCTCTCCTTCTATTAGGATGTCTGTTTTTTCCCCCCTCTCTGTCTTTGCTTCTGTCTGTTTCTTTCTTTCTCTGTGTCTTTATCTCTGTTTCTCTCTGTAGTCTCTCTCTCTACCCCCTTTGTCTTTATGTGTCTTGCTCTCTTTCTCTCTGTCTTTATCTGTCTCTCTTTCTCTGTTTCTGTGTTAGTGTCTCCTCTTCCTTCTCCCCTCCCCCTCTTTCTTTTCCTATTCTCATCTTACCCTTCTCCCCTCTCCCTTCATACTTCTCCCTTAAGTTTTAGAAGCTCTAAACTTCAGGTAACTGAAGTAAAACTTTCTAGAATCTTGAAGATTAATAAAAGTTTTCAAAGAACTAAGGCTGAGATGCTTGTATCATCTTAACTCTCTGCTATTCCATACCACTACAATAAGAGTGGAATGCAGGGCAGCTAATTCAAGTAAACACCATAATAATTTGTATCTGTAGGCAGATCTGTGATTTTGTTGCTAGCAGGAATACATAAAAAGGCAGTGTCATAGAACAAAGGAACTAGCCAACTCCTTTCAGATTTACCGTAAATTGATTTGCATAGAAACCAAGGGAATGATGGAGACTGCAAAGAACTTTATCACCCCGGTTCCATACTGCTGCTTTGTAGTTTTGCTAAGTGGAGGCCCTAGGATGTTTTGAAAGACCTAATGACTAGGGGTATTATAGAAGTTGAAAGAAATTTTCTAACCTCAAGTCTGATAAAGAAAATAGAATCAGGGAATCTGAGTCCAGAAAGAAGAAAAATTAGTTTAAAAGATAGATTTTAAAGTGTTTTCAGGGCCAGCTGAGGTTTACATAACAAAAGAGCGTAGTCTTGAGGTTAGAAACTAAAGGGTTAAATTGCTCAGTAGTCATAATGCAGCAGAACATAGCACAGATCAGCAGCAACAAAGATGGCTAGCTGGGAGTAACTCAGTCAAGATGTCCAGCAGAAAATGAAATGGTAGAAAAAACAAAGAAGCCTAGAAGTCCAAGTCAAAGGAGAAAGCAGCCTTCCTGATACCATTACTAGAGGACATAGGTAGCACTACAGCAAAATATGCCCTTTCATATGTGTTTCCTAACTACATGTCTCCGGTATTACCTTTTGATAGGGTATAGCTTCTAGGGGAAATAGAGTAGTAATCCTAAGGTCTCCTGACTTTAGAGCGCTGTTGTTTTAGTAGTTGGTCTGTCAAGGATTCTAAAGTCTTCTGGCCTTAGAGATATAATAGTATAGTTCTATATTTCTTTCCCTAGATTATAGGGAAATATAGCAGTAATCCTAAAGTCCCCTGATCTCAAAGTGCTATTGTTCTGACAATGTGTCTGTCAATGATTCTAAAGTCTTCTGGCCTTTGAATAGTCCTACAGTCATTGCCGACTGGCTCATAAATAATCTGCTGGTCAGTGATAACCAAGTTCCTGAGACAATGGTGAATAGAACACTCATCAAACCTAACTGTAAGCAATAAAATGGGCAAATAAGTAACATGAAGCTCTGGTCTCTCTAACTTTGTCCTATAAATTTAACTTCTTTCTCTTGATTCTTTGCTAAATCCACTTTGAAAGTGCTTGTTCCTTGGGTTGTGATCAAAAGAAAGATTTCTGAAAGTCCACTTGCCTCTTTTGTGTAGACATGACTTAACTTTTTTGCCTTTATAATAATGAAGCACAATAACACTCATGAACTATGATATTCCAGGCCAAAATATTTGAAGGGGGGTGGTGAAGAACAAGGCTTTGGTTCCTAACACAAAGGCTAAGTTTTTTATGCTTTTTGACAGCCTTAGACCAAAGGCATGTTGAAGGGGCCTCTGAATATTGTGATATTAGACTTCGGTGCACACAAACCAGAGCCCCAAGTAGGATAATGTTACTAGAGCTGAGTCTCAAAGCCCCTAAGTGCAGAGGCTACAGACAGTGTTTGCAATGTGTCCTTCAGCAGGACAGATACAACTGAACCTAGAAGCTAGATCTCTCTTTTTTCTCTCTCTCTTTCCTTCTGGACCCTACCAATTGATGGCCTTTATACATATGTATGTATGTGTATATGTAAATATGTATGTATCATTCATGCATAAAAAGATGACTAAAGTCCCAACCTGACTATGGAAAGGTTTGAACTGCCATCTCTGATATCAGTGGTATGTTATTATGAGGTATTTAGAATATATCGTTAGGAATGACCATAGCTATAGGCTGAGAGTTCTAAGTAGAAACTTTATCCTCAGGAAAATTTTTTATTTTAGAACTAAGAGACCCTCCCTTGTGGACTTAGGCCCCTTTTACAATCATTTACACCCATTTGCCCACCTCAAATCTCTCCCCACTCTAATCCATTCTCCAATAAACCATTAAAGTAATTTTCCTAAAGTGCAGGTCTGATCATGTCACTCACTTCCCCTACTCTATAAGCACTAATGGCTTCCCTCTTGCTTCCAAGAGCAAATACAAAATGCTCCCCAACTCAAACTCTTCTGTCTAAAGACACTTGGCCTCTAGGCTATTCCACAAATAAGCCACTTCATCTGTCTGCCCTGGGTAGTTTATTTAACTGTCCCCCTTGCCTAGAACACTCATACTTTTCTTCTCTGATTCCTCACCTTCCTGGCTTCCTTTAAATCATGATTAAAATCCTACTTTCTGCAGGATGCCTTCTCTAACCCTTCTTGACTCCAGTGCCTTTTTTTCTATTAATTATTTCCTAATTATCTTGTACATAGGTTGTTCTGTATATGTTTGTACTGTGATTGAAGTGCCTTAGAAAGATTTCGAAGATCCCCTAGCAGAAGAAGATACCAGACAATGAGGTCCTTTTTTTTCAAACTAAACTGCCAACTATCAGATTCTACTTCAGAGAAGGCAACTCTGATGGGCTGAGCAAATGCTAAACATATGCTTGCCTAAAAGACTATTTTCTGCGGAATACACATAGAACAAGCACTCATGTGATGGGCAGGAAAAGCAATACAAAGATACTCTGAAGGTCTCTCTTAAGAACGTTGTAATTTATTGTGTAACATAAGAGACCCTGCCCCATGACCACCCAGCATGGTGGACCCTCATCAGAGAAGGTGCTGTGCTCTATGAGAAAATTAGAATTGAAGTGTGACATGTAAAGATTTAGAGAATCCACCCCATATATTCCTGTGGCCTGTTTGTGCTCAATCTGTGGTAGAACATTCACAGCTCATATTGGTCTGATCAGACACAGTCAGATACTCTGTACTTTTTCACTAATACAGGGATGTCATTTTGGTCCTCTTTGAGAATGAAAAACAATAACCAACCAACCCTATTGGAAGCTCTTTGAGGCAAAAACTGTCCTTTTCCTCTGTTAGCATTCCCACTTCTTAGCGCAATGCTCAGCTTATAATGGGTACTTAGACATTGATTGATTGAACTCTCCTCCTGCCTGTCTACCTTCAGTGGATCATCAGCCCACCCCTATGGCCTAGGCATGCTTCTGGATCCCCAGTGCAAAATCTAGCCTAGCTACTTACATTTTGAATGGTGCTTGTGTAACCTTCAATTTGGTCTCAAGGCTCAGTATAGTGTGATAGAAGAAACACAAAATTTGTGTGTCAGAAAATGTGGTTTTAAATGTGTTCTCTCTTACCTTTATGATAGAGAACAACCAGTAACTCTCTCTGGGGTTGTTGATTTTATTTTTCTTGCAATATTTTTCTTGGCTGTAAAGTGAGAATATTAGATTAAGCTACTTTTAAGTTTCCTTCAGGTTCTAACACTTAGGACTTTTGATTCAAAATAACTTATCACCTCCACAGCACTCTCAAGGCTCCCACAATTTCCTTTTAATTCATTCTGTCCCATGGGTAAATGATTTCCTAATACTTAGGCATCCTTTGAGTAAAGAATTTGCCTTTTCCTCTAGACTGATTATTTTGCTATTGTTGCTGATTCATATTTTTGGAGTGATGGATTGTTTCATTGCTGTTTGATATTGTAGCTTTTACAAAGGCAAAATTGCTACATAGAAAAAGTTGGCCCTAGAGTTTATTGGATTATCAGGGGGGAGGAGTCAAATTAAGGTTCTGGTTACTTGAATTTGGATCCTAGTTTACCACTTATTATCTGATGTAATCATAAGGTAATCTCTTAATCTCTCTGAGCTTCAGTCCCCTTATCTATAAAATGAGGGATTTAAATGGACTTAATTAGGGAATTAATAAATTCCTGACAGGTATACTATTCTATGGATTGTAGCCCTCAATTTCTCTCTTAAGTCTAAAACATGAAATAAATCATCATGCTATCATGTCACTTCATGGTCTGACTAATTAAGTCACTTATTCCTCCCCTCTTTCTATTTCTCCTTAAAACTAGGCTACCAAATGAAAAATAAAACAAAACACACATATTCCTTTTCTATTAATTAATCTGGTCTCAAATTTGCATCTTACAAAATTCATCATAGTAGGCCTTTGACTAGTTGAAAAGTGTGGGTGCTTTTTTTTTTCAATATGCTTACATTGTTTTAGGGACTTCAACATCTAAACAGCAGAAAATATTCAAGATTATGTGAGAAGAAAAAGTCCAAGCATAAGCTTCATTAAAAAAAAACTGTCTAGAGATGGGCATTGAGCTGAGTTTTGAAAAAAAAAAAAAGAGGTAAAGACTATAAGAGGATGAGATCAGAAAGGAGAGAATTCTGGACATCTTGGACAATCTTACAAAGGTTTGAAAGCAGGAAATGGAATGTCAAGTTTGAGGAACCATAAGTAGGCCAGTTTGGCTTCAATGTAGAATGAGTGAAGATAATATAGGTTAGATCTAGCCTATAAAGGTTTTGAAATGCCTAGCTAAAGAACTTATATTTTATATTAGAGAAAATGGCAAACCACTGAAAAATTTTAAATAAGGATGAATATGGTCAGACTTATGTGAACCAAATGAAAATTCTACTTGGAAATATCAGATGAACAGATATTATACCTGGAATAGCGATTTGGTCAGCTATATAAAGGACTTATTGGAGACAGCATAAAAGAAACAGACATCTTCCTGTAAAAATTGAGCCCTCCTCCCTACTCTCCAAAAAGAATTGCCCTATACACCAAAAGAAAAGGGACTGGAAAAAACCAATATATATTCATGCAACACATCCTACTAAACTTCTCAGGGAAAGGTCATATGTTAGACAATGTGAATAATACAAAATAAGACACAGTGCCTGTTTCCAAGGAACTGACAAATCTAATAGAATGGGTGTGATATATATACAAAGAACTGTGATCCACTAATGCTTTAGGATTAGAGCATGTAGTTTCCAATTAACTTTGAATCTTTGTTTCAAAAATTCTTTATGTAATATATATTTCATTGCATAATGACCTGAAACATTAATTTAATGATTAGACATTAGAGGGATTAAATTGAAATCCCTCACTAATATAGTTTTACTGTCTACTTAATTCTGTAATTTACTTGACTTTTCTTTCAAAATTTTGGATGCTATGCTCTTTGGTTGTATATAAATTTTAATACATTATTTATGATCCTTTTTAGCAAAATGTAATTTCACTGATTATCTCTTTTTATTAGATTCATTACTGCTTTTGCTTTGTCTGAGATCATGATTGCTATTCTGGTCTTTTTTTACTTTAGTGAAGCATAATAGATTCTTCTCCAACCTCTTATGTTAATTCTGTGTGTCTCTTTTTGTTTCAAGTGTCTCTATATATTCCATATTGTTTTTAATCCATTCTGCTATCCCCTTCTGTTCTATAGGTAAATTCTTCTTATTCACATTCATAGTTATAATTGCTAACCATAAATTTTCTTCCAACTATTCTCTTCTATTTATTCTCTTTTTTATTCTGTCCCCTCCTCAAGTCTGTTTTGCATTTGACCATTGCTTCCATTAATCCATCTTCCCGCTTGACACCATCTTTTTTTTCTTAGCCTCTTCTCCTCGTACTTCCCTCTTGGGAAAGATGGATTTCTATACCTAACTGTGTGTCTTTTTGTATCCTTCCACCCTTGAACAAGTTCTGATGATGGATGGTGAGGTTCAAGCGTGACCCACTTTCCCTGCCTCCATTTTCTCTTCCATTGTAACAAGTCTTCCTTGCCTGCCTCTTTTGTGTGAGATATTTTTTTCAAGGCAATTGGGGTTAAGTGACTTACCCAGAGTTAAACAGATTGTAAGTATTAAGTGTCTGAAGCAGGATTTGAACTCAGGCTCTCCTGACACCAGGGCTGGTGTTCTATCTACTGTACCATCTAGCTGCCCCTGTGAGATAATTTATTTTTACATTTTCTTCTCCCATCCCTCCTTTCTAATTGCATCTCTTTCTCACCATTCCATTATTGTCTTGAAATTATTTCAATATAATATCCATGCCCTTTGTCTAAGTAGACTCCTTTCAGCTTTACTAATGATGATAATGTTTTTAGGGATTGATTGTTGTCCTTCATTCTCAAAGAGGACCAAAATGACATCACTATGCCAGAGTCCAGTTACAGTATGTCCAACTGTGGCTCATCTGACCAAGATGAGCTTGGAATGCTCTGTCACAGGTCGGACACAAATTGTCCTTATGAATATCTGGGGTAGATTCTCTAACTTAGCACATCTCACATTTCTTCTTAACTAATTCAATTTTGTTTTGTTCATAGAGCACAGTATTTTCTCTGAGGAGGGCATGCCATGCTGAGGGGTCCTGTGCCAGTGTGTTCCATGTCCTACGATCAATTCTAAAGTTGTTGAGAGATCTTGACAGTATCCTTGCATCACTTTTTCTGACCACCTTGTGAACACTTACCTTGTGTGAGTTCTCCATAAAATCATCTTATTTTGTTTGCGCCTGTATATTTGGCATTTGAACAATGTGGCCAGCCCAATGAAGTACTTTCTGCAGTAGAGTTGGAATGTTTGGAAGTTTAGTTTGAGAAAGACCTCAGTGTCTGATATCTTATCCTGCCTGAGGATCTTCAAAATCTTGCTAAGACAATTCAAATGGAAGTGATTCAGTTTTCTCTCATTTTATAGGCATACAACAATGAGGTCAGCACAACTGCACTGTAGTCCTTCAGTTTGATAGTCAGTCTAATATCTCTCCTCTGCCACACTTTGCTTTGGAGCCTTCAAAACAAGAAGCTAGTTCTGTCATGCATGTGTCAATTTCATTATCAGTGTGGACATTCGTGGAAAGTATACTGCTAAGGTCAGTAAACTTATCCACAGCATTCAAAACTCCATTTGCTGAAACTGATGCTTCCACATATCATATTCCCACACAGGAATGTAAACAATTTAACCTTTTTAAGTCCTTTATCATTTTTTTTTACTCATATTTAACTTTTAAAGTTTTTTCTTGAGAAGTGTATTAAAATGCTCTATTGCCTATTCACTTCTGGTCTTTTCATCAGGAATATTTGGGAGTTCTCTATTTTATTAAAATATGCATTTTCCCCTCGTAGGATTATACTTGATTTTACTGGATAGGCTATTCTTGGATTTAATCTTAACTCTTTTGCCTTCTGGAACATTGTATTCCTAACTCTTTCTTTCTTTATATTGGTAACTGCTAAATCTTGTATAATGCTAACTAAGATCCTGTGTTTTTTGAATTATTTCTTTCTGGCAGCTTTCATTATTTTCTTCTTGTTCTAGAAGCTCTGGAATCAGCCATAATGTTCTTGAAGTTTTTCCTTTGGGATTTCTTTCAGGAGGTGACTGATTTATTCTTTACTTTTTCTTTTTTTTTAACTTTTTCTTTGGTTCTCAATTATCTAGGCAGTTTTTCTTTATAATTTCTTGAAATATGTCTAAGTCTAGTTTTGTTTGCACAAATTCTTTGTTTTTTAAAATTTATTTATTTTTAATACACATTGTTTTATAAATCTTATTGGGAGAGAAAAATTAGAGCAAAAAGAAAAAAACCATGGGGTAGAAAAAAAAAAGGAAAAAAAGAAATAAATATAGCATGTGTTGATTTACAGTCAATCTCCATAGTTCTTTTTCTGGATGCAGATGGCATTTCCTGTCCAAAGTCTATTAGGATTGCTTTGGATCATTGAACCTGTTATCGTGTACATTGCATTCCTGGTTCTGCTTGTTTTGCTCAGCATCAGTTCATGTAAATCTGCACTGGTTTCACTGGAGCCGCCTACACTGGGATTGCACACCAGACTCCTATTCTTGACACAAGATCCTCTCCACTGAACTTCTGAGTCCTCCCAGGCTGAGAGGTCCAGAAGTCTCCAGCACAACTGGTGATTCAGAGGTCCCCTCTCACTGATGCTGGGATCCAGGCCAGGGCTGGGGCTGGGACTAGGACTAGGTCCAGGACTGCATTGGCCCAGCCTGTGCTGGGATTGTGTGCTGGGCTCCCATCCTGTGTCACAGACATTTCCTGCTGACCCTCCAGGTTCTTTTTAGCTGAAAAATGTTCTGCTCCATCTTTTTAAGTGTTCTGATGCTCTAAAAATTTGTTTAGAGTCATTATTTAAAGGAATTTGGAGAGGTTGGGAGTGAGTTCCTGACTTCTCTCTGCCATCTTGACTCTACCTTGAGATTTCTTAATATTTCTTTTTTTATTCCTTAAGCTTTGTATTTTCAAAACATATACGTGGATAATTTTTCAACATTGACCTTTGCATAGTCTTATGTTTCAGATTTTCCTCTCCTTCCCCCCACCCCCTTCCCATATGGCAAACAATCCAATATGTGTTATATATGTTAAAATGTATGTTAAATCCAATATGTGTAAACATATTTGTACAGTTCTCTTGCTGCACAAGAAAAATCAGATCAAAAAGAAAGAGAATGAGTAATAAACAAAATGCAAATGAACAACTACAAAAAGAGTGAGAATGTTATGATCCTCATTCAGTTCCCACAGTCCTCTGTCTGGGTTTAGATGACTCTCTTTGTCTCAAAATCATTGGAACTATCTTCAATCATCTTATTGTTGGAAAGAGTCACGTTCATCAGAATTGATCACTATATAATATTGATGTTGCTGTGTACAATGATCTGGTTCTCCTCATTTCATGCAGCATCAGTTCATGTAAGTCTCTACAGGCCTCTCTAAAATCAACCTCTTGATCATTTCTTATAGAACAATAATATTCCTTAATATTCATATACCATAACTTATTCGGCCATTCTCCAATTGATGGGCATCCACAGTTTCCAGTTTCTGGCTACTAAAAAGAGGCTACCACAAACATTCTTCCACATACAGGTCCCTTTCCCTCCTTTAAGATCTCTTTGGGATATAAGCCCAGTAGTAACACTATTGGGTTAAAGGGTTTGTATAGTTTGATAACTTTTTGAACATAGTTGCAAATTGCTTTCCAGAATTGCTGGATCAGTTCACAGCTCCACCAATAATATATTGGTGTCCCAGTTTTCCCATATCCCTTCCAACATTTGTCATCTTTTCCTGTCATCTAAGCCAATCTTAGAGGTGTGTAGTGGTTTGATATATCTTTTTATCCTAGTGTTTAGTCCCATTATCATTCCTGCATTTTGGGCTGCTCCTTTTCCCTGCTTCTGATGCGCACTATAGATGTTATTACTTCTACCACACTGTACTCCTCACTGGCCCTCCCCCCAGTACCTGCTGATCTCTCTTTCTGTTTCCTTAAGCTGCTCTGTGTTGGAAAATTTTTTCACTGTGGCTTTTTTTTTCTTGACCTTCCCACTCAGGACTCAGCTTGGCACATTTAAAAAAGTTGTAGAGACAAGCAAAATTTCTGGCTTCACTTTGCCCTCCGTCACCACAAAGAATTTTAATATAAGTAAAGGAAAAAAGTATGAGTAAAGTACTATGAAAAGTCAAAAGGAGTTTAGTGATACAATAGATACTTTTTAGTAAATACCCCTCTGAAATATTTTATAAATCACATTCATTGAAACACAATTTGTTGCTTGTAAACAGAAAAAAGGAATTTGTCTTTAAACATTGAGTGTATTGTACTAACATTAATCATTGTATTTTACACTTGCCAATGAACATCCAGACAAACCCTAAATCACATTCTCCCCTTACTGTTATGCAAATCTGCCTAATATCATGATCAGTGCTTAGGGTATATCATATTCACTTTTATGATGCAGTGAAAAAAGGAGATGAGTTTTATACTTGCTAGAATATAGTCTCTAAACTCCAACTCGATTGACACAATAGTGGTAAGAATAGAGATATGAAGGGTGAAGACAATGACCATGCCTCCACTTTTGTACTTATTCTTTTACTTGTTTCCACTCTCTGTACAGAATTTGTGAGTTATTTTCTAGGGTTCTGAGACTCCAATTTGGATGTGGTATGCCCAGTGTCCCTATAAAAGGTTCATTGGAAGTTACAAGGAATTTTTCATTTCAATTTCACAGACTTCCAAATATTATCAAATATAGGCAGTTAAAAGAATAATTTTAATCTTAGCTTGGAGAACTCTAGATGGCTCTTGTTTGCTTTTAGCTAGGTGAGGTCACTTAGCCTCATTCATGGACTAAAGAAATGTTAGTCTTCCAGTTTGTCAGAGCACCTAGAGTTTAAATTCAGATATTAGGTATGTGACCATGGACAAACTTCTTAACTTCTACTTACCTCAGTTTCTTCAGCTATTAAATGGGAGTGGTGAGAACATCTCCATCCTAGGGTTGTTGTGAGTATTAAATGAGATAATATTTGTAAAGCACTTAGCACAATGCTTAGCACATAATATATATGTAATAAATGCTTAATTCTATTCTTTTCCTTCATACTATTAATTCTGTTTTTATTTGACTTCTTCATATTCATCATTCTGTAGCTCAGTAATATTTTATATTCATGTATCATATTTTAATCAATTCCACAATCCAATATTTCTGGGAATATATTGAACATTCTACCTTTTTAAAGGGTGAATTGATGCAAAGTGGAGTAAATAAAGCCAAGAAAATTCATTCTCTGTCTCTGTCTCTCTGTCTCTCTCTCTTTCTCTCTCTCTCTCTCTGTCCCCCTCTTCTCTCTCCATTTCATGGCTACTAAACCCTTTACTAAGGAGTTTGATAGAGATTTCCCCCACCATATTCAACAGTTCCTCTCATACTAAATATTAATTTCGTATGTGCAAAAGATTTTTAGTTGTATATAATCAAATTGATTTATTTTCTCATTTGCAACTACTTCTATCTGATGTTCAATTAAGACTATGATTCCTATCTATAGCTGTGTGTTATCTATTTTTCTTCAAATTGTTTAATGATAAATTCTCTAGTGTTAACATCAAACATTCATTTTAATTTTACTGTAGAATATAGTATAAGATATTGGTTGGAGCCTAATTTCTATCAGATTGTTTTCCAATTCTTACAGCATTTTTGTCAAATAGTAAAGTTTTTTGCATCTAATTTATATTTTGTGTTTAATAAAACACCAGGTTATTTAGTTCTACTCGTTCTGATTCTCTTTTTTTCAGTCTCCTCCATGGATTTAGTAGTTTGTCTTTTAATTATCAACTCATTTTGATGATTGCTATATGATTATCTAGAACTTTATTCTTTATGTCTCTTTTGTTTGTTCTCCCTGAATTGATTAATATTTGTACTGTTGTAAAGTAAAAAAAGCAAAGACTGTCTGTAAGGGAGATTCTTTTTTCTACTTTTGAATATTTATTTTCTGTTTCTCTGTTGCCTAATACATAGTCAAATTTTATTAAATTTCCTTGTGTTGCTGATAAATATGTATGCCTTTAAGCAGTCCCTTTTAGAAAACACCACATTAGCTCTGATTTCTCCAACAATTTGTTCAATTATATATTTTCCTTTTTGTTTATTTTTCTGTTATATGTCCCAAACTGAAAGAAAAGTAACTGAAAGTTAAATCTCCTGCCAATATTGTTTTACCATCTATGTCTTCTTGCAATTTAATTAATTTTTCCTTTATGAGTTTAGATGCTAAGATATTTAGAACATTAAAGTTTTCTATTGATATTGGCTTGTCTATATAGATCCTTTCACAATAGTGAAATTCCCTTCTTTATCTCTATATTGTGTTTTTTTTCTTTTTGCTTTGTCTATGGCATGATCACAACTATTGTTTTTTTTTTTAATTTATCTGATGCCTTGTAAATTTTGTTCTAGTATTTTATTTTTATTTTGTTCATGTATTTGCTTTTTAAGGTAAGTTTCTTGTAAGCAACAGATTTTAGAATTTTGTTTTCTTATCTAGTTTTTCATTCTTTCATTTTATTGAATTGTTTAATTTAGTCACATTTAAAGTTATGAGGGGTAGGTTTATATTTTTCTTCATTTGTGTCTAATATTGTTTTTTTCTGAAAATGATTTTTTTGGTTCCCTTTCCTCTGTAAAGCCAGTACTTTGTCTCTTCAACTATTTTACATTAGTTTACTGTAAGGTAACTTGCTTCCTGCAGACTTTCTTCTCTTCACCCTCAAGTACCACCTCCTTTCAGTTTGTCACCCTCTTTCCCTAATAGTGGAGTTTTACTTAGGTTATTATTGCTTTTCCTTTCTTCCTTTTACGTATTTGGCTAATTCTTCGATTCCTTTTGATTGTCTGGAATAAGCAGTCAAATAAAACCTCCCTTCCTCACCTCCCATTCAACTCCAACTTTATTGTTACTGTTGTTTTGTTTTCTATGATTTTCCCCTAAAAAAGCATTTTCCCCCTCATTCTTTTCTTTAATTTTCTTCTTTCTGCCTTAGTTTCCTAGGAATACTAGGAAACTGTGAAGATAAAATGAGATAATATTTGTAAAGCCTTTGCAAATTTTGAAGTGCTTTTAAAATGCTATTATTATTATTATTATTATTTTCACTTTTGTTTTTATGGCTTTCTCTTCCATGATTAAGACTTCTAAAGTGGGCCTATTTTGAATTACCTTTTCTGAACAATTTTTTCGTTATTGCTTTGAATGATCATGCCCCTTCAACTCTTTTCAATTATATGTCATTCTTGGCAGAATCAATTCCTTCAAGAGACAGAGACAAGAGAAATATTGCCCAGTGGTAGAGATTTTTCTCTGTCCTTGATCATGTGGTCCAATTCTGTTGCCGCTATTTTCCCCATTATAATTTTCCATTTTTCATAAAATCTCCTCCGCATTTATATCATTCTACACTTTGAGATGTTGTTTGTCCCAGGAATTCTGACTCCTTCTCCTGATACAAGATGCTATTTATTGAGGTTCTTTCTGACCACCAAATCTCTGCAGATTATATCAACTGTAACATTCCCATCTCCTTTTGTAGTATCAATTTCTTCAGGAGGCACATTTCTTCAACAAGTCTCTAGGGCCAAGCTTGATCATCATAATTACAATTTGTATGTGGGGAGGGGGAGACAAAGAGGGAGAGAGACAGCGGGGGGGAGGGAAGGGAAGAGAGACCCACAGAGAGAGACAGAGACAGAGATAGAAACAGAGACTGAGAGAGAATGAGAGAGACAGAGAGACACACACAGAGAAAGGGGGAGAGACAGACAGAGAGACAGAGACAGACACAGAGACTTTCATCATAAATCTAAATAATTTCCTAGAAGGGCCAGACCACTTCATATCTCTATTAACAGTGTATCAGGTGTGCCTGTCTTTCTTTATTTCCTAGATGTTTATTTCCATCTTTTATCACTTTCTACAATATTCTGGGTATGAAGTGAAACATCAGAACTGTTTTGATCTGCATTTCTCTTGTGATTAGTCATTTGGAACATATACTCATTTGGTGGTAAATAATTAGCAATTGGTTCTTTTGAGAATTGTTGACCATTTTTCTAATGGGAAATGACACTTGGTCTCATCTGCTTGAGAATTTTTTAAGGCACCATGAATATTAGACCCTTATCAGAGATATTTGATATAAAATTTCCCTCTCCCACTGTGGATAACTTTTTTGGGGAGGGATTTATTTATAATGACAACCACAAATCATTTCTTAAGAGTGATTGACTCATTGACAATTCAATTCAACAAGAATTATTTATAATAGCTTTTTTATTTTTCAAAATACATACAAAGATAGCTTTCAACATTCACCATTGCAAAACCTTGTGTTCCAAATTTTTCTCCCTTCCTCCCCACCTTCCCTCTCACCTATACAGCAAATAATCCAATATATGTTAGACATATGCAATTTTTCTAAACATATTGCCACATCTATCATACTACTCACACAAAAATCAGATCAAAAGGGAAAAATGAGAAAGAAAAAAAAAACATGTAAGCTAACAACAACAAAAAGGTGAAAATAATGTGCTGTGATCCACACTCAGTCCCCACAGTCCCCTCTATGGATATAGATGTCTCTCTCCAGCACAAATCAGTTGGAATTGGCCTGAATCACCTAATTGTTGAAAAGAACCAAGTCCATCATGGTTGATCGTCACATAATGTTGTTGTTGCTGTATACAATGATCTCCTGGTTCTTCTCACTTCATTCAGCATTGATTCATGTAAGTCTCTTCAGGCCTCTTTGAAATCATCCTGCTGATCATTTCTTATGGAACAATACTATTCAATTATATTCATATACCATAACTTATTCCAAATTGTTCCTATTCTATGTACCAAGGACTGGAAACATAAAGGAAAAAAAAATGAAACTCTCTATGTCTTTAAAATACTTCCATTCCTCTGGGGGAAATAACATGGATACAGAGAAGTGAATACAAAGGTTTTGTCATTTTTTTGTGTGTGCCCTAGATATGTGAAAATATGGGGCACTCTTAGTATGCAAACCCCTTTCACCAATGCAGATGAGTTGCCCATTTCTAAACGTAGTTTTAGAAAATTGCTTAGAGTGCTAAGGAGTTCAGCGACTTGTTCATGTGTTCTGGGTTGGTGGGGATAATTTTTAGAGACTCAGTAGGTACTTAATCTTGCCTGTGCCCAATCACAATAAGAGAAATGGAATTTAAAACAACTTCAAAGATTCAGTTCACACCAGAAGGCTGGAAAAGATGCCCGAAATATGAGAATAATCAATGTTACAGATGCTGTGGAAAGATAGACATATTATAAAAGAATTCCTTAAAACAGTTTGGAATTATCCCAAGAAAGTGAATAAAATGCTCACACTTTTTGCATCAGAGATTCCATTGCCAGGCATACACTTCATGGAGGAAAAATACAGAAAAGTTTTCATATACACTAAAATATTCTCAACAGCATAAAGTGTGTGTGTGTGTGTGTGTGTGTGTGTGTGTGTGCATATGAGGTAACAAGAAACTGGAAACATAGTAGATGTCCATCATCTGGAAGAATGGGTGAACAAATGCTGGGACATTAATGCAATGTAGCATAACCCTATTATAAGAAACAATGAATCTGATTAATTCAGAGAAGCATGGGAAGACTTATCCAGGATGATACATTGGCTTAAGCAGAACCAAGAAAATAATATGTATGGTGGCTACAATAATATCAATAGAAAGAAGGGATAGGAAACTGGACATTGTATAACCATGATGAACATGTCTGGCTTCAGAAGAGAAGAGAATATGTACTTCTCTTGTTAATTTTTCTGAGAAGAGAGGACTATGGGTAAAGAATACTACATTTAGTATGAGACTCAGGGGAGGTATTGGGTGATTTTGTTGAACTTTTTTTCACTTACTTTTATTTTTTGTTGTATGTGGATGTCTCACTAGGTCAGGAAGGTGAGAAGACTATTTGGAAATAAAGGTGATTTTAAAAAAGTTTAAAATTTTTGAAAAGGAATAAGATTAAAATGGTAAATGGGACTTAGATTAGAGTAGACTTTACATTTTAGACCAAGAAGTATTTATTTTGTTCTTTTATAAAGAGACTATTTTTCTTGAGGGTTTTGTTTTCAAGGAGAAATGCAATAATCCTATCTGCTATCCAGTCAAAGCAATTGGGCTATAAAAATTCAGGATGAAAACCAAATAAAGTTCATATATTTTCAAATTCTTTAATCACCCAAAATGACCTGGTTTTAGTAGAACTTGAGGTTGGAATTTTATCAAACTTGATACCACATCCTCAAACGACTGATTATTTATGAAATCAACTAGTAAATATTATTTACTTATTTTGCTGGCATATGTGTTTCCTGTATGTAATCATTCTATTTACATCTGACCTTAAAGTATTCCTTCTTGGGCCATCTTTATCAAAATCCTGTGCTCATCTTTTCCATTACTCACTTGCTCTGCTCCTTGACCCTCCTGATATCACCATGGCCATCTCCAAGACCCTGGCTCTGTATGACAGATTCTCAGAGTCATTCTTCAAGGCCTACTATAGAAGGCTACATTTAACCTGATGTATTTTATAAGTTTTTATCTGATGATGGAGCCTAATAACTGACTTTGATGGCTCTGAAATGTATCAGAAGATCAAGATGCTTCATTTAGTGTTCAGAAGAAACAGAATGATACCACATTGGATGTATTTGTGGCATCACTGGACCCTTACTCTGGATTCCTCAGACCCAGAGTTAAGTATATGAAAGTACTTTTGCTTAGGAAATGTTGGCATACCTCCCTGTCTTGATGTTATCTAAATTACATAATGAAATATACAAAGTATGTATGGAACACTGCATGAGAGATATAACACTGTATATGGACAGATTTGTGAAACATGCATGATGTACCTTCTGTTTTTGTATGTGTAAAAGGCAAAACATGGATAATGCTGTGTTTGGCACTCACCTATTTCAGTCAGATGTGTTTTACATAAAGACATGAATGTTTATAGAACAGTTCTTTTTTTTTCATAATTCAATTTTTTTTTAATAAAAATGACCATTTAACAGAAAAGAGCTAAATGGAGAATTGTGAAACAGAACACTAGCAACTTCTCTACAGGTAGATACTCATCAGCTGATTAGCCCATTTGTACACAGTTCTTCAATATCCATCAATTTACCTTTCTATGCTGTTATTCATGATAATTTTTTTTCTTTTATCACAATATGTGATAAATATATCACAACATATGACAAAAGGCTATAGAACAGTTCTTCCATTTTACTCTTTATCTTAACAAGTGGGTTTGAGAAATACTCTGAGATAGCCTTTGTGGAAATCATGTAATGAAAAATAGATCAAAATGCATTTTGCATTTTTTTGTCTTTCCTCTAGTAATGTCTGTTTTTTAAACTTTGAAATGGGTTTTCAGTAATATTAGTGAATTTGATATGGTTAATTCAAAAAGCAATAATTAAAACATTCATTAAGTTTATAGTGTGCTAGGTGGTAGTAAAACAAATACATCACAGTCCTTACCTTCCTACATTCTTCCTACATAGAAGAACCTATATCCTATCAGGAGAAATAATGAGTCCATAGATAAGTATATACAGACAATATAATCTGAGGAGAATGTGGTAGTAATAACTGTGAAAGAATTAGAAAAGACCTAGAGGGGCAGCTAGGTGGTACAGTGGCTAGAACCAGTACTGGCTCTGGAGTCAGCAGCACCTGAGTTCAAGTCTGGTCTCGGATACTTGAAACTTGCTAACTGTATAACCCTGGACAAGTCACTTGACAAAAAATAAAATGAAATGAAATGAAAAACAAAGCAAAGAAAAGACCTAAGAGAAAAGAAGATCTGGAAAAGTGAACTAGGGAGTTCAAGAGGCATAGATGAGATGGAAGACTATATTACTATGAGTGAAAGCCCAGAAGCAGAAGACCGAATATTATATGTACATATTCCAGGTTCATGGAGCTAATTCTGAAGGTTCAGATTCTTCTGTACAGTCTCCACCATTTAGCAGCTGATGGTCTCTAAATGAATAGTTATTGATGTTAAGTGTCATCTCTGTGCCAATAAGATGTAAAAGCAAAACCCATGTTTATGTCAGTGGATTTGAATTATAACCAACTCAATCTTGAATGAAAAGCAAGAAAAGGGAGTGTAAAAGCTTCTAAGATTCCTTTGGTATTGCCAGATGGAAGCCATCATCTTTTACACTCATAGAGTTCCTTTTTCAACATAGTTTTCTTCATGCTCATGTAACCATTGTCTGTGTGAAGGGCACAGGATGAATCTTTGGTAGTAAGAAAGTATGAAGCAATTTACCCATTTATTCAACTCTCTTTTTTTCCTTTTTATATTTCCTGTGGAGTCTTCCTACCAATTAATTCATACTCTAGTCTTGGGGTCCTCAAACTTTTTAAATAGGGGGCCAGTTCACTGTCCCTCAGACTGTTGGAGGGCCGGACTATAGTAAAAACAAAAATTTTGTTTTGTGAGCTTTTAAATAAACTTCATAGCCCTGGGTGAGGGGGATAAACGTCCTCAGCTGCCGCATCTGGCCTGCGGGCCGTAGTTTGAGGACCCCTAGTCACTGCAAACATTCTTGCCACACTGTCTTTAAGGGAATCCAAAAGGAAAACGCACATATACACCCCCAAAAAACAAAAACAAAAACAAAACAAACAAAAAAACCCAGAGAACTCACTATCATTCCAGTAGATTCCCCAAGGAGGCATAACTTGCTGGATTCTGTTACTAAGCCAAAATTAGTAGTGAGCTGAGGTAGCTAAGTGGTGCTACAGGGGATAGAGCTCCAATCCTGGAGTCAGGAAGACCTGGGTTCAAATCTGGCTTCAGATACTTACCAGCGTCATATAGTAAGTAAGTGTCTGAGACTGCATTAGATCTCAGATTGTTGTGACGTCAGGGCTGGAACTCTGTCAACTGAGCGACTTAGCACCTTCAGAGAAATCAAGATAAGGTACTGCTTAAGAGGGGGAAAAGACCAATCAGGATAGTAGGGAAAAGCTAACAGGCTACTTGGGCTGGAATTTATGAGGGGGGAATAATGTTAAATCAGTTTAGCTTCACAACTGGTTCCAACCCTATTTTGTAGTCTTGATTTGCATTGTTACTCTTCACATTCCATAATTCAGATAAACCTTAGTAAATGCATGGAAAAACAATTATTGAGCCAACCACTGTACAAAATACTGGGGATACAGCTATGAAAGCAAATACCATCCTTATCATTTATGAGCTTATATTCTACTAGGGGAGACAGTTCATGGTAGCATAGATGACAAGGGAAGAGTATTTTGGTTTTGTAAAAGTGAAAAATCTGCTTGGTACAGAGATGGACAGAAATATTCAGGTCTTGATCATGCTTATTCATGCAATATCCAAAGTCATCACTATAAAATCAGATAATCAGCTGAACCTTTTCTTAAAGATACTCTCGATCAACAGTTTAAAAAATATTAATACTTAAGATGATCAGGTTTGTGAGGCTTCATGGTGAAGCAGATAGAGGGCCAACCATAAAGTTGGGAAGATGTTCATTCAGGTCTTTCCTCTGACTCACAAGTTACTTCTTCTCTGAGGGCTCTTCCAGTTCTCCAAGACTATAATTTTATAGCTGTGTTGCCCTCTGAATCACTAGAGGGTAGTTCCAAATTGAGAGTTACCCATAGTAATGAAATCTTGGAACTAGACCACAGACCCCCAACACCAAGCTGGTCAGTGGCACCATTTCAGTTACATTTCATTATTTTTTGCTGAAGCAATTGAGGTTAAGTGACTTGTCCAGGGACACACAGCTAGAAAGCATTAAGTGTCTGAGACAAGATTTGAACTCAGGACCCCCTGATTTCAGGGCTGGTGCTCTATCCACTGCACCACCTAGCTACCCCTATATTTTGTTATTGAGCTTTCAATCCTATGATACTGCTAGGTATCCAGTATTGCTACAAGGATCACACAATGGACATGCCAGATTTGCTTTGTCCAGTGAACCCATTCACTAGTGATGGGTTATTATGAAGAACTGATTTTTGCTACTTAAAAGATAGCCTTGACTAACAGTCCTTTGTTCTCAAAGAGAGCATCAGAAGAGTAATGTCTTGATGTGAGGCAGAAGTGTGCAAAATCATCAACCTCACTATCTCCTCTAGAGAGTTCTCCTGTACTCTAGAATCATGAAAGTCCAGTGGCAAGATAAAAGTAAAAAATGATCAGGTGATAGCTCCCTGATGCAGTGCTTGACCCTGGCCTTTTTAAAGTAAAGTTTTTCCCAGACTTCAGTTTGTCTGAGGTAATGTCCATTCAAGGGACAAGGACTAGGTAAGAATTGAGACAAAAGAACAGAACCAAGAGAATATTTTACATGGTGACAAGATTGCACAATGATCAACTGTGATGGATTTGACTCTTTTTAATAATGAGGTGATTCAAGGTAATTCCAATAGACTTGAGGTGGAAAATGCTATTCACAATCCAGAGAGAGAATTATGGAGAATGAATGTGGATTAAAACATAGTATTTTTACCTTTTTGTTGTTGTTGTTTGCTTGTTTTTGTTTTCTTTCTCATGTTATTTTTTTTCCTTTTAATCTGAATTTTTTCACATAGCATGACAAATATAGAAATATGTTTAGCAGAATTGTACATTTAACCTATATTGAATTGGTTGCTATCTTGAGAAGTGCAGAGGGGGAAGGAGAGGGAGAAAAATTTGAAACACAAGATTTTGCAAAGGTAAATATTGAAAAGTATCTTTGCATATATTTGGAAAAATAAAATACTAATTAAAAACAAAGAAACAAAAAAGAATTGAGGCAAAAGGTGACCTAATTTAGCATTGCAAAAGTATTAGTTTGGTTAACTCTATCCTTGAGGAACACAGTGGTGAAATGACAATAGAATCTTTTTATCATGTGTGTATAGATTCAGCCTTAGTATCCTCAGAAGCTAATTATGGAATAACTTTAGTTCCAAGGGACTCCCCTGGAGTAATTATAATGTTCTTTCTCTCTTCAGAGAAATTTGTTTTTAGCAAACATTAGTATACATAGAAACCAGTGACTTACTAGACAATTTGAAAGTAATATCACTATAGCTAGTGAGCAACATGCACTAACAATCTTTTCCCTCTACAGACATAGGTCTACTTATTCTACCATATAATTATTCATATACCTAAAAATGCACATAATATTTTATTCCATTTTTCCCTCATTAGGGAATCATTGAAACAGAGAAACATAAAGTTAGATTGACATTAATAGTGCCCACAGAACAGGTTTTGGTGAAGAATTAGCATGTCTTACTTTCACATAAACAGTCAGATTTTGTGAAAGATTGATACCCATGATAACTAAAATTGCCTGTATATTTGTTTAAAAAAACATACCAAAGAGATAGGGTGCTGAGTTCTCATGCGTCCTCTTCAATAACCTTTCATTTTACTCTTCTGTGACCAGATGATAACAGCTGAGATGGTCATTCAGTATCCAAACCTCTTAGCTCTTTAATCCATGCTGTGCACCCAATATGTATATACAAAAGAGTTTAAGCAAGGTCCAGCTAATTTAATCACTTCAAATATTTTAATGACTATTGGCAATCATGGCATAATCAACATGGTGGCCACAGTCAATATTAATTCAGAAGATAACTGGAAATTGGATCAGCCATGTATGGGCTGCCTTGACAGGATACACTAGGTAGGGAAATCAGTCAAATATAGTTTGAATGAGAAGCAAAGCATCTGCCCCCAAATCTAGTGTATAAAATATCAAAAGTTTGGAATATTGGAAACTTTTAAAAAGTAAAGGTTTTTGTTGTTCTTGCTATTGGTTTTTTGTCTTTTTTTGTGTATATACAGTAGCACTCTATAGAAAAGGCCCTGTCTTTACAGTGTCTTAATTAAGCATTTTGACTCTTTTTTTAAAGCCAACATCAAATGCTAACTTTTTATCACAAGATGTTATAGTTAGATAAGGCCTCAGAGGCTATTCAAATGAAGATACCTGGAAAAGAATCCTCTCGACAATATACTTGACATATTGCCATGCAGCCTTTACCTAAAGACCTCCAGGGAGGAAGAGCCTCACATTTTCTCACCCCAAGTGGCCAGTGCAGTCTAGGACAGCTCTAAAATTGAGGAAGTTTTTGCTAATTTTACAAGTTCACTTTATTTCCAAATTCTATATACTGATATCAAGAAGAAAGAAAAATCGAATCCCTCTTCCATAAGATATCTGAAAGGAATCATCAATCCTTCCTTCCTCCTTCATCCCCTTCCCCATAACTTATGTTCTCTAGGTTAAATAAGTTGAGTTCCCTTTGTAGATCATTTTGCAGCATGATCTTTAGAAACGCTACTATTTTGACTTCCTTCTTCTAGATTGTGTGTGTGTGTGTGTGTGTGTGTGTGAGTGTGTGTGTGTATGTGTGTGTGTGTGTGTGTGTGTGTGTGTGTGATGGACTCCTTTGGCAGTTTGATCTTGTCTATGGACCCCTTCTCAAAAAATGTTTTTAAATGAATAAAGTACATAGGATCACAAAGATAATGAATTACATTGAAATATGAAAACATTTTTTAAAAATGTTGATTGACCCCAGGTTAAGAATCCGTGTAAGAATGTCTCCAGTTTATCAACATCTTTTGTCTCTTCTCATGTATCATTTCCCACCATATTCAGACTTAATTCAGTCAACAACAAAGAAAATGTTTTGTTCTCAGTCATCTGAGTCTTTTGTTCCCAAAGACTGAATGTTTTGATCCACATTCAGTCTTTATTGTTCTTTTTCTGGATATGGATGGCACATTCTATCCCAAGTCTCTTGGAATTGTCTTGAATCATATCATTGTAAAACCTATTTTAGCCTATTCTAGTTCATTTTATGTGGTGAACACACACTTCTACACAAACACTATCCCTCCATGGTATCAATTGACTGATAGACCAATCAAGAAAACCTAAGTTTAAATGTAATCTCTGTCCCTTAACCTCCTTAGATGACAGGTTCTCTGTAGTCTTATTTATTGGCTTCTGGAGCAAAACTTTGCAGTTAGTCCCCAGTAAAGAGAAACAGCTGTGTGTTTTTATGCACAGGGGGCCCTGAATGACAGATGACTAATGCATTCCATAGCTTTTCCAAATGGAAAACCTCCTTTCATAATAGGTATAAAGTTGTTAATAGTATCCTTAATATTAACCCTACATTCATCAGCCTTTAGCATTCTTAAAAGACAGTCAAAATAAAATCAATGGGAACTCAGAAATGATTTTGATTGCAAATACATTTAGTATAGTTGTAAGAACTCTGGCATGGTAATGTGAAGCTTGGAATTCAGGTTTCATTTCTGCCTATAATTCACTGTATGACCTTCACCAAAACCCTAACCTCTCTGACCCTTAGTTGTTGTTGTTGTTTTATTCTGTCGATGTCCTACAAAATGAGAGATTTAGACCAGAATATCTCTAAGGTCCTATAGGACCCTAATGTTCTCATATTGATTTTATCCTAATTCCACCAATAAAGGACCTGTCAGGAGTTGTTAAAGGAGCACATAGCTGAGCTACAAATGAATCTAATACCACATAAGCCAACATTTACCTGGATAGAGCAAGCAATCCTCACAGTAGCAGGTTATCCATATCACTGTCTTCATCAAAATTATGAACTTGACTCTCAAATATTATGGTAAGACTAACTATGCTATGGGAGGAATACATAAAAACAAAATAGAATATTTCCATTGTCTTAAAGGAGACATTTTGAAGTCATGGTAAGGACTGTGCCTTTAATTGTTCATGATAAGAAGGTTCTGCTCCTCCTTAGAAGCACTTAAAAGTGACTCTATTAGAAAAGGTAAAGGGATTTGAATCAGTATCATGAATTTGATAGGTATATCTTTTATCCTTCCCTTATTAAAGTGAAAAATGCACAAAATATTTAAACATTTTCCTAAAACCTTTTTAAATTATTAATATTTTTTATTTTTCAAAATACCTGCAAAGATAGTTTTCACTTTTCACCTTTGCAAAATCTTGTGCCCCAAATTTTTCTCTCTTTCTCCCCTCTTTCACCTTCTCAAGATAGCAAGCAATTCAATGTAGATTAAACATATACAATTTTAAAACATATTTCCATTTTTATCATGTCTCACAAGAAAAATCCGATCAAAAGGAAAAAAAAAAAACATGAGAAAGAAAAAAAAAACAGTCCATCGAACAACAACAAAAAGTGAAAATACTATGCTTTGATTCACATTCAGTCTTTATTGTTCTTTTTCTGAATATAGATAGTGCATTCTATCCCAAGTCTCTTGGAATTGTCTTGAATCATCTCACTGTAAAACCTATTTTTAGCCTGTTCTAATTCATTTTAAGTGGTGAACACAGACTTCTACACAAACACTATTCCTTCAGATTTATTCCTTCATGCTGTCAATTGACTGATAGACCAATCAAAAAAACCTAAGTTTAAATCCTATCTCTCTGTCCCTTAACCTCCTTAGATCACAGGTTCCTTATTTGTAAAACTGTGAAGCTGTGGGAGGATTACACTCAAAAACCAACAAGGTATAGTGTATTAAACAGTGGGTTTAGTCTAAAGAAAACTTGGACTTATATCTATTCAGACATATACTAACTGTGTGACCCTGGATAAAGTCACTTAACCTTGTTGAGCCTCAGTTTTTTTCACCTGTAAAATGAGCATAATAGATTGTTCTTAACTTAAAGGATTGTTGTAAGGATCAAATGAGATCATGACTGTGATATTCTTTGTCAGTCTTGAAGTGCAATAAAAATATGAGTTATTATTATTATTATTAGCTCCAAATCTATAATCCTGGGACATTTTTGGAAGTGACATAAAATGAAAGAATGTTTGAGTGGAAGAGACCTCATTGGTCAACTAGTATAACCCATTGTTGTTGCTGTTGTTCATATAATCCTTTTTTGTTGTTGTTCAGTTGTTTTCAGTTGTGTTTGATTTTCCATGACCCTCTTTGGGGTTTCATTGGCAGAGAGACTGGATTGGTTTGTCATTTCCTTTTCCAGCTCAATTTACAGATAGGGAACTGAGGCAAGTAGGGTTAAGGTACTGGCTCTGAGTCACGTAAGCATCTGAGACCACCTGTGTGTTTAATGGGACTTAGGAATTCTCAGCAGGGGGTACCCACTTCTTCAGCTCTCACTGTTAGGAAGCTTTTCCTGCATTATCTCAATTTGCTTCTTTGCCACTTCTACTTTTGCTTCTATCTTTTCCCTCTGAGTCCAGCAGAACAAGTCTCTTCTACATGACAACCTTCATATAATTGAGCATACCTCCTACTGTCTACCTCCCCAATCACCATACTCTGGTTATTTTCTTATTCTAGTTAAATGTTCCTAGTTTTCTCAATCCTTTTATCTTCATAAGGCATGAACTCAAGGCCCTTCACTATCCTGTTTGTCTTTCTCTTGTGCTCTTTAGCTTATCAGTATTTTTTTTTTGAAAACATAGCATATAGAACTAAATGCAGTACTCCATATATGGACTGCCCAGGAAAGAATGCAGAGGGATTATTACTTCCTTATATCTGGCACATAAGCTCCCTTAAGACTATATTAGTTTCTTTGGGTCAGTGTATCATATTGCTGTCTCATACTGAGTAGTCCACTGAAACCTCCAGATCTTTTTTATATGAGCTGCCTTCTAGGCAGGATTCTGTCTCATAATTGTGAGGCTGAATTTTGAATCCTAAGGATAAGAACTTATTTTTCCCTGTAGTAAAGCTCATTATATTATATTCTGTCCAATATTCCATCTATTTTGGATTCTTATCCTCTATCACTGTATTTATTAGCCCCTCCCCTGGCTTTGTGTGATGTGCACTTTTGATGAGTAAGTCATCTATACCTTTATCCATTTTAGTGATACAAATGTTAACTAGGGCAAGGCCAAACATAAGTCGCTGAGGTATTCCACTGGACACTTCCTGCCAAATCAATATTAGAGAATGAATAACTACTCTCAATCTAGCCATTTAACCCTTTCAGAAAACCATCTGATTGTACTATTATCTACCCCAGATCTCCAAGGTTCCATAGAAATGGCATGCTACTTTATCAATTTTCTAAAATTAAGAAAACTATATCTCATATATAAGTAGTAGGGTAAGATTCTCATCCTTTGGGTCCAATGTGAACTTGTAGATTTAGACATAGGCATCCTGGCTTCTCCATACTGACATATTATTTTTTTCTTTTTTTTATTATAACGTTTTATTTCCAAGATATAAGCATGGGTAATTTTTCAGCATTGACAATTGCAAATCGTTTTGTTCCAACTTTACCTCTCCTTCCCCCCACCCCTTTCCCCCAGATGGCAGGTTGTCCAATACATGTTAAATATGTTAAAGTAGAAGTTAAATACAATATATGTATACATGTCCAAACAGTTATTTTGCTGTACAAAAAGAATCGGACTTTGAAATAGTGTAAAATTAGCCTGTGAAGGGAATAAAAAATGCAGATGGACAAAAATAGAGGGATTGGGAATTCCATGTAGTGGTTCACAGTCATCTGACATATTATCTTAAAGTACTCAGAATGTGACTGGAACTCTCTGATAGATGTAGTTTAAATGAACAACGTTTTGGCCCAATAGAATAATGTGGACTAAATAGTCCAATATACAGGACAATTTTTAGACTTACTTCCTACAATAAAATAAGACTAAAGGGACAAAATGAAGGGTAATCTTAGCTTCAAGGACTCACTCTAACTTCAGAAGTCCTTGCAGAATGAAAATCATTACCCTGAGGTATATTTTCTGAAATTAGCTAAATTAGTCTTGACCCATAATAGGAATTCATTTAAAAACACCTTTCTTTCACTAGGAGAAGGATTACTCTGAGCTATTGTATGGATTTTCAATTTTCTCCAATAAATGGTGTATGATGCTTTTCAAGAGGCACTTTGGTTGAGGTTTAAGAATGAGATTAGTTATATTAGTTAAAGTAGGACAAAGTAATTCCAAAGCATATTTTAAATTCTGCATGCAGAGTGGCAGACAACAAGGCTAGATGATAAATAGACTGACAGGAGTTGCTTTTGTCCATCTATTAAGCCATCAAGCCTAAATTATAATATGTTGCCATTTACATGATCATTCTGGAAAACATGGTTCATCTTTTCCAAAATAATTCCAACTCAAAAGGATGTTGTATTTATGGTCTCCCTATTTACTGTTTTCAACACCAAACTTTGAGGTCAACATCCATTATTTTTTGGTTGTCATTTGCTGTGTCAAGATTTCAGTAGATTTAAAGGGCCCTAGAGGATGAATATAAACTAGTTTGACATTGAAAAGGAAAAAATATCCCCAAACTACAATATGTAGTGTAGAAATGAAGATCTCTATTAAATAAGAGCTAGAGAGATAAAAGGATCATCTTCTAAAGCATTCATTCCAGCTTGGACAAATAGACAAATGATAAGTTCTAGCAGCCATGCATATGCACAAAAGACCAATGATTTATTAGCCTGCCTATTCAGCCCCAGTATAGCTCTTCAGTACCTGTGAAGTGGAGAGCCCATGCTTTCCCTTTAGAAGCTATGTCTTAGTGAAACTTACATATCTTGATGAAATTAACTAGTCATTTACCCTCAAAAGGCCTCAGTTCAGTCTGTTTTGTGCCCATGGTTCACCAAAAATTTGGTTGTGATTTACTCCAGTATACTTGATGCCAAATAAATGGTTAACCTGAACAACTAATATGTCCCCTGACCCAGAGCTAGCAAACTCCTGATTTCTGCCCCTAATCTGTGTGAATTCAAATTGTTGCATGATGAGATTAAGAACCATTTCCAGGTGGAGCCAAGATGGCAGAGAAGGCACACATGACTTTCTAAGCTCTTCTCTTACCCTCTTTATCAATATTATATCGAGCCTCAAAAATAGATTTGACTGCTACAATTCATAAAGATAAGAAGCATAACAACTCACCAGCCAAAGAAAATCTGCAGTTTCGCCAAAAAAGGTTTGTCCCGGAGCCAGTGGGGAGATCAGTGCAAGCTGGGAGAGAGGGAAGGCAACGAGTAGAACCTCAAACTGGAAGTGAGAGCACAGATCGCAGCACAAGCTCGCAGCCCCAACCCGTAGTACGGGGCTTTTCCTTGGGTCAGGTGCGAACCTGCACAGTAGGAGGGCACAGTCCAGGTTAACCTCTAATCTGTGCATGGGAGACGTGGCTTGGGGCCATAGAGCTTAGGCAAGGGCCGGTTTATGTTGGGCAGAGACTTCCAGGCAGAATTCCGATAGAGCCAGTCTATCTGCAGTCAGCTGCTAATACCCACAGCCCCACAAGGGGCTCTGGCCTAGGGCAGTGACACTTTCACCGCTTAGTCTCTAGCCTTAGGGCAGTCACTAACCCACACAGCCCAACTGGGCACTTTCTTAGCTTGGCCAGTGCTGAATCCACCTCTGGTTGGGGGAAGGGAAAACTCTCACTTGGAGCACTCCCATACCTCGGAGCCGGAAGCTGGTTTACATCTCTCCTGTTCTGCAGAGGAAATTGGTAACCCCCTTGCCTAGAAGGCATACCCTAAAGGTTTTAAAAAATGAAAAAAAGAAAAGAACGTTGCAGCTTCTATGCAGAAAAAGACGGTCAGCAAACCTGAAGAGACAATAGCAAACAGGCACCAGACAATCCCCAAAAGGAATGTCCCTGTCCACTTTACGGATGCTCATAGAAGAGACCATTAAAAGTCTCAAAAGATTAGAAGATAAATGGAGAAAGGAAAGAAACTTTAAAAGAAAAACTTCCTGAAATATGGTTGGAAAGATAAAAAATTCAGGAAGTGCAGGGAAACAAATTTTGAATTGGAAAAAGTAAAAAAATTCAGGAAAGTAAGATTTTGGATTGGAAAAAAAAAGGAATTCATAGAAATGGATTTGTGTTGGAAAAGACAAAGAACCCAAGAAAGAGGATCTTGAACTGGAAAAAGAAAATTCACTAAAAATAGTGAAATGGAAAAAAAATTCCATAAACAAAACAATTCATTTAAAAAACTAATTGGACATAACAGAAAAGAAGTAAAAACTAATGAAGAAAATAATTCATTAAAAATCAGAACTGAACAAATGAAATTAATGATTCCTTGAGACAGCAAGAATCAGTCAACAAAACAAAAAAAAACTGGAAAAAAACATAAATTATCTACTTGCAAAAATGACCGACTTGGAAAATAGATCTAGGAGAGATAATCTGAGGATTATTTGACTTTCCGAAAATTATAATGAAAAAAAGAGCCTAATATTTTTTACAGGAAATCATCAAAGAAACTTCAGAGGTAATAGAACCAGAAGGTAAAATAGGCATTGAAAGAATTCATCGAACCCTTTAAAAAAGACCCAAAATAAAAACCCCAAGGATTATTGTGGCCAAATTTCAGAACTATCAGATTAAGGAAAAAATTTAAACGAGAAAAAACAATTTAAATACGATGCCCAATAAGGATCCCCAAGATCTGGCTGCCTCCAATTTAAAGGATCGGGGCCTGGAATCTGATATTCCAAAAGGCAAAAGAACTTGGGATGCACCAAATAAACACCAGCTAAGCTGGCATTTTCTTCCAGGAAAGAAGATGGACATTTAATTAAAAAATTAATTTTTGTTTTCTAAGGAAAAAAACAGAACTAAACAAAATTTGATCTCCAACCATAGGACTCAAGAGATGCGAAAAGGTAAAAAGAACCTTGAAATTGTATTTTGTTGTGCATATAAAAAAGAAACATGTATAATTTGATTTTACTGATATAACATAAAAAGGGAAGTAGATATGGAAAAGGGATGATGGCAGAATAATGGGAAGGGGAAAAAAAGGGAAACCCATCCCACAAGAGGAAAGGAAAACAATCATATTGGGGGAATTTAGAGGGGGGAGGAACTTGTGTGAATATTACCTCATCAGGTTATAAAGAGAAAATAATTGACATATTTGTTTTAGAAAAAATTCTCTCTTGCCTCATTAAGAAGGGGGAGAGGAGAAGGGAAAAGAAAAACAGTAATAAGGGAAAAAAGGGGAAAAGATTCAAAGTGGGGAGGGATTCTAAAGAGGGTGAGCATCGTGATACAAGTGGGGCAAATAAGTTTAAAAAGGGGAAAGAGGGTTGGGGGGGCAAGAAAAAGTAAAGCATTTTCTGGGGATATTAGGATGGCAGGAAATAGATTTAACCCAACTAAATGTGAATGGGAATCCCCAAAAGAGGAGGCAGATAGCAGACTGGATCAAAATCAGAACCCCAAATATTTTACAAAAACACATTTAAAGAGGGAATACATATAGAGTAAGGTAAAAGGCGGGCAAACTATTATCTTCAGGTGAGGGTTCCATCCTTATCCAGATGCAAAAGCAATAATTGATCTAATTAAAAGAGATGGAAGGAAACTACATCTTGCTAAAGGGTAGCATGACAATGAAGCAATATCAATACTAAACATATATACCAAGTGGTATGTTTCCAACTTCTAAAGGAGAAGTTAAGAGGTTGGAAGAATAGCAAAAAAGAGTGAGATCCCAACCTTGCACCTAGAATTAGACAAACAAACCACAAAACAAATGAAAGGAATTAAAGGGTAAAAAGAATATTAGAAAATTAGGTATTTAGATTCTGGAGAAAAATAATGGAATGAAAGGAATTTCCTTTTTTAGCAGTTCATGGAACCATTCAAAATTGACCATATATTAGGACAAAAGACCCAAAATTTGCAAGAAGGCAGAAATAAAAGCTTTTTTTCAGACCAAGATCAATAAAAACTACATTCAGCAAAAAGTTAGGGAAAATAGACCAAAAAGTAATTGGAAACTAAACAGTCTCATCTTAAAGAATGATTTATTTCTGTATAGGACTCTTATCTTGGGGAGAGGGTGGGGGAGGGAGGGGGAAAATGGAACAGAAGTGTCAAGGGATAATGTTGAAAAATTACCCTGGCATGGGTTCTTCAATAAAAATTATTAATTAAAAATAAAAAGAAAAAAAGAATGATTGGGGTGAAAAAAATTATAGATACAATTAATAATTTCACCAAGATAATACAAATGAAACTCATGCCAAAATTTTTGGGATGCAGCCAAAGGGGAAAAAAAATTTTATTCCTAGAGGGCTTCTTAATAAAACAGAAAAGAAAAGAAATGAATTGGGCTTGCAATAAAAAACTAAAAAAGACCAAATTAAAACCCCCAATCAAATATAAATTAAATTTTAAAATTAAAGGAGAAATTAAAAATATTGAAAGGAAAAATCTTTGAACTAATTAATAAAACTAAGAGTTGGTTCTATGAAAAAAACCAAAAAATAGATTTTGTAAATCTGATTAGAAAAATGAGGGAGGAAAATAAATTATGTCTTAAAATGAAAAGGAGAACTTTCCACCAATAAGAGGAAATTAAATAATAAGGAGTTATTTTGCCCAACTTTTTACCAATAAATTTGATAACCTAAATGAAATAACTACCCAAAAAAATTCCCAGACTAACAGGGGGAAGTAAATTGTGAATAGTCCCATTTCAGAAAAAAGAAATAGAACAATATGAATCAACTCCCTAGAAAAAACCACAGGACCAGATGGTTTACATGTGAATTCTACCAAACATTTAAAAACAATTTAATGCTTAATAAATTATTTGATAAAATAGGGAATGGGGTACTACCAAATTCCTTTTTAGACACAGACATGGTACTATACCTCAGGTAATTGAAAAAAAAAAATTAGAAATTCTTAATGAATATTGATACTAAAATCTAAATAAGATATTAGCAAAGATTACGAAAATCATCCCCAGGATAATATACTTGATCATGGGTTTATACCCGGGAATGCAGGGTTTTTAATTTAGGAAAAACAATATAATTGGAATTAAAACCAAATTAAAAAACCATTGATCATCTTAATAGGGCAGAAAAGCCTTTGATAAAATCCCAAATTTCTATTAAAACAGGGTATAGGAATAAATGGACTTTTCCAAAATAATCAGCATCTATTTAAAACCATCAGTAAGCATCATATAATGGGGAAAAACTGCAACCATTCCCAGTAAGATCTGGATGAAAATGGATGCCCCTGTCCCAATTATTATTCAAATTGTATTTAAATCTAGCTTTAACAAGAGTTGAAAAGCAAAGGAATTCAAAATAGGCAAGAGGAAACCAAATTATCCTCTTTATGATATGATTGTATATTAGAAAAATTCACTAAAAGTTATTAGAAATAATCCCACAACTTTACCAAAGTTCAGGATAAAAATAAACCCACATAAGTCATCACATTCTTATATATCACTAAAAAATCCAACAGTCAGAGTTACAAAGAAACCCATTTAACTCTACTGATAGTTTAAAATACTTGAATATACCTCCAAGGGGAAAATCAGAAACTTTATGAGCAAAATTAAAAACACTTTTCACAAAATTAAGTCGTTAACCAATTGGAAAATAAAATGCCTTGGGTGGGCGACCAAAAAATAAAGAGACAATATTCCTAAACAAATTTTTTTTTGTGCTATACCAATCAGACTCCCAAAAAAAAAGACCTAGAAAAATAACAACAAAGTTCAATGGAAAAACAAAAGGTCAAAATTTCAAAATTAATGAAAAAAAAATAAATGAAGGTGGCACTGTACTGCTCCAAAATTATATTATGAGCGATTCAAAACCATTTCTTATTGGCTAAGGAATAATTAATTGATCATAGAATAGGTTAGGTTAAGGGATAAAAATAGTCAAAACTATACAACCTGTTTTGAAAACCCAAAGACCCCAGCTTTTGGGATAAGAACACTGGCAAAATTGCTGGGAAAATTGGGGAAAACTAAATGGCAGAAACTAGGCATTGATCCAAATTAACACCATAACGAAGATAAGGTCAAATGGGTTCAGACCTAGGCATAAAAATGAGATTATAAATAAATTAGAGAACACAGGATGTTTACCTCTGACCTGTGGAAAGGGAGGAGTTTATGACAAAAAGAAAAGGTCATTCATCACAAAATAGAAAAATTTCACCAAACTGAAAAGTTTTTATACAAAAAAACTAATGAACAAGATTAGAAGGGAAGGAATAATCTGGGAAAACTTTTTACAAAGGTTCTGATAAAGGCCTCTTTCCAAAAAATAGAGTCTCTAATTTATAAAAATCAAGCCATTTCAAATTGGAAAATGGTCTAAGGATATGAACAGACAATTCTCAGATGAAGTTGAAACTATTTCTACCATATAAAACGTCCCAAGTCATTATTAATCAAAAATGCAAATTAAAAACTCTGGGATACCCACACCTGTCAGATGGCGAATGACAGGAAAGACGATTTTAAGGTTGGAAGGATTGGAAAACAGGGACATAATACATTGTTGGTGGAACTGTAAATACATCCAAATTCTGGAAGCAATTTGGAACTATGTAAAGGGTTATAAACTGTTTTCCCTTTATCCGAGTGTTACTGGGCTTATATCCCAAAGGAATCATAAAGAAGGAAAAGGGAATGTGCACAATGTTTTTGGTCTTTGTAGTGGTAGAAACTGAAAACTGAATGGTGCCCATCAGTTGGGAATGGCTAATAAATTGTTTATGAAATTATGGAATCTTATTGTTTGGTAAGAAATGACCAACAGGATGTTTAAAAGGCCGGAGACTTATAGAACTGATGCTGAGTGAAATGAGCAGGGCCGAGATCATTATATACTTAAGAAAATACTTATGATGACCAATTCTGATGGACTTGGCCATCCTCGCAGTGAGATCAACAAATCATTTCCAGTGGAGCAGTAAGAACTGAACAGATATTATGAAAGAACTCTGGGAGATGACTAAAAACCATTACATTGTTTCCAATCCCTATATTTTTGCCCACTTTGAACCTACAGGCTAATTAAAATATTTCAGGTCCGATTATTTTGCGCAAAATAACGGTTTGGTCATGTATACTTTATGTATCTAATTTATATTTTCATATATTTAACATCTACTGGTCATCCTGCTATCTGGGGGAGGGTGTGGGGGGAAAGAGGTGAAAAAATGGAACAAGAGGTTTGGAAATTGTCAGTGCTGTAAAGTTACCCATGCATATAACCTGTAAATAAAAAAAAACCACATTTCCTCATCACCTCTCTAAACTCCTTTGTTCTCTGTGACCTTCCATTTTCAATACTTTGGGTATTTCTGGACCAAAAAGTATGTACAAAGTGGTGTCAAGATTACAATAAATTACCATACACCAAGATAAGGTCAAAATGGGTTCATGACCTAGGCATAAAGAATGAAATTATTAATAAATTAGAGGAACACAGGATAGTTTACCTCTCAGACCTGTGGAAGGGGAAGGACTTTAGACCAAAGAAGAACTAGAATCATTACTGATCACAAAATAGAAAATTTGATTATACCAAACTGAAAAGTTTTATACAAACAAACTAATCAGAAAATTGAAGGGAAGAAAACGGGGAAAATATTTTTAAATCAAATTTCTGATAAAGGCCTAATTTAAAATATAAGAGAATTCTCTAATTTATAAAAAATCAAGCCATTCTCCAGTTGAAAATGGTCAAAGGATATGAACAGACAACCAGATGAAGAAATTGAAACTATTTCTAGTCATATGAAAAGATGCTCAAGTCATTATTAATCAGAAATGCAAATTAAGACAACTCTAAGATACCTCTACACCCCTTCAGATTGGCTAAGAGACGGGAAAAAAGATGATTGTTGGAGGGATGGGGAAAAAAGGGGACATTGTGTTGTTGGTGGAGTTGTGAAGAATCCCCATTCTGGATATAGTTTGGAACTATGCTCAAAAAGTTATCAAACGTATACCCTTTGATCCACAGTGTTACTACTGGGCTTATATCCCAAAGAGATTATAAAGAGGGAAAGGACCATGTACGAATGTTTGTGCAGCCCTTTTGTAGTGGTAGAAACTGAAACTGGTAGATGATCAGTTGGAGAATGGCTGAATAAATTTGGTATATGAATATTATGGAATATTATTGTTTGGTAAGAAATGACCAACAGGATATTTCAGAAGGCCTAGAGACAAAGAAGTGCGGGAAAGGCAGGTGGGAGATCATTATATACTTCAACAATAATATATGTGACCAGTTCGATGGACAGGATCCTCAGCAACAGATCCAAATTTTCTAATGGGCGTAATGAACTAACCAGCTACCCCAGAAAAAAACTTGGGAATGCTCCCATTAATTGAATTCCCAATCCCTATATTTATCACACCTGATTTTTGATTTCCTTCACAACTAATTACTATTTTAAATCTGATTCTTTTTGTACGCAAAATTACGTTTTGGTCATTATACTTATTTTGTATCTAATTTATATTTTAATTTTTTATCTACTTGTCATCCCCATCTGGGGGGGTGGGGGGTAGGTTAAAAATTGGAACAAGAGGTTTGGCAATTTTAATGCTGTAAAGTTACCCATTATATACCTGTAAATAAAAGGTATTAAATAAATAAAAAATTAAAAAAAAAAAAAAAACAATACTATATGTGACCAGTTCGTGGAAGCCATCCTCAAAGGAATCAACTAAATATTTCCAATGGAGAGTAATGAACTAACAGCCGAGAGAAAGAACTCTGGGTGATGACTAAAAACCATTACATTGAATTCCCAGTCCCTATATTTTTGCCCACCTGCATTTTTTATTTCCTTCACAAGCTAATTGTACAATATTTCAGAGTCTGATTCTTTTTGTACAGCAAAATAACGGTTTGGTCATGTATACTTATTGTGTATCTAATTTATATTTTAATATATTTAACATCTACTGGTCATCCTGCCATCTGGGGGAGGGTGAGGGGGGAAAGAGGGGAAAAATTGGAACAAGAGGTTTGGCAATTGTTAATGCTGTAAAGTTACCCATGCATATAACCTGTAAATAAAAGGCTATTAAATTAAAAAAAAAAGATTACAATAAATTTAAAAGAGTCTGGAGGAAGAAAATAAACTAGTTTGTCACTGAAGAGGAAACAAGTCCCCAAGCTACAAAGTGTACTGAAGAAATTAAGTTAGGCTTCAGCAATATATGAATTGAGAATTGGCAGAAGAGAAGACTGATTTTTGAAGAGGCAGAGGAAGTAAGGACCAAATTGCTAGTATTTGATAAATTATGGAGAAAGCAAGGGAGTTCCAGAGAAACTTTTACTTCTGCTTCACTGGGGTAGCCAGGTGGTACAGTGAATAGAATGCTGGGTCTGGAGTCAAGAAAGCTCACAGAGATAATGTTTGGGACCTCATTATCACCCCAAAGTGTACTACCTTTATGATCTTGAACTCTGAAATTCCCCTCTTTGGTCATATTCTCCTACCCTTACATTTCACTCACTTCCTCTTTTCTCCAAGGTCTATTATTCCTCCTAATCATGACCTCAATTTCTTTCATCTAAGCTTTATCTCCCATTCAGTTACTTCTGCTTTGGTCTGACTTTCTTCCCCTCACAATGTTGATCTTATGACAATCCAATTCAATTTTACTTTTTTTCTCCACTCCTGATACCTTTACCTCGCTCTTATTTATTGCACTCCCCTTCCAGTCTTCAACCTATGTTGAACTATCTATCTTCTTTCACTATACTCTGGAATTGTTCAGCATTTCTGAAGGCATTAGGAAATCATGCCTATTATTCTCGTTGCTAATATTTTATTTAAGATTTTTGCATTAATATTCATTAGGGAAATTGGTCTATAATTTTCTTTTTCTGTTTTCATCCTTCCTGCTTTAGGTATCAGCACCATATCTGTAGCATCAAAGAAATTTGATAGCACTCCATCTTTCCCTAGTTTTCCAAATAGTTTGCTTAGTATTGGAATTAATTGTCTTTGAGAAATGTTTGGTAGAATTCACATGTAAATTCATCTGGTTCTAGAGATTTTTTTTTCTTAGGGAGTAGATTAATAACTAATTCATTTTCTTTTTCTAAAATGGAAATATTTAAGTAATTTGTTTATTTCTCTGTTAATCTGGGCAATGTATATTTTATATATTTGTATTATATATTCAATCTATATTATATATTCATTCATTTCACTTAGATTATCAGATTTGCTGACATATAATTGGGCAAAATAACTCCTAATTTTTTAAATTAATTTTGTCTTCATTGGTGGAAAGTTCACCCTTTTCATTTTTGAGAAACAATTTGATTTTCTTCTTTCCTTTTTCTAATCAAGTTAACAAAGGTTTATCTATTTTGTTTGGTTTTTCATAAAACTAACTCTTAGTTTTGCTTATTAGTTCAATAGTTTTCTTATTTTCAATTTTATTTAATCTTCCCTTTTGTTTTCAGAATTTCAAATTTACTATCTAATTGGGGGGTTTAATTTGTTCTTTTTCTAGTTTTTTTTAGTTGTGTGCCCAATTTATTGATCTTCTCTTTCTATGTTTTATGCAAGTAAGAATTTAGAGATCCAAAACTTTCCCTAAAAACTGCTTTTGCTGCATCCCATAAATTTTGGTATATTGTCTCATTATTGTCATTCACTTGGATGGAATTATTATGTCTATGATTTATTTTTTCACCCACTCATTCTTTAGGATTAGAGTATTTAGTTTCCAATTAATATTTGGTCTAATTTTCCCTGGCCCTTTATCACATATAATTTTTATTGCATCATGATCTAAAAAAAGAGGGACTCGCTATTTCTACCTTTGTGAATTTGATTTTGATGTTTTGTGCCCTATTATATGGTCAGTTTTTGTGCAGGTTTTATGTTACGCAGAGAAAAAAAAATATTCCTTTCTGTCTCCATTTAATTTTCTACAAAAGTCGTTCATACCTAACTTTTCTGAAATTCTGTTTACCTCCTTAACTTCTTTCTCTTTATCTAAATAAAGAAATAAAACTTTCTATTTATATAGTTCTGTATAAAGCAAGGTTGAGATCCCCCACTAGTATAGTTTTGCTGTCTAATTCTTCTTGCAACTCTCTTAACTTCTTCTCTAGGAATTTGGATGCTATACCACTTGGTGCATATATGTTTAGTATTGATATTACTTCATTTTCTGTGGTATCCTTTAGCAAAATGCAGTTTCCTTCCTTATTTCTATTAATTAGATCTATTTTTGCTTTTGCTTGATCTGAGCTCCGGATCATTATCCTTGTTTTTCTTACTTCAACTGAAGAATAATAGATTCTGCTCCAGCCTTTTATCTTTATTCCATATGTATTACTCTGATTTAAATGTGCTTCTTGTAAATAACATATTGTCAGCTCTGGTTTTTAATCCAGTCTGCTGTCCACTTCAGTTTTATGGGTTAATACATCTCATTTACATTCTCAATCAAAATTACTAACTCTGTAATTCTTGCCATCTTATTTTCCCCAAATTGCACTTTTTTCTTTCCTTTCCCCTTTTCTCTCCTCTCCAGATTTTTGCCTCTGACCACTACCTCCCTCAAACAGCCCTCCTCTTTACAGTCCCTCCCCCTTTCTTATCAGTTTCCCCTTCTACTTCTGTTCTTTCTTCTATTAGCTTTCTCTTTTCCTTTCCCCTTTCTTCTCTTACTTCCCTATAGGGTGAGACAAGTTTCTCTGTGAAGCCAAATATATCTGATCTTCTCTGTCTGAGCCAAATCCTGTGAGAGTAAGTTTTGTACAATCTTCTTCCCCCTCCCTTCTTTCCCTCTGTTGTAATAAGTCTTTTTTGCCTCTTTATGAGATGTAATTTATCCCATTTTGCTTCCGTTTTCCCCTTCTTCCAGTACAATTTCCTTTCTACCTCTTTTCTTTTTTTTATAACATCACAATAAAATCAAATTATACCTATACCTTCTAAGTATACTCCTAATAGAGATATAGTTTTCAAGAATTAAATGTATCATCTTCCCATATAAGGATGTAAACTTTTTACCTTTTAAAAGAAACTAATTTTTTTTCCTTTCCTTTTTAACTTTTTATGCTTCTCTCAAGTTCTATATTTCAAGATCACATTTTCTCTTCAAGTGTGAAGGTTTTCTGGAGGCAGCCTTATTGAAATAAATAATTACTCCAAAATCGCAGCCAGCTGGTAAAAATGCAAACGTTTATTTCTCCTTCCAAAATAGCCCAGTTAGTTGAGGCCTAACTCTCTCCTTGAGCTCTTGCAGCTTTGTCCTTGGCTTCTGCCTCTGCTTTTATCAGCCTCCAGCTCAACTCCGACTCGTGGCTTCTCAATCTCCAACTGAGGCAAGTAGTCTCCTATATCTCCCAGAGTGCTCTATTTATGCTACTTCTCCGAGAGTGGGATTGTGGGATATCTCCCAGCATGCTCTCTGGCCCTAAGGAAGGTGTGAATTCAGATATCTCTTTCTAGACCCTGAATCTCCCAAACTGTGAACTCCATTGAGTACTTAGATACTTATGAGCTCTCTAGAGGTGTGAACACAAGCATTGTTCAATCAGTTCCACTTAGTACCTTGTTTCAAGTTCTGGCCCAAAATATCTTCTTCTAAGATGAAATCAACTCCAATGTCTTAACACTCTGTAAAGATTCCAACATTCAGGTCTGATCTTTTCATCAGATATATATGAAAATCACATATTTCATTGAATGCCCATTTTTTCCTTTGAAAGATAGTGCTTAATTTTGCTGGATAGTTGATTCTTGGCTGCAACCCAAATTCTTTGCTCTTTGAAATATCATATTCCAGGCCCTTCGATCCTTTAAAGTGGAAGGTGCTAGGTCCTGGATAATCCTCATTGTGGTTCCTTGATATTTGAACTGTTTCTTTTTGGCTGCTTGCAATATTTTCTCCTTGATATGATAATTTTGAAATTTAGCTATGATATTCCTTGGAGTTTTCATTTTGGGGTCTCTGTCAGGAGACTGATTGGTGAATTCTTTCAATGGCTAGTTTATCCTCTAGTTCTAGGACCCTGTGGCAGTTTTCCTTGGTGATTAAAATGTTGTCTGGGCTCTTTTTTTCATCATGTTTTTCATAGAGCCCAATAACTGTTAGATTGTCTCTCCTGGATCTATTTTCCAGGTCAATTATTTTTCCAATGAAATATTTTATTTTTTTTGTTCTATTTATTTCTTTGCTTTTATTTGACTGATTCTCGGTGTCTCATTGAGTCATTCACTTCCATTTGTTCAATTCTAATTTTTAGTGAATTATTTTCTTCAGTTAGCTTTTTAAATCTCTTTTTGCATTTGGCTAATTGAACTTTTAAATGAATTGTTTTGTTCACTGGATTTTTTTCCATTTCACAAATTCTGGTTTTCAATGAGTTGGTTTCTTTCTCCATTTTGTCAAATCTATTTTGTAAGGAATTATATGCTTTTTTCCATTTCACTAAATCTGCTCTTTAAGTTTTCTTCAGTTAATTTCTGTGCTTTCTTTCCCAAACTCTTCTGCAAAGTTCTCATCTTCCCCTGTTTTTCTTCTAACTCTCTTTTAAGTTCCTTTTTGAATTCTTCCAAGAGAGCCTTGTGAGATGCAGACCAACTTGTATCACCCTTTAGGGCATCATCTGGAAATGGTTTGTCTCTAATGTCCTCATGGTTTGAAGTCTATTCTCAGTCTCTGTAAAAGCTATTTATGATCAGAAATAAATAACTCTTTTATTTGCTTTGTTGAAACTTTTTCTCTCTTTTTTTGCTTTGTTGCTTATTTTTAAAGGTTAAGGTCTGCTCTTAAGACAAAGAGGAGATTGTCACAAGCTTTCTCTACAAGTGACAGTGGCTTCACATTGTCCTTGGGTCAGTGCTGCTTCCTTCCTTCCTGTGCTAGGTTTCAGATATTCACTATTTGCCTTTTGTATTTCTGTTGAATGTCTCATAGCTAATCTGCTGATCCACTGGCTTGTAACCAAGACAGAGTAGCCAATGCTTCTGTGTTTGGACTAAGAGGCTCCCAGTAGATTTCCCGGTGCAGGGCCCTGGCTCCTTGCACTGAGCCTTCTTCCCTTGGCTACCTCGTCCCCTGCCCAATTGAAACAGACCTTTCCTGACATTCTTCCACAATATCTTGTGCTGGATATTTGTTACACTCCAAATATTTGTGAGTTTTGTCAGTCTAAAACCAATTCAGAAGCTTGATCTGGTGGTGTTCTGAGGGAAACCAGGAAGAAATTAGACAAAAACTCATCTACTCTTCCTCATCTTGGCTTGCTCTCACTACAAATTCTTGTTATGTAATTTTAACTGATCCCTTACTGCTACGAGACAATCCTTTTATTATCCTCTTTGAGCTGCTATTATACCAAGCTGGACTTCTCCAAACTTTCCCAGTCATCAATTCCATAACACTTTCTTTACCTCTTATTTATGGAAAAATTGCTATCTGCCATGAGCTCCTTCATATTCATCACCCCACAGCTCACAGCACTGTTAGACCTACATATATCAGTCAGTCCCAAAACATATACTATCTCTACTTCCCTGTGAGACTCAGCTTGGGAATCATCTTCTATCTGAACTTTTTGCAGATCATCCCAGGTTCTAGTGCCTCTTTCTCCACAAACTATCTTGTATTCATTTTGCACAATCTTATATCTGTATAGATTGTTTCCCCTGATGAAATGTAGGTTACCTGAGATAGTAGCTGTTTCACTTTTATCTTTGTATTGCTATTGCCTTGCATAGTTACTGCAACATAGTTGGCAATTAATAAAAAAAAATAATAGTTAACATTATTAACTTAACAATGTGCTATAAGGCTTTACAATTATTATCTCATTTGATCCTCACAACAATCCTGAGAAGTAGGTGCTATTATGATCTTCACTTTACAAAGCAGAAAATTGAACAGAGGTGAAGTGACTTAATGGAAGTCAAATTGTAAGTGTCAGTTTTGAACTTAGGTCTTCCCGACTCCACAGGGTATCTACCATAGTACCTAATTGCCGCTAATAAATGCTTATCAGATAGAATATAATCCAATTAAGTGAAGACATGTAATAGTAAAAATAATAACAATAGCTAACATTTTTATAACACCTCAAGGTTTGCGAAGCTCTTTCATTTGAACCTCATGCTGTTCTCAAGAGCTAGATACAGTCATCATTCCTGTTTTTCAAATGAGGAATGAGAGAAGTTAAGTGACTTAACTCAAGCTCTCCTTCTCTCCCTCTTTTCCTCCCTCTGTCCCCCTTTGCCTCCCCCCTCTCTCTTTATGTCTGTAAAAGAGACTTTTCTGGGCTTTATTTATTACCTAGCCTTAGTCAGGGATTGGACATTTCCTAAGTCAAACTGTGACATGTTAAAAAAAACCTTAGCTTAAAAAGGTTAAGTAAGGTCTTTCACTTTATCTAGAGCCATCTTCAGCCATCTGATTTATATTTCTCCATTGGGCCCAGATGCTTCTGGAGGAGAAAGTGAGACTGGTTATTTTGCATAGAGCTTCCTCAGTTAAATCTAATTCACTTGCATGTCATGGCATTATCTCCCTGGTGTCATGGTTCTCTTCAAGAGAGAAGAACAAACGATAATAGCATCTTCTTTCCTTAATCTTCCTTTTTTCCCAAACTTGCCTCTATCCATTGATAGAAACCATCCTTCTATTTAGCCACCTTGGAGTCTTATCTCTACTTCATGCCCCACATTCAGTCAATTGCTAAGTCCTGTCAATTTGATAATCATCTCTCAAATCTGTGTCCTGTCATCCACCTTTTTATTCATAAGGCCCCTATCCTAGGTCAGGCCCTAGTCACTTCTTCCCTGGAGTATTGTAATTTCACTCATTATAGGTGTGACCATAGTTTTCCTTTTTGCCCTACTGGTATGGAATTATTCAGGGACTATACTGATTAGGAGAAGAATAACAAAACAGGGGAGAAGGGAAGGGGATATAGAATCAAGATAAATCTTAGATAAATGTCTCTATAAGGCAGAAAGGTAAGGTAGGTGGGTTCTGATATTTGTTGTCCTTGTCTTCTCCAACTTTCTTACGTTGTTGTTGGTCCTAATATACATTTAATTTTTTGAATAAAGTTCCAAAATATTAATAAACTTTCTTCCTACCTTTGCATTCTCTAAGTCTATTTATTTTTAATTTGTGGAATAAAGCAAGCTTTTCTATAGTGTATTTTAATAAAAAAAAGATTACACATGAAACTGCAAATCTATTATAACTTGTTATTCATTTTAAATATGTAATAAATTATTGTGTAAAAAAGGTAAGTGTCTCTAAAAATAACGTAAAGTGAAATGAATGGTATATTTAGAGTCAGAAGATACTCAGGCTCAACTCTCACCTCTGACAGTAACTGTATCACTATGGATAAGTCATTTAACATTAACCATGAATCCTCAGGTTTCTTATCTAAAGAATGGAGATAATAGAACCTATAGTACTTTTCTTTTAGGGCTGTGGTACTTCTCACATTAAATTAATAAATTTCTTGGTAAACCTTAAAGCACTATGTCAGTGTTTGTGATTGGTAGTTGGTGGTGGCTATTGCTAAAAGAGAAGGAACAACCTCTGAGACAGGTGATGTATGCAAGATGTGTTCTGGAATCAAGGGGTAGAGGAAGGTTTGTATAAGGGAGTAGTGGAAGAAAGTGAAGCTGGAGAAGTAGAGGCTGAGGGCTAGGATGAACTGTGGAACTTCCTCAAGCAATTGGATTTTTATCTTTATGCACTGAATAGCCCCAGAAGATTTTGTATCAAGGGAGTGACCTGTGTAAGATGATGAGTAGAAAGAAGATGCCCCATTTTAGAGGAGAGAAAAAGTTCAGCTTATGCTTGAGTTAGGAGAATAGGCAAGTATGAGAAGAAAGGAATGGTCACTAGTAATAGATGCTATTGAGAAGCAAATTGGGGGACAAACATTGAGAAAAGGTCATTGGCTCTGACTATGAAGAAGTAATGGATGTTTCATACAACAGTTGGGAATGAAGCCAGAACAAAAGGAGGCGAGGAGTAAGTGAGTAGTGGAGTAGAGGCCACTAGCTAGGCAACCCTTTCTAGAAATTTGGCAGTGAAGGGAGATAGAGAGGACACAAGTTTGAGGTGGTACTAAGGTTCAAAGGAAAGTTTTCTTTAGTATAGGAAATGTTCAATTTGAATGTAAGTAGAAGCTATCAGAACTTCTCTGGAGAGATTGAAAATGCAAGAGAAAGAGAAATTCATCTTTATCTATATACACATATAAACACACACACAGTATATGCTGAAATTCTTCAGAGAAAATGTTCTGAATAATCCAAGTGTAGTTGTAGAAAGAAATGCTCAAAGAATTACTCCTGAAAGCCTTAAAAGTCTTAAAAAAGAAACTGTGGTTAGCACTCCATTCATTTCTCTCTAGTTCCAGGAGAACATTATTAACAGAGCTTATTGTAATGATTGAAAATAATATAGACCATTTCTGAGACCCTCTCACTCACAGGACAGCTGAACTGCTGTGATACCTAACCTTCTAAAACTAGATTGGGATACTAGAAAAGAGGAGACAATCTGCATGAAAGTAGTTTTTAAGTATTGATCTAAACCAGTTAACTCATAATTTCTATGCTAATGAATTTTAGCATAATTTCCTAAACTTAAATAATATGTGTCAGATTTCCTTATTTTTGCATTCTCCTGAAAATGCACTCTTTCTCCTTGTACTCAAGTCATGATGGGAAATATGCCTTGAGCACTCAGAAATACATCAAAACTGAATTTGCTTGACAGCTGAATCATAAAATAATGGGAAATTTGATGTTTCACAAAATGATCTGGTTGGAGGACACTGCTGATCTCTGCAAACCTGACCCATGTGACTTTTTTGTGTTAGTTATGCAAAAGATATGTTCATAATTATACCTTTTGTGTATTGGTTGTCTTATGGCAGACAAGGAGAGGATATCTGGGAAAAGTCCAATATTTTGGGAGGGTAGATGTCAAAGTGCAGGAAAGATAGATAAGAGATAGATAAGATAAGAGCCCATGGACTCAGATGGTTGGGGAGCAGTCAGTTCAAGAAGGAGTGGATATGTTTGGATTTAGGTTCACTACCTTCATTGTGTCATGGACTCCCAACACTGACAGTCTAATGAAGCCTATGGCTCCCTTCTCAGCTTTATGATTGTTGCCTACCTTAATGTCTTAAGGAAATGAGAAAATTCAGTTAGAAAATAAAAATGCACTTTCCCCTCCACATTGTAACAACCTATGGCCAAAGGTTGGTTGACCTGACCAACCTCAATTCTTTCCAATTTGGACAGAGAAGAAACCATTATAAGCTTAGCTCTGGGACTGGAGGGCCCAAGTTTTACCACATTCCAACTATGTTCAAAGGAGTTTTTAGATTATTTAGGAAAGAGAAGTTTAGGATGGGACATTGGCAGCAGTGCAGATGTATTAATAGGCACTGTTGACCACATTAGCAGTTTCCACCACATCTGCAGTTTTTGTTTTCCAGGACCTGAGAAATGAAGCTAGTGTTCTTAATAGTAGTGCTAAGAAAAAAAAAACAACTGGAAGGAGCAGGCTATCAGGCTATCCATACCCCACTCCTGCCTTGCTTCTGTTTAATTGTGTGTGCGTGTGTGTGTGTGTGTTATTCTGTAAAAGAGCACATTTATTTAATTTAATATTATTTCCAATAATACTTATAAGTTTATAATTTATATATTTATAATATATAATAATATTTAAATGCCTGTGGTTGATCTCATCCTTATGTTGCCTGGTGTTCCTTTGTTTGTGGAATGGGAGCCACACTGAAGAAAGAGGCCTTTCCCAGTTGCAGGGCTAGGAGTTCCATCCACCAGCCCATTGCTGGAGAGTTATGTACCCTCCACCTGGAGGACACAAGCATGAGCTATCTCATAACTACCTATCCAAGTACAGAAATGCTATGAATACAAATCATATCTTATAAATCTGCATTATCGAGTTGAGCCTAAGTGAAATTACCCCATCCAAATGCATAGACCTCAAGTTAAGGACCTCTGCTTTAAATCTTGGTAATCTGAAGTCACAAAGAGAAATAATTAAGAGAAGGACAATGAGGAGGAGTTGTTGAAAGAGACTGACAGTGGATGTGCACAGAACACATCAACCAAATCTAATTTTAAAAAGGTATGTACAGTTAAATGGAAGCACCGTCGTTTAATCAAAAAATGAATACAAAACCATAGCCTGTAAGGATGATATCACAAGTTCCAGGGGTCAGAATGGGTTGGTGCTGGAGAGAAAACTAGAAATGACAAATTGAAGGATTTTTTGAAAGTGAAATGAGGGAAAGAGGAAGATCACTAAAAGAATAAGTACGCTGCTCAGGACAGCTTGGATGATAAACAAAAGCTAGATGGTACAATGAATAGAACACTGGATTTAGGAAGACCTGAATTTGAATACTGTCTTAAGACAGTTACTTAACTGTGTGACCCTTGGCAAGTTATTTAACCTGTCTCCACTTGCCATACTTCATCTATAAAATGGAGATAATAATATTACCTGTCTCACAGGCTTATTGTGAGGATTACATGATCTAACACATACAAAGTATGTTGTAAACCTTGAAATGCTACATAATTCTTATTATTAGTTTAATAGATGACATGTAAACTCTATGTAAATTCCTCCAGGACAGGAATTTTTGGGGGGTTGCCTTTGTGCTTGACACAGGGCAAAGAGCTTATTGAATCAAATTTAATATTCACAACAAGTCTGAAAGGTAGACAGGAACAAGTATCATGCTTTTGATGAGGAAAACAGCCTAGAGGAGTTCCAGTGACTAACTCAATGTCATTTGAGCACATGTAAAAAAGTAATGAATTCAAATCAAGCTTCCTGAACCTAATCTGTCTTTCATTTCACCAAGCCACCTTCAAACCCAAACTGGTTTTATTTTTCCTATTGTATGAGAATCAAACGAGAGAAAATGTGAATGAGTTGTAATCTATACTAGTGGGAGAGGTGGCCACATTAATGATGTGGCAAATCCAGGAAACTTGGAGATGCTTTGAAAAGGCTTGGTTGAGCACAGTGCTGCACAACAGAGTCCATAGGAAGATGAGAGCAAAGGTCTTTACAGATGGAAGCTCTGATTTCAGAATTCTAGGATGAGTTTGGAGCTTGTGTATTAATGTGTTTCATCATAGTAAATTAAAAATGGATATGAAGAAAAGGCCAATCTTCAATATATTTCTTTTTATCCCCTTCAAATGAATTCATGACTTTGAAGTTCATAAACAAAATGACAGTTTTATGGTTCTAAAGAACAAATGCTTATATTTAACCAGAAAACAGTTGTGTGTCAAGAGTAGGAGGGGTGCCAGCTTTGGCTTCTAAAAACTGTTCTGCAAATGTGCCTCAATAATGAAAACCTAGTCTTCTTTAGAAGAAGATTCTTGAGTTTCCCAAACTCTGACCTCCCACACTGGCTGGGTTCCCATGAATACTCATTGTGAGTATGATTTTCAGAGTATGTCAGGTACGTGATGGTTGATGACCACCAACTGATTTCTTTTTTTATCTTTTTTATTGATAATCTTTATTTTATGTCATGTTTACTTCAAAAGATGCCTCTCCCTCTCCTGTATCTAAAGATCTACCTTTGTAAAAAAAAAAAAAAAAAGCACAAAATTTTTAAAAGAAAAAAAGCAATTCAAGAAGCAACCAAATCTAATAGTATATGTAATCATCCACACCCATATTCTGCCATTTTGGGGAGATACAAACTTGGTCATTATAATTATACATAATTCAATGATTTTCTTCTTTTAGCTTGTAAAGTCATGGTCATGTATGCCTATATATGCATATATTCATTCAGTCAGTCATTCACTGAATCAGTAAATACTTAGCAAATGCTAATTCTATGTCAGGTACTAAGCTAAGTGTTAGAGAAGCAAAGACTATATTGTTTGCCTGGTTTGGGTTACTTCATGCTATACTAGCAGTTCACGTAAAGGCTTTCTGCCTTTCTGAATTCTTCATGTTCCTCATTTTTTATCCCCAGCTATTTGCATTCCACTAATATCCCACAGTTTGGTTATCTATTGGCCAAATAATAGGCATCTACATTTTCCTACAGTTTTGTTACCAGAACAATTGGAGTTATAAATATTTTGGTGTTGGTGAGACCTTCGTGTCTTTGAATTTCTTAGGGGTATATATCTAGCAATGAAGTATGGATCTGTATGAATCTGTGCTCTGTATCAAAGGCTACAAATATTTTAGTTGCTTTTTATTTTGATTCCGCTTATTTCCAGAAAGGCTGTACCATTTCATTTCTTCAGCAACTGTGTTCTATAGTTCCATGGCTCCTCCACCATTGACTTTTTTCCATTTTTTGATATCTCTGTCTATTCACACTAGACTTTTTCTGCCATGGCCTCTACTGGGAGCCTTTTCTTCTCCCCCTCTTTTCAGTTTTCTTCTGTATGTTTTCTTCCTCCATTACAATGTAAATTCCTTCAGGATAGAGACTGTTGCTTGTATTCCTATCACTTAGCACACATTAAGTTATTAATAAATGATTGTTGTTGGTTGATTACCTGACATTTGTGTGAAACAAGATGACTTATTGTGCCAGGAACAACAAGAAGAGAGTGAAAATACTTTCTAATTTCTCAGTCTACTCTCTTCTTTCTGTTCAATTCTTAGTGCCATTGGTATATCTGCAGTGGATGTCACAGATTTATATGTATAGGTATGTACAGTGCCCTGGGATTTTACTCAATATATTGAACAGACTTCCAGTCGAGGGAGGGAAGGGGAGTGGAAATCCCCTGGGATCTCTTGAAAGAACTAGGGATGTTTAGTCTAGAGAAGATATAGTAGACAGCTAGGATGGTTGTTTTCAAGTATTTGAAGGGCCATTGAGTGGAAGAAGGATTTGACTTGTTCTGATAGCTTCTAAGGCTAGAGTAGCAAACTTTATAAGTGAAAGCTGCAGAGAGGCACGTTCTGGCTTGATGAGAGGAAAAAGCTAGTAACACTTAAAGCTATATAAAAGTGTAATGGACTGTCTCTGGAGGTAGTGTATTCTTTCTCAATGGATGTCTACAGTAAAAACTGTGACAAGAAAAATAATAACTAGCATATTAAAGCATAGAGCTTTAAGATTTATAAATATTACGTTATTTATTCTTACAACTACCTTAGGAGATAAATCCTATGAGTATCACCATTTTATAGCCAGAAAAACTGAGGTGCAGAAAGTGATTAAGTGGTTTGTCCAGAGTAAGTGCCTGAGGCCAGATGTAAATGCAGATCTTTCCCACTCTGGGCTTGGCTCTGTATCCACTGCCCCACCCTGTTAGCATTCTTCAAGGAAAATGTGGATGAAGGCTTGTCATGGTGGTTGTAGAGAGAATTCTTGTTCAGATAGATGGATAAATAAAGTATTAATTAAGTGCTTACTATATGTCCTGTGCTCCATGCTGAAGATACAAATCCAAACATACAACACAGTTTTTGCCCTGGAGAAACTTACATTCTAATAGGGAAAGATGAAATAGTTAAGGGAATAAAAGAAGAAGAACAGAGTAGGGCATAGTCCAGAAGGTAAAAATATGATTGAGATGGTCTGAAGTCCCTGCATTTATTTGATCACATAATCCTATAATTTTACTACAAATCTCTTGTTGAATCTTCAGCCTATGACTTTTAATCTTGGTACATTGGATTGCTCAGTTGAGCTAAAATGATGAATAGATCGGTTTTTATCTCATGATATGTGATTATAAACTTGGCTCTGGTGCTGTGGTCCAGCTCTGCCAGAATAGCCTCTTCTCCCAAATCAAAGATTTTGTCAGATAATAGAGAGGATCTTGGTATAAACAACTGATTTCAGCAAATATTTATTAAGCTCTGTGTTTGGTATGGGTAATAGAAATTTGTAAAATCATTGCCACCAGAGTTCTTAGAATCTATCTAGAAGAGGGGTGAGACTTTTTAGTCTGCATTGCAAATTAGAAAATGATTAATTACATAGGAGACATTGCTGGGCATTACAGATTCAAGAAGGAAGAGATCAGTCTGACCAGAGCTGGAGTGACAGATGCGGAGTATCAGAAGTAATGTCATGGAGGAAGTGATCTTTCAGCTGGGCCTTGGAAGAGGAGAGGAATTCAATATGCAGAAATGAAGGTAGAGAGTATGTTGCAGACATGGGCATGTTTATGTACAAAAGCATTTGCAAGCTCCCCTAGGAGAATATTTGGGTATCATTCTCCTTGCAAGAAGCAGAATATTCTCTTTACAGATTATTTTATTCCTAGGATAAAAGTAGAAAAATGGACATTGCAGGTGGGATGGCCCATAAAATCATTTGACATGTAACCTCTTTGTTAGTAGGTAAATCACTCTCCAGCATATAACCATGTCAAGAATATTTAATTCATATTATGTTAAGTGCTTTCATAGGTACCTGCTGAGAGCCATAAGCATCTTGGTGTAACTGAGAATTTGCCTCAGGATGCCAGTGTCCCCGGGGTTTACTTTCTCTCTGTGGCAATCATTACTCCTGAGCCTTGCCTCAAAGTTCTTTCTCTCCCCACAGTACTTCCTTAAAGGTCCTTTCCTGACAGTGTCCCTCTCATAGGGTGATCTCCTCTCGATCCCCAAGAAATGTTAGATTAGGCTCTCTGGGGAAAGGACTTTGCCCAATCTTACTACATCTTCAGCCTGATTGTCCTCTATATGGTCAGCACCTCCCTTCCCAGCCTCTTTCCCCACCTTCCCAATTAAACTTACGTCAGGTATAAACATTTCTTAGTTCTATATTCACCTAACCTGTGAATTTCAAAATGTTATTCCTCCATCTCTCAGTTGCCCCTCCCACCTACAGCCTCAAGTGCCAGTTGTCTGGACAAAAGACAGAAAGACTGGTGATTTATGCCCCAATGTAGAACCCAGGGAAATGGTGGTAGGTGGTATAATGTGAATATGGTTGCCATAATTATGCTAATATCAAATGATCTAATCAGTCAAAAAATTTTGTGCTCCAGTGATTTTCCACCTAAAATGCCTTAAGAAATATGAACAAATTCTGTCTTGTCCGGGGCTGCACAAAAGAAATTAATCAGCTATATACTAGCTGCAAGAATGACCTTGCCTTATTGCAAGCATTCTTCCCTTCATTGCTTTAAAATGTCAGAACTCATATCTTTATAGATTTATTTTAGTCACATCATTAGTTGAAATGATGTGATTGTTCATTGTGAAACCTCGGTAAATTGTGTGTGCGTGTGTGTGTCTCTGTGTGTGTGTGTGCGTGTGTGTGTTTAAATCAAATATTAGCCAAGGGGATTGTGGGCAGCAAGTTACCTGCTTCAGCCAATGCCTCTCTTGATGACTGTTTCATTGATATAAACTCTGTATATGGTAATTTATTTTTTCTACAGCCCTTTGGTGCAGGAGAAAAAAAATCCAAGGACCTGAGTTTGAATTCCAGCTTGGTCCCTAACTAGCTCTGTGCCACTGGGTTCTCTAGATCTAAGTTTTCTTTTCTATAAAAGGAAAAAAATAGGACTGGATGGCCTTTATGGACATCTCTAACTTGATATATTTTAATCTGAAAGTAAATATGTTAAAACTGAAATCAGGAGATGCTGGGTTTGAGTCCCTGCTTTGACAGCTGGCTGTGTGATGACAGACAAATCATCTGATCTCTTTGGGCTTCAGATTTCTCATGTGCAAAATGGGGAAATGTTCCTTGCGTCCCTGTCGCATAGGATGGTTGTGGAGGAAATGTTTATAGCAATCTAGAAATGTGGCTCTTATGAAATATAGCACTGGAGAAAGTGGAACAATTATTAAAGGATCTCAGTATTTGATTTTATCATGTTATTCTAAGTGTCCGTTGATCTACTTCCATCAGATATTTATTAAGGCCTTGTTGTATGTATGTTGCTAAGAGCTACCAACTTTAGATAAACCAGTATCCCTGCCATCATGGTCACATGGACAAGTTAAGAGATGTAAGTGTATTGGCCAGAGCCCACACATCTTGAAGCTCATGCTACATCTGTACATGAAGGGACCAGGGGTGTGGCTGAGCAGTTGACAGAGACAATGACCTTACCCCTGAGGCTTAACATGCCCCTACCTTTTCTCATCCATAACTGTCACATACATTACTTGTTAGCACTTTTGTTCTGAGTTTTTCAGAAAGCAGCCTTGCTGGGTGGGATTTCTCTGAGAGGTGGAGTCTGGTTCTAGATAAAGTGCTGAACATGGAGCCCAGAGACCTAGGTTTGACAGCTGCTATTTTGTGAGCTTATGAGCAAGTTCTTTTACCTTTCAAGGACTGCTCATTTGCAAAATGGAAATAATAATACCCTACTTACCTCAGGACAGTTGTCAGGAAAGCACTTTCCAAGACTTAGTGCATTATTATGCATTAGTATATATATGACAGCAAATATGCAAAACAAATGCTGATAATTTTTAATAGAACTTTGTGATATCATTGGCAAAAGGCATGCCTACTAATGCACGTTGACCTCTCCTCTGCAATTTACAGTCTTGGAGACTTGCCTTGGGGTACTGAGACGTTAATTGAGTTGTAGAGGGTCACACAGTCAATGTGTCAAAGATGGCGCTTGAAACCAGGTCTTTCTTATTCCAATGCTAGGCCTCTATCCTTCATGTTGTGCTGCCTCTCATGAAAATTAGGAGAAAATAATTAGTGGATTAGGATGAGCTATGTCTCAGTTTAATGGAACATAATCAATCTAGTGGTCAGTACATTCCTAGGCCTGAGTGCCCTGGAAATATTGAAAAGGTCAGTGTGGCTGATCTGCCATGCATAATACTGAGTCTCTGAGCTTTAGATGGAGAGCTATTTTCTGCAGGCTGAGATGAAGGGTGTGGTCAGCACCCCAATGGCCACTTTCCAAATACTATCTCATTGGAGTCCAATCTGGAGACCTAATAGCTTCCAGAGATGCCCTGTCCTCCCAGAACTCTGCAGATGTTTTTTTTGTAAGCACACCGTAGCCTAGCGTTCCAGCTCAGCTTCCAACCCTTCCCTCGTCCTGCTATCATGAACCCTGAACAAAAATGGCATGTCAATATTCAGGATCTTTTCTTTAAGTTTAACTGGTTAATGAAGTGTTTGTGTCTAGATTGGGAACTCCTCAAGGGTAGAAACTATATTTTCCTCTTTTTGTATTCCCAATCCCAATGCCTAACCAATGCCTGGAATATAGTAGACACTTAAGGAAAGATCTTGTTTGGCCTTCATGATTTAGACTGTTCTCATCTTTACAATCTTCTTATACTTTCCTGTATGCATTCTACAATCTATTAATACTGGTGTTCTTCTTTGTTTGTCACAATATGCACTCCATTTTTTGTTGATATACATCTTGGATGCTCTCTTTCCTCACCTCCACTTCCTGGCTTCTCTGGCTTACTTTAAGATTCAAATCAAAAATCTTGCTTTCTTTATCCTGTTCCCCTATATCTTCCTCAACTAATGCTTTCCCTTTGATATTACATTTCATCTATTCTCTCTCTGTCTTTTATGTACATACTTATTTGCCTGTTGTCTTTATCAGAAGATGAAGAAGCTTTGAGAGCAGAAATGGGTGTTTGTCTTTCCTTGGGTCACCAGTGCTTGGCAAATCACCCAGTACATAGAAAATATTTAAATACTTGTTGTTTGGCTGGCCTTAATCCATGAAATGTCACAATATAGGAAGAATCATAAGAATCACAATCACCCAAAAGCAATGGAAAAACAAAGACTATCATATTACCAGTGATGGCACACATGTGAAATGGAGTTTGAGCGACATCATCCCTGACATAGATGATGAAGAAAGGAGGTGGGATAGTTATTGATAAGTGAGAGACAGAAGTGATAGCTTGGGCATAACTTTGGTATTCACAAAATATTTTTTAAAATGCCCTATAACAGATGAAAGATATTGCTGGTGCTTTATGGCAAGACAATCATGTAGTATGAGAAGGCATTGATGGGCTGAAGTACCTATGGAGAGGATACTCCCACTAATGAGTTCAGTGAAGTATTGTTGTATATCTATTTGGGAGGAGAGGAAAGTCATCCCTCCTTCCCTCCCTCCCTCCCTTCCTTCTTCCTTTCCTCCCCTCCTTCTTTACTCTCTCCTTCCTTCCTTCCTTTCTTCCTTCCTTCCTTCCTTCCTTCCTTCCTTCCTTCCTTCCTTCCTTTCTTCCTTCCTTCCTTCCTTCTTCCTAACTTCCTAACTTCCCTCCTTTCTTCCTTCTCTGCATGCCACAATTTATTCTTAGCAGAACATAAGAACTATTACATCAGGTGAGCCACATTTCCCAGTCAGGGGACTTGCTTATCTCAATGGTATTTCCTCAATGTTTAGGGAGGTCTTCCAAAGCAATTATTGTTTTCTTTAATGACACACCAGACTTATCATCCACACATTTACCTAAACCTTGTGGATCCCCAATTACAGATGTGAACATAGGACCACTTATAGACACGAACAAATTCTTTAACCTTACTTTTCATTGTGCTAAGGGGCGCTTGCTCTTAATCACTGCATTCTAGCTTTAAAAGAAGTCTACTAGAAGAGTCACTTTATGCAAATAATTGGTTTTGTTGAGATCAAGGTTTATCTTTTAAATACTTCCCTTTACAGTGGAGGGAAAAGACAGAGTGATGTAACTACAGTTTTCTACTGTAGACCAGGGCTCTAGTCTCAATTTTGTCTAAATTTACTAGAATTAATTTATTTGATCATCTGTAAAATGGGCTTAATCTTTGTTTTTACCTGTCTCACATGTAAAGGTGTTGTATATAGTAGATGTTTTCTGAGGTTTCTTCCAGCACTGAAATCCTAGAATTTGGTGAACCCAAAAAAATGCAATATCACCCTTACAGCTCTGTATTTCTTAGAGCCAGTGATGAGAACTAGCATACAACTATGTCTAAAATGGGTCTGCTTTAGGGCTCCCCCTTCACTCATTCTTTATGCTACCCATTCCATCTGTAGCCTTGGGAAATTATTGGCAGTGCCCCAAATGTGTAGACATTCTCAGACTGAATGCTAGAGTTTCCAAACATTGATCTTTTCTCCCTTAGTCCATATGTATTAGGCAGACTGCAAGTCCAAAGTGTGTGTGTGTTTGATTTTATAAATTAGATCGGTATAGTGTTGAGAAAATGCCTTAGAAAATAATCCAAGGAATACATTCATGTTCTGCCTTGTTTGGAGTAATGAAGAATATGGTCAAAGGACTTGATTTTCTCATTGACCTTTCCCAACTCAAATAAGCAGCATCTAGCTCATACTAGTCTAGTTATTGCCTAGAAATTAGTCTATCACCCGTCTTTTAACAGATTATATAATTCTTATTTATTAGCCTTTGTTTCCCAGGATTCCTTTCGAAGACTTGAGGTGGGCTGTCACAATAGGATGCCTGCAGTTTTTTTTCGCATCGTATTCATTTTTTATTTCATATTTAATCCAAAAAGTATTTCTCATAAGCTCACAACTATTTGTCTTTTGAGGAGGTTCTTGTGAGATGAATGCAAATCTTCCTCTGGTTTTTGTGACATAACATGTATGTCTAAAGCCACAAATTGTAATAGCCTTAGCAGTTTTCATATAGACTAGATTTGAAGTATACCTGCTAGAGATCTCTGGGTCCTCTGGATGTCAGTTGTAAATGAACATGTTGAGAATGAAGGGCATGTTCTTGAGATTTCTATACACCTGGTATAGCTTTTTGTTTGCATTTTTGCTAGCCCAATGTCCTTATTGTTGGTTGATGCAAGTACAGTGGAAGTTGTGATATTCTTTACTTAGGACTGACATTGATACTCATTGAAGAGCACCAATATCATGGTGGCAAATGGCCTGAAAATTGCCCCCTTATCTATGCTTAAATAGCAGAAGAGCATAGGAAAAGGCAGAGGGCTGATAGAAATCCAGAGTAGCAGTTATTGCCTGGAATGAATGAAAAAGAACAATGGAAAGGAAGATAGATCTGAACATGGGGGGAGACATTCCTTTGTATATCATTTCCAAATTGACATCTTGCTTTTGTGGCTTGTGGAGGATTCTCACATGAGACCACTTGCATCTCCTGAGGAATCCAGCCTCTTGAGTTCTGAGACATGAGGGGAATTCATGAATTAGAAGAGGTAACATGAAAAAGATCCCATAAATCTGCTAGAATTTGCAAAACTGACAGCCAGTTATTGATTTGGAATTGATCATTAAAAAAGAAAGGGAAAGTGGTTGCTAACAAAGTAGAGGCTGGTAGAAAGATAGTAATAAAATAGCTAACATTGTAATAGCACTTATAATTTGCAAGACATCATGCTAAACAGAGGACATGGAGGCAAACAGAATTGCTTAGGTTCACATAGCCAATAAGTGTCCGAAGCAGAAATTGAACTCATTTCTCAAGCCCAGTGCTCTATCCACTGCACCACCAGACTGGGGAATCAGAGAAAGAAAAACCATCAAGAAGATGTGGACCAAATATTATGGATTTTAAGTCATAAAACTACTGAGATTCTTCAGATACTGATTTCCTAATTTATTTATTTATTTATTGCCATTAGAGTTTCTAGTAAGGCAGACTGTAGATAAGTGAGATATGTTATGCTGTGATGGAGGGTAATGCTAATATCACTCCATTCCAGATAGTTACTTGAACCAAAGAAAAGCTTGGGGGAAAAGTACAAAAGAAAAAAAATCAATTAAGCAAATTACCTGGTCTTGTATATCCCCAAATCCAGTTACCGTACCTAAATTAAGTTTTGTTTCTTTATTGAATTCAGTCAAACTGTATGATAGAAAGAAGCCAAAAACTTCCTTTCACATATATGATTAGCCTTTAAAATGTAAGCTGCTATGGGAATACATTCCTTGATGGAAAAATATTGTATTTGTAAGAATAACTTAAAATCCCACCAAAACTTGTTTATGCTTCAACCATGAAAGGAGAATCAAATACTTCTTTTTCATTAATGTGTATGTGTGTTGATCATTTTAACACAATCTATAACACATAGTTCTGCAAAAAGAGAAAAGGCAAACTATGAAGAAGTTTGGAGAGGGAAAGAAAAGACACATTATAGATGAGGAGAAAGGAAGCTGGACATACAGATAGGCAGCCAAGGTCCACTGTCAGATTTGTTTTAAACTCTCTGGGATTTTTCATAGGTTTCCTTTTTTTTTTTTCATTGAAATCTTGCTTCACTTACCCGCAGGGTTACCCTTGCAAATCAAATAATTGCTCCGTGTCTCAGTTTCTGGAACTGTAAAATGGAGATTGTATAATATGGGAAGGAAAATAATACTCCCTGATTCTAGAAAGATTGGTTGGGGTCAAGTTTTAAGGGTTTTCAAAAGCTGCACTGAGTTTCTATTTAATCCTAGAATTAATAGTGAGCCATTTTAGTTGTTTGAGTAAGTGAGTGAAGATCAGATTTGCACTTAAAGAAAGTTATTTTGGCAGTAGTATATAATAAGTGGAGAAAGATATGAGACAGGGGGACCAATTGCATGACTATTGAAATATACCAATTCAGAGAGAGAATGGGTTAAATGGTATTCCTAAGCTTTGTCTCCTTGGGACTTTCTCTGTATCTGCACCAGCCAGCAGAGTGGAAATCATCATTCTTGGTCAGAGCTGATAAAGTTTCTCTCAGATTGCCAATCACTTTTTGTTTATAGACTATAGCAGAAAGCAGCTCTATGTATCTCTTTCTAGAACTTAAACCTAAGGAAATGAAAGTCTGATTGGTTTGCTTAAGGGAGTAATATCAATAGATTTTTCCATCTCACCACATGAGATCATGCTTTTGGATGCTGGCAAAAGTGAAGGGATTTGGTAGAATTACCTTTGTACTGACTTAACTCTGAGAACAATGAAGTTGACCATCCTGAAAATGAGACACCTTCAAATTAATTAATATCCAAAAGACTTAATTGCCTGGCCACTTATTCTGCAATACTTGAATTTTATAGAAAATAAGTTTCATTAACTGTTTTCCACTATTCATATTGAAGACTAGAAATAAAAATATTGCATAGCTCATAAAATGATGCTGCTTACTGCAGTTAGGGAAAGTGTGGATGACAGCCAACAGATGGTATGTCAGAGATGAAATGATGAAAAAGTCCCCAATTATATTACTTGCACACAAAATCGCCTTGATACTTAATATTAGAAGTTTTAAGCACAATCATTATTTTCATTTTTAATTATTATCTATAAATTTTGGGGTAAAGTAAAGCCTTGGTCTTTTCCTTGAAATTTTTTAAAGGATTATCCTACCCATAGTAAACTTAAAAGATACAGATATATGATAAGGCCAGTCTTGATCCAAAGACCAACATTCCAGGCCAATTAAGCAATGAGCCAATGATTAGTTTTCCCAGAAAATCCAAAAAATATTTCCAACAATTCCCCAGGTCATCTGGCATGATAATCTAAGATTCATCTTTAGGCATTTTCTCTCCTTCATTCTCTCTATCTCATTCACCAAGTGCTACTGAGTCTCTTCAAATTGTCTCTCATATCACTCTATTCTGAGTTATTTAATGTCACATTAAATTTAGATTGTCACAAAAAGACTGCAAACTGGGCTCATTGATATCACTCTCTGCCCCCAATTCATCCTATGCATTGCAAATAGACACGGTTCGCTATTTAATTTGACTCAATATTTTTTAAGCACATACCACGTGCAAAAGTGTTCCTAAATTGTCAATAGTGCCTCATTACCAAAAGTATCAAGGACATAACAGGCTGTGGGTTAACCTACTCATCCAGGTTAATCTCCTCTTGTTTCCATCATGAAGTTTCTGCTCCATTATCATTTGTCTCTATGCAGGGGCAAGAACACACCATGCCCATCTTTATCTCTCCAGTTTTGTGTTGTTCTTCTCTTAATTGTAATCTTATTTCTTGAGCCTAGGTCATCTATTCTATCCATGAAACCTTCCCCAACCACAATGGATCAGTTATGGATTGATTTGCCTAAGATAAACTATGCTTTTGTGATCAGAGGAATCTTAAAGTCATTGGATCCAAACCATAAGATAATGCCTTGCATATATAGTAAGTGTTTAATAAATGTTGAATTGAACTGAATTAGCAACAAAAAAATCCCCTTCATACCATCACCAGCAGGTGGCCCTCAAACCTCTACCTGAAGATTTCCTTTGAGAGGAGCTTTTGAACTAACTTTTGAACACTATAATTGTTAGGAAATGTTTCTATAAGTCGACATTAAATCTGCCTTTCTTCAACTTCTATGTGTTGATCTTATTTATGGGTCCAAACATAATAAATCTAGTTCCCTTTCCCCATGACAGAACTTTAAAGACTTGAAAATGTCTCTCATCTCTAACCTAATCCCCAAATCTTTTCTTCTCTGGCCTAAACAGTACTATCCATTTCAACAAAACTTCATATTGAAGGGTTTTGATTCTTCTTAGTGTGTAAGTCATTCTCCTGTGGACATGTTTGATCTGGTCACCGTTGTTTCTAATATCTGGTATACAGAGTCAAGGACAATCCACACGTGGGCTTATTATGACAGTCATTCCTAGTTTTGGCCTCTTATGATACAGTGAAAAGTCATGTATTGAGGCCTGGGGGACACTGGGGTAGGGTGGATTTGTGTGTTATACTATTGACTCATTAAACCAGAAGTCCATTAAAGCCCCCAGATTTTTTTTCACATACACTGTAGCTTAGTCATGTTTCCCAACTTGTGTTTATTAGGCTAATTTTAATACCCAAATTCAAAATTATAAATTTTCCCTTTATTTTGGTACTTTGTCATAAAACTCCCCATTTCAGTTTATATTTTTATCCTTTTCCTTGCCACCACCTTGATTCAGCTCATATCACCTCTTAATCAACTTATTGTAATAAACTCCTAATTGATCTCCATAGTTATGGCACAGTAGATATTGAACCAAGGCTGGAGTCAGGGAGATCTCAGTTAAAAATTGGCCTTATATACTTACTAGTTGTAAGGGAAACGTCATTTAATCTCTGTCTACTTCAGTTTACCTAACTTTAAAATGGGGATAATACCGTAATTGTTATGTGGATAAATTGAGATAATATGTGTAAAGCACGTAGCACAGGGCCTGGCTCTTAGTAGGTATATAATAAATGTTTTTTTTTTTCCATTCCTGTACAATACAGTCTCCATATAATTACCTTAGGACATAGTTTTGACCATAACATTCTCCTCTTTACAAAATCTTCATTGGTTCCTTAGCCTATTAGTTAAAGCACTCTTTAATTCATATATTCTATGTTACGACGAAACTGGACTACTAGTTCTTAATTGCAAAAAGTCTTCTATTCTTCCCACCTCCATGCATTAACACAGACAATTTCCCATGCCCATGTCATACTATTCTTCTCTTTCTTCATAGCCTGTTGCCTAGTTTAAGTACCAGCTCCTTTGTGAATCCTTTCATTTTATCTTAACTAGGCCTCCCTCCCTTCCTCCTTTCCTTTTTCTTTCCTTCCTTTTTTCCTTCCTCTGCCCTCCCTTTCTCCCTTGTTTCTTCCCTTTCTTCTCTCCCTCCTTTCCTTCCTTAAAGTACAAGCCTTCTTATTGTGCTTTGGATCTCTCCTTGTCCTCAGAGTGTGAGCATTCTGCCTTGTATCATATTTGTATACATGTTATATTGTTTATTCAGTTGTCAATTCTTTGACAGGCCAGGAGTTGTACCATTTTTCATCTCTCTATCCCAGTGCCTAGAACTTAATAAAAGCTGTCATTCTTATAGTGCTTCATTACTTACAAAGTTCTTTGTTCACAACAACCCTATATGGTTATCAGTACAAGTATTGTTATCATCATTTTACATATGGGGAAATGAAAATGCAGAAAAGTGAAAGAACTGAACAATGGCCACATAGCTAGTAAGGAGAAGAGCTGGACACAAACCCGAGCTTTTGGCCTATAAGACCAGTGTGCTATTTCTACTAGGCTACAGTGCTTGGTAAAAGTTTGTCATTTGTCATTTGGAATCAGTCACCATGTCCCTCATGAAACTATCCCTTTCCACTTTCCTTCCTTGCTCCCAAATGAATAAAGCATTCTTTCCCTTCTCAAATTTCCTTTAGCTACCTTTTCCATTTAACTGATCTCAGCTTCCCTTGTATCACCACAGCTTTTTTTTGACATACTTTCCTCACCCCCATTAGCCTGTAAACTCCTCAAGAGCAAGGTCTGTGTTTTTTTTCCTATGTTTGTCTTCCTGGTAGTGAGCGGTGATGTGTATAGCAGGTGCTTAATAAATGTTCGAAGGAATAAAATGAGAATAAGCAATGAAATGTAATAGGGAATAGCTAGATGTGCCTTTTGGGAAGAAAGGAAGAATGTTCCAGATAAAAAAAAAAAACATATGCCTTGAACGTAGGAATGGCTTCTTTGGGGACCATCCTTTCGATCTTTTAGTTGCCATACATTCTTTGTGGAGATATAGATGATCACATGGTTCGTGAATCAATCAGGAGAATCCATTTGCTCCAAGTTTCCCCTCAGGTAAACTGGACATCATAGTTGTTGGACTTTTGTGCATTTCTCAGTTATGGAGCTGTTCTATTCATTTTTTTCTATTCCATGATTTCAAAGACCAAATGTACTGCCAAAGTGTTCTTTAGAATCCCCTTGGAGACTCATTGAAAATCACAGATTCCATATGCAGGATAAAAGCTTGAAATATTCAACTTTAAGTCTATCTTTCCCTGTGTGAAGCTTTGCAAGACCTCATGAAACTCGTTTTATGGTTATAAGCTTTTAAAATAAAGCAAACACCCATTGCCAAGAACCCAGGAGACTGAAGGGAGAACAGTTCTTTTTAAAAATAAAATGTTTTCAGGACTTAGTTCCTGAAGTGTTTACTTTCTAATGGAGTAGCTTTTTAAAGGCTGGACTGGAAAATTCCCCAAATGGCAGGTTGGAAATAAATATAGAAGGACCTTCATTTACAGCAAAGTTATAATTGGGAAAGTCTGATGGTTGTGTATTACTCTTAGAAATGCTCATCGTGCTTCCCTTTTTTGCACAATGCCAGGGTAGAGCTAATGTAGCTGCTTTGGAATTATATTGAACAAAACCGAAATTTACTGCTTCCATTATTATTTTTTATTATACTTTTAATTTTACTAGTTTGAGGAGCTCTCTGTGTGAAACTTCCCCTGCCAATACAGTTTGGCAGCTTATCTGAAAAATAGACTTTTCCTAAAAGATTAAGAGACTGGGAAGGGATCATATAGCTTGGAAAAGTTGTACCAGAATTTTAACCTGCTTCTTATTCTGAGGTTAACTAGCTAGCCTAGACTGCCTTCAGTGAGCTTCTCAAATATCAACTTTTGTTTTGTCAGAGAATTTGTTAGATAATGTGGAATTATGCCAGAAAAGTCACCCAATAGTTTATACCTTTGACCCAAATGATCCCATTATTAGATATGTAAACCAGTGATGTCAAAGACAGAACTAATGAACATTCTACATTCCACCGTATTCACAATGTCATCCCCCATCACACCTAGCTGCATTCCAATCATCACTAGTAGCAAAAACTACATGATTGCATAAATAGATTTAGAAAATACCTCACCACAATATATCACTAAGTTCTTTAAAATGCTAAATGTGAATAGATGTATCTTTCCTAAATTTTATAAAAACAATTTTCTAAGACCAAGTGCTGACTTTAGCAAAATGTTAGGACCTTTTCCAGTAAAGAAGGGTGGCCACCATCTCCACTATTATTTAATAATGGATAGCATCTCTATGTTTGCAAAGCTCTGCAAAGCACTATATGTATTATCTCATTTGATAATAATGACCACCACTCCTTTTTTATTTTTTAGCAGTTTTTGTGATGGGAAAAAGTAGGTATGCATCAATTGTGGAATGACTGAATAAATGGTGGTATATGAATGTAGTTAAGAGCTCTTGTTAACTATATGAAGAACTGACACCTGTGAAGGCTCATAAAGAATCATGCAGTAGGAAGTAAGTAGAACCAGGAGGACAATATACATAATTGCTACAAAATTACAAATATAAAAAAATGCTAAAAAGAAAGCTTAACTTTGAGTAATCATAATGACATAGATGCAGAGATTCTTGAAGGAGGAAGGGAAACAGAAAAACAAAACAAGGTATTGAAAAAAATCCCTCACATATGCAAATGAGGGAGGGAGGGTATTATTATATCTGAATGTAATGTAATATTGTTACACTAGGATTCAGAGAAACAAGAGAAGATCTGTATGAACTGATGATGAAAAAAGAAAACAGACAAATGAGTAATGACTCCAAACATATAAAGACAAAGCTAAAAGGTAGCAGACATCAGGTCAAATACCCTTTCTGTTAACAGACAACTTACAAAAATGGAAAGTTACATGTAGTGTTAGTGACAATCTCTATATTTGATAATTTCACCGACTGGTTTCTTTGGAAGACTGATGTTATTGCTTGGGAGGTTTCAAAACAAGGTTATCTATTCAAATTTTAAAAGTGATTTTATACCAAGGTCACACAACTAGAAAGTGTTGTGTCTAAAGTCAGATTTGAATTCAGGCCCTCCTGACTTTAGGACTGGTGCTCTAACCACTGTGCTACTGAGCTGCCCCCAAAAGTGATTTTATTGAAAAATATATCGTTCAGAGATTAGAAAACAGAATTTGCCACTGGTAGGTAGGGATCTCAGTTGTTACCTATTTTGAGTGAAGGAGACCATGTTTTCCTTTGGAATATTTTCATCTTTGAGATCTAGAACAAATAATCACTAAGTTTGTAAGATTATGTTGCCTCCAATACAGATTTCTGTAGTCTTTCAGGTCTAGATAACTTTTTTCACCTTTATCTCAAGTACCATTACTTCCCATAGTAGATCAGCTATTTGGGAGAGCCCAAATGTGGTGGATTCGCTGCCATTGTTGAACATAAATTGGCATAGAAATTCCAACAAACATTCATTTGATGTCACTTGGCTTTCATTTTCCCACTTTCACCTATAGATGGTCTTGGCATGATTTTACAACATGCCCTGTACAGGTCAATTTTTCTCAGACTTCTTTTCATTGTTTTTTTTTTTTCTCAAAGCAATGCTGCTTGTATTCTTCTCTCCACAGTTTGCAAATGAATTTATACTCTAACCAGTGTTTCATTTGTCTACCATATCTTTCTACTTCAATTTAAATCAAGAAATATTTAATTTAAATCCTACTTTGTGTAAGACTGCTAGGTTCTGAGGATTTGGAAAAAAAAAAGGAATGCAAACAAGGAGATAAAGTACTTTGGAACTGAGACAATTTCTGGGTTCTTTTGGTTTCCTCATTTTTGTGATTACTTTTCATTATTTAAATTTATCTTAAAAATGATGACAATCATTGTTTTCCTCTTGTTATGGTTGATTACTTAAAATCAGGTCTAGCTGGAAATGTTTTTTACATACATTGTCTTCTTACTTTTGATTCTAATAATTTGGTGTTGATTCTTATCATCACTTGAATCCAGGGATTGCCAAACTCAGGCTCCAAATCCAGCGATGCTTTTCTTCAGCAAACTAAGAGTATTTTTAAACATATTTAATGAAGTTTTTATTTTATTTAAATTTTTTAGATTAGAGTTTAATCAGTGAGCTGATGACATTCAGACAAATGATTCAGAACTGACTCCCATGCCAGTAAACATTTGTTTCTAATCTATTGAGACCTGATCATTTTTTATTTTGTTATAAGGTAGGGTTCTTAATGGGGGGAAATGTACATGGAGAAATTGTGATGGGAAAAGTTTAAAGGGAAAAATTAAAAGTAAAAGAGAATAATTTTGAGTATACATGTGAAGCTTCTGAGTAGAATATTTATTAAGCACAATATATTAGAATGAATATATAAGCCTCCTTTTATTTTCTCTTCTTTTTATTTATTTATTTATTTATTTTTGCTAAGGCAGTTGGGATTAAGTGATTTACCCAGGGTCATACAGCTAGGAAGTGTTAAGTATCTAAAACCAGATTTGAACTCAGCTCCTCCTGACTTCAGGGCTGATGCTCTATCTACTACACCATCTAGCTGTCCTGTCTCCTTTAATTTTCATTGTGTTTTCAAATTTTCAAATGTTTTCTTTTTTTTTTTTTTGTCTTGTGCCCACCTTTACAATGAAGTTGCCAGTAACAATACTTGGGTTAGTTTGAAAGATCTTGTCTTTAAAGACTCATAGAATTGTTTAATAATTTCATCCTCTGTAAAAGATATTGGTACATATTTGTTTTTATTTTCATGATGGTCTTTTTATGTTTACCATAATTCCAGCAAGTTAGGGTGATCAAGTGTCCCATCAATCAATCAATAAGCATTTATTTTTGTTGTTCATTTGTTTTCAGTCATGTCTAACTCTTCCTTTTGGGTGTTTATTGGCATTGAAATAGTTTGCCATTTTTTTCTTTACTTCATTATGTAGAGGTGGAAATTGAAGCAAAACAGGGTTAAGTGCCTTGCCTTGTGTCACACATATAGTAAGAGTCTGAGGCCAGATTTAAATGTAGGAAGATAAGTCTTCCTGATTCCAGGTCTGGCAACTCTATCTATTGTGCTACCCTTAAGCATTTGTTAAGTGCTTATAAATAGTTATTGTTATCTCTAAGAAACCATTCTTTTATATGACCCTTTGGTGGAGAATCTCTGACCCTTTCTTTCATATAGCTACAACTTCTCCCTTTTTTCTGTTTTTTTTCCTGTGTGTGTGTGTTTGTGTGTGTGTGTGTAAAATGTCAGCTTATGTATCAGTATAGTGCACACAGTGAGTAACAATAATTAAATTATTTGTAAGTGATCTAAGAGCTGTGATGTCTTTAGCACCCTCTGTCCCATTATGTACCTCTTACTACCATATGATTAGAGAATTGGACCCAGCAGGACTGAGGGCCATTTTGGTTTTTTTTTTTTTACCTGTTTCCATAATTGTCATGGCCAAAAAAATTAGTCATCTAGTGGCCAGCCATCTGGTGAAGAGCCTTTCTATATTTAACCAGGCTGTTCCTTGGACACCACACACACAGACTTATTTTTGAATCCTTTTCAGCATGGCATAACATTCCAGGACTGGGACTCTGCTGGAGTAGCTTTTGAGAATACCCCTTCATGCAATAATTAAGCATAAGAAGGGAAACTTGGGTAAAAACATTGATTTTGGACACAAGAAAATAAAATCCAGCTCCAGTTCTAAGGTCCTTTGAAATGAATAAGAAATACAACATTGATAGAAAGAAGTCAGTCCTCCATTTGAATGCCTATGGCAACATCTCTCAAGAGAATTCTCTCTATCCCATTAGAAGCTAGGGATGAATATGTTCTTTGAGTGGTAAATTAGAGATGCAAGAGAAGGGGGATTTTCATTCACTTTGTTCAATTACTTGAGGGTAACAAAAAATAATGTTTCTTGGAAGCTGAATAATTTCATGATTATAAAGAAAATTTCAGTTGCATGTTCGCTTTCCGTATTCATTTCATAGCCATTAAGGGCAAATTATGCCACCTGATTTAGGAGGAAAATAAAAGAATTGGAATGCTTTCTCAGAAATAACAGCTCTTATGTTTGACCCCTGTATTCAAGCACATTCAGCTGCATCTATTTGTACAAGAAACAGCAAACACATGGATTGAAAATGAAAAACAAAATATCAACAACAAAGGTTAGACTAGAAAAGAACAACTCTTTTCAGAAACAGATTGGTATTTGACATACTTATCCAAAATCCCTTATAAATGTAGGCATTAAATTGTTGGAGATCATCTTTAGAAGGAACTAAGTTTCAATAGCCTATACCAATTGTATTTTCACAAGTCACATATTTACATCGACAACCACATTACTCTCTTAATTAGAAACTAAGATAATACCTCAAATGAAAAACAAAGTCAAGGTCATATTTCTAACCCTTCAGAGAGATGGCCTTTGTTCCTCAATTGAAAAATCTGTGTGCAGAATCTTCAGTTAGTGTCAGCAAGTTGTTTTAGCATCTAAAAGAGAACATTCCTTTTAAATATTCAGTCAGTTGATGTTTTGTCATTCCCCCATTTACCTCCCAAACCCAAAAGGTAAAGAAAGTATTTTTTCTCTGGGGAAAAAAGGGTTTCAATTCTTCTACATTCAATTTTACAGATTCACTTTTTCACGAATGTTTTATGCCCTTCGTATGAGCATTACTTCTGCCAATCCTGATTAAGACCCTCATAACTTAGGCAATGCAGTTCAAGAATGTGGCCTTATTTATTATGGCCTGTCTTGACATTTTTGTATGGAAGGAATGGCTAATAGATTTTATATTTGAATTCAAAGCTTTTCCATCCTGGTGGGATAGACCAGAACTTGAGTTTGACTGCCTTGATCTTAGACAGCTGAGACTGACTTGGATGCTATAAGAAACTGGAAAAAGATAGCCATTGAGGTTGCTAAAAATGAAGATTCTGGGAATTTTCCATTTTGTTAATACACTTTGTGAAATATATTTATTGCTGAGTTAGCTAAGAAGAAAAGACTCAGTGTTGGAATAGACCTGATGTTATCTTCCTTTCCTTGTAGAATTCCTCTCTACAATAACCCTAACAAGTACCCAAATTTTTCTCTATTCAGATGCTTCCAGGGATAGAGAAATTCACTACCTCTGGAAGCACCCCACTCCTTTTTTTCAGATTGCTTGAACTGTTAGAAAATGTTTCCTTAAGTTGGGATCAAACTTGCCTGCCTGTATTGTACGTCACCAATTTTGTTCTCTGGAAATATACAGAATACTGATTCTTCTTCAGTATGACAGTTTTTCGATTCTGAAAACATCCCTCTTTGTTCCCCCTATTTTCTCTTTTAAGTGTAAAAATCCTCTCTGTTTTCAAATATTGAATATGAGTTTTTAATCCCCCCCATACAAACCTCCTGATTCTGCCTTGCACATGCCCTTGCTTGTCAATGCCTATCTAAAAGTGTGTTGGCCATAACTAACTTCAGAAGTGATCTCACTAGTCAAAAATACAGTAGGGCTGCTACCTCCCTGATTATATTCACCATATTTCTTTTAATGTACTCTGACATCACATTAGCTATTTTGACAACTATATTTCACTGGTGACTTATTTAGATCTCCAATAAAAGTCCTAAAGTACTTTGGGTTTTTTGTTTGTTTTAACATAAATGTTTATGTAACTAGGTCTCTTTCATTCTGTACTCATAGAGTTGATATTTTTTTCGATTTTTGATATTTTTTATTTTAATAAAGGGATAAAAATATTGACCTCAAAAAATTTAAACCTGGTACCAACCAAATAAGGAGGGGGACAATTTTTCACTCAAAAAGATAATTGTTCTGATATTGTGTAGCCACACTTTTGAGCAAAGTATGGTAGAACATCCTTCTATTAGTGTTAATAGCATCTGGAAACCATATTTGCCTTTAAGAGATTTGACCTATATGTCCAAAATGTTTTAGCTTTAAAACAAAATATCCTTCAAATGCCTCATGGTGGCAAGGAAGTAAACTTTGGTACTCTAACACTGCCAGCTAGATGATGAACTGTAAATCTTATGTCCAAAGACAAGCCTAGCTATGTACCCGTTAGTGAAAGGTTGGTGAACAGTGGATAATTTGGGAGTCTTTGTCCATAGTTACTTCATGAAAACCATCTAATAAGTTATAAAGAGATTGCAAAATGAATTCTTTAGAGACATACTCATAATGACAAAAATAAAATTCTGAAGTATTGTTAATAGTGGTTCACAAGTTGTAAAATGTGATATATCCTATTTCTTGTATATAGCAGTGTTAACAATATAAAAAGTTAAGACAACTTTTGCAAAGTGAGATGGGCAGATTCCTATGCATTCAACCCAAACTGCTTCAGATAATATATAGTGATTTCTGTTTTCCTATCCCTCAGAGGAAAGTAAAACATGTGTCTTGCTATACTGGCAAGGCAGGGGAAATGACTTGGGGATTTTTGGACTGGTTCAGTTCTGGTAACAACTTGGAATAAACCCACAAAGGACACATGGATTTCAAAGAGGATTCCCCCTTTTTCATCACTGGGTATCTTGAGAAGTGATAAGAAATTTAAAAAGCAAGTCAGAGAAACAGAACAACTTGCCTGCAAACTTAGTCTGGTCATGGAGGACATATCATGTCACATCAGAAAGGAATGATTAAATAGCTAAAATGTGCCAGACCGTTGTGCTGAATGCTAGAGATCCAAAGAAAGTCTAAACATAATCCCTATCCTTAAAGAGTTTAGAGTTTAGATTCAAATGAGAGAAACAAATAACTGTGCAAAAAAGTTATATATATATATATATATATATATATATATTTAGTATATAGATAGTAGCTTTTTACAAAAGTATGGTTTTAGTTGAGATTTGAAGGAAACCAGAAAATTCAAGAGTGGGAGTGAATTCTAATCATAGGAGACAACTAGGAAAAATGCCCAGAGTTGGAACATGGAGTAAGCTGTTAGAGGAACAGCAAGGAAGGAGACCAATATCACTGGGTCTAGAGTGTGTGGAGGGGCTTAAGGTATTAAGAAGACTGAAAGGGAAGGAAGAGCTGTGCTTCTAAAGGACTTTAAAAGTAAGACAGAAGATTTGATATTTGATCCTGGAGCTTAGTAGGAACCCACTGGAGTTTGTTGATTTGGCAGCTAAATATGATCAGATTGCCATTTAGGAAGAGCACTTTGGTAGGTGAGTAGAGGATAGACTGCAGGTGGGGAGAGACTTTAGACAAGGAGACCAACCAGCACCTATTGCAATAGTCCAGGCATGAGGTGATGAGAACTTGTACCCAGATGGTGGTAGTGTCAGAGGAAATAAAGGGGAATTTACGAAAGATGTTGAGAATGTAAAAATCAACATGACTTGGCAACAGATTGGATATGGGGAAATGTGAGAGCCTGAGATGTTAAGGATGACCCCTGGCTTTGAGCTTGGATGACTGAAAGGATGATGTAATAATATAACAGCGATGGTAGTTTGGAAGGACAGAGGTTTTGGGGGCAAAGATGAGTTCAGTTTTGGATGTGTTTAATTTAAGAAATCTACCTGACATTCAGTTTGAGTTGTCTGATAGACCCTTCAGAAAGTGAGACTGTAGTTTGGGGGAGAGGTTAGAGTTAGTTAAGTAGATCTGAGAATCATCTTTATAGGGAAGATACATGAAATCATGGGATCTAATGAGATACACAGAAAGAGAATATGAAAGGGTCTCTCTGCAGTGTGGCTTCTGACTAGTGATCTCCCCTAACTGAAAAATCTAATGGCCTTCTCTCAGTCCTCATTGTTCTTGATGTCCCTTCAGTCTTTGACGCTGTCAGAAACTCTCTTCTCCTTGATACTTTTTTGTCTCTAGGTTTTTGTGATCTGTTCTCTCCTGGTTCTTATCCTATCTGTCCCACAATTACTTTTTAGTCTTTTTTGCTGGATGTTCATCTAGATCTTGACCAATAACTATGGGTCATAGAAGTATACTACAGTTACCTTTATCAAGGTAAATATGAATTGAAGGAACTTCAAAGGAGGAGAGATTATTATTAAATGATGATGATAAAGGGAGAAACTGGAAGTGACAGTGGGAAACAAGGGGTATTTTTATGCTACCACCTTGATCACTGAGTTGGGGGCATGAATAAGAGTAGAACCATTGCTGAAAAAGGTAACCAGAGATGCATGCCATCAGAGTGGTATTGGGTGTCACTGAATGCAAGAAGATGGAAGGAATGAGAAAGGAACAGGTTTAAAATGAAAGCAAGTTTGTTATCTATAGTGCAGAAAATCCAAAGAGTACAATGGAAGGGGTGAATAGATCTTGAATGGAACTTCTGAAGGGTCAAGTTGATGGGAATAGGAACAATGGAATGGAATAATGGAGAATGGAGTTTATACAATGGTAACCTTGGTTTCAAAATCACTGGGATGGGGAGGTTAATGGTGGTTTGAAAGTATAATAATTTATTGAGAAATGAGTCTAAGGTAATCATTCTTGTCAGGGGCCAAGAAGACTTAGTAGAAGTGGGACATATCAGAGGATTTCAATAATAGAGAGCAAGTAGTGAATGGGTAAGCCAGTAATGGAGAGCAAGTAGTGAATGAGTAAACCAGTAATGGAGAGCAAGTAGTAAGTCTAGACTGGCTCATGTTATGAAAAGCCCTGATAGAGGTTCACCAATCATTGAATTCGTCAGAGAGTAGTCTTCTCAGGGCCCAGGCAATGGTATGTAACTGGAATTGTTGTGTGGGGTTTGGAGCAGGCAAGTTCTGAGGAGTTATGTAGCAGGTCCCTGGAGGACTGATGAAATGGCTCATCCAGCAAGGTCCTCCTTCTAGGATGAGTCAAACAGTGTGAAGTATATTATAACTAAAATATGTCTACATGATCCTACATCCATGATAAGAAAGTAAAAATACCCTCCAAAAATGTGAGCTCTCTCCCCAGCAAGATGACATCGCAGATGTATAGTCATGTAGAAGCCTAGATCCCTAAGGGTTATTTCCATTTCATGAGACTCCTTTCCTCCTATATTTTTGCCTTCCTTATATAGTGAACAATTCATTCATTGCTCATGAATACATCCTGTAGAAAACCAGACTCTAAGTAAGTTTATAATCATGTAGCTCTTGATAGATGTTATCTCCTTTGATCCTCACAACAACCTTGCAGATGGGGTGATAATGATGATGGTGATGGTGATTATCATTTTATAGAAGTGGAGGCTCAAAACAAGTGAGGCAACTGAGTTAGGACTTTCTGTTGGATATGGAAGGGGCTTTAACTATCAGTTAGAGACGTCTTCTCATTACCTAGATGAGTTAAGACAGATCCAGGATAGGGAACTGACTTCCCCAAGGTCATGCAGTTTCTTAAGGGCCACTTCTAAGTTCTTCTAAGACAACAGTCAAGTGCAAATTTTCCAACTCTGATGCAGGTTTTTCCTCCATTTTTACTATGTGGCCTTCTCATTTTTGATGTCAGTTTTGAGGTTGACAGAACATTGTATACAGCAGCAACAAGATTATCTGATCATCAACTGTGATGGACTTATCTCATTTCAACAAGGTGATTCAAGCAAATTTTTAGGAGAGAGCCTTCTGTATAGAGAGAACTATGGGGACTGAGTTTGGATTGAAGTATAGTATTTTCACCTTTTTGTTGTTGTTTGTTCTTTCTTGTGTTTTTTTCCCTTTTGATTTGAATTTTTTGGTGCAGCATGATGAATGTGGAAATATGTTTAAAAGAATTGCACATATTTAACTTATATCAGTTGTTTGTTGTCTTGGGAAGGGGGAGGTAAAGGAAGGAAGGAGAAAAATTTAGAACACAAAGCTTTAAAAAAATGATTATTGAAAACTATATTTACATGTATTTGGAAAAATAAAATACTATTGAGAGAGGAAAAAGTAATTGATGTCCTGAATATATACATAAACCAGTTAGATGGCTAAATTGATTAGTAATATCAACAAAAAACAAAGCGAAACAAAACAAAAATAACTCCTTGTTGACTTTTTGTCTTTTCAGAGAGATGTGAATGGTCAAACTGATTTGTTTAATCAGATGATAAAGAATAAGATTTTATACATATTATGTCCTTGTTCCAATACTAAAAAAAGAAAGCTGGCTAAATATTGTGAATAAACTGTGTGCATTGGAAGGTTTGGGTCAAACATTGACAAAGAGTTTTGATATGGAACATAAGAAAAAAAAAAGTATGGGATAATTAGCCTGGGAAATCTCAACAAATACTTATACTTGTTTCTGCTTATACTAACATAGAGGGGGAAAAATCCTAGAACATATGCCAGGAAATTAAGCTTAAATGTCCCAAACTTAGGATCCTACTCAGTAGCTATGAGCAAAAGAAATTCTGGGAGTTTTATGAGATTAATGGCTTTATGTTATATGTAATAATTAATATATTATTATACAATAGACATATTATATCTCCCAATGAATATTTTGTTATTCCTTCCAAAGGCCATCTTCTGGGGGAAATGATCCTAATTCTTGATTCAGAGAATCTAGAGATGAAGAAGTAAAAATGGTTGACTTCTCCCAACTTGTGTCTTCAAGTTAAAAGATGTCCAGACCTGTCTGCTATTACCACAGCAACATCCCACCCTCACCTTGTATCCTCATGTGGTCAGACAATCTCTGGCTTTCAATTCAGTCTAAAAACATTGTTCCTTCCATGGGTCAGCTAACTGTGGATCCACAGTTATACAAGCTCATTTACAGTAAATTATGATGATCAGACAACCAGCTTGCTAACAGACAATCCCTGAAAACAAATCAAAATTGTATTTACTCAAACTGAGTAAGAATAGATAGACTTGGGGGGAAAAGTTTCTTTAATTTCTTCTTTAATATAAAGTTCTCTATGACCTCCCATGAGTTAATGGATATTGGGAAGAAAATGAGATTCAAATTATTTATTTCATATCCCACTCTTCATTCAGTTGTTTGGCACTGGAAAAAGTGACCATAGTTTGAAGGATGCCTACTAATTGTGCATCCTAAAGTAAACCAATATAAATTAAATCCTTTTTCGTTTTTCCTTAACAAACAAAACAACAGATACTAATTCTGCCTATAGCCAGTTCCAATTGCCTTAACATTTAAAATGTTAATTAAATAGCTTTCATTGAATTCTTTACCTGTTTGAATGGTGGTTTAAAATAAAATACTGCTGATTTCATAATTATCATGAATGGAATTGGCTCAATCAACTATAATAACATTGAAATGTCTGCTGGATTTTCATGAATGCAGAACAGGTAAGTGCCTTCAAAACCATCACCCACCATCGTCATTTCCCAGCGAAATGGATAGTCACACTGCCTGGTATGAATACAAGCTTTGTCTACATGCATGAACCAGTTTCATAGTTTGGATGATAGTCAGCCAAGTCCATAATTACACATCCTTCTCCTTTCTCCTCCTGATACACTGGTTTTCTTTGTACATAACATCTTATCTGAAATACTGATTTATCCAAAGCATGCCATTATGATAAATGAGAAATTACTAAGTGAATTTTCTTTTTGTTTTTACTGAGGGGCTATTTGACTACAAAATGTGTTGGGGTTTAAATTCAATGGTTAATTTTGAGGGGAGAAAGGTCTGATTAAACTTTTTACGTTGGTATTATAGTCTTTTCCCTAAGAAGTATGACTAGATAACAGTTGAAGTAGAAAAAGATCTGATCTGGGGTTTCGGTGCACAACAAGTTCAAATGGAATTAGCAACTTTATGTGGCAGCCCCAAAGGTCACAGAGATCACAGATCTAAACCTTGAAAAGACGTTAAAGGACATCTGTTCCAAAACTTTTGTTTTATAATTGATTGGCCACCTGTTGGACCTTGAACAAGTGACTCCACCTTTTTGCGTCTCTTTTTCATTTTCTATAACATGAGGTGATTAAAATGAAATTACTCTAAGACTTCAATGGCTTAAAAATCTATAGTCCTAGGCACTCTGCCCTAATCTGGCACTATTCAGTTCTGAGCACCAACTTTTAAGAAAAGTCATTGCAAAGGCCATGGAGTTGGAAGATGTCATATGTAAGGAATCTCAAGAAGGCTACTATTGCTTGAGGAGCTTTAAAAGCCAAATAGAGAAATGTATACTTTATCCTAGAGAGCTACTGGATTTTAAGATGGGAGGAGTACACAAACAATAACATTGATCAGAGGCAGAATTTATTTGATGGAAAAGGTGGGGGTATTAATAAGGAATCTCAGTCAAACTTAAAAAAGATTCAATCAAAAGAGAAATCTGCATCACATGTCAGCCTTGTTATTATTGTTTTAGATACATGTGTATATATGTATATATAAATGTGTATGTATGTATGTGCATAAATGTGCATATGTAGATTTGTGTGTGTTTTTATATATACACACACATATACCTGTATATACAAACTTAACTGTAAATTCTTGGGGAAGGTTGGGGAGAGGAAGGGAAAAAATGAAAAGTAAAAAGTAAACAGCGGAGTACAAAAGAAAACATACAAAGAAACAAAGATAAACAGTTATGAATACAATCACTTCTATTATTTTATTTGTTTTGTTGAAATGGAAATTTATTGTTACATATTTTGACTCCTTCCTGATATTCAGTGGACACATGACAATGTTTCCTTTTTCTTTCTTGATTTTTCTATTTTTTATTAATTTATTTTTATTTGTTTTATTTTATTTATTTTATGTAAATAAAATTTATTTAAAAATAAGAAGAGAGGAGTTATATGGTCAGAACTCTGATCTTTAGAAAAATCAGTTTCCTGGCTATATGGGAGCAGGGAGAGACTTGAGACAGTAAGGACAATTAGGAGGCTGTTGTATTGATCTACATGAGGAGTGTTGGTTTTAAATACATTACAGGCTTGCACCTTTTCAATGGCCTGATGTTTAATAGTGCATTCTGGTTATCTTGGGTGACGTTCTCTTATTAGTTTTCTAGACTGGGAGTTCCATGAGGACAGGGACCATGTTATAGTGAAAAGTTTGGATTTCCTCCAGAAATGAGCATAGTACTCTAAGCCCA